>NC_091848.1:17523268-17830925 GCF_037783145.1 Equus przewalskii
AATACTATTGACATTCACAAGGTTGTTGAAGGGTATGAGTAATATAAAAATTGTAAAGCAGTGAGAGATATAAAGTGCTATATAAATGCTTGAAGATGGCTATCCTTCTGTAAAGAAAGACCAAATTTCTATTTATTTCATCAATGTAAAATGAAACACTCATATTACTTGAGTGCTATGACAGAGAAATCAAATCCAAATTCTCCACACATAATCAAGAAATAGCTGACATAAAATGAATGGTGACACAAAATTTACATATTTCAGCTCTTACCTGACCCTTTCATATTATCTAAAATCTTTGCCTACAATAAATGGCTACTTAGTCATCTAGAAAATCAAATTTGGTTGGGCCAAATGCTTTATAATAAAACGGCCCTATAAACTAAACTGTCCTCTGAAGAAACTATTCATGAAAAGTGCTGTAAGTATCAGTTGAAATATTATCCCTGGGGGAATAATTCAAGCTTATCTGGAGAATTATTTTATTGATCTTTGCAAAAACCCTCATTCAATTGACCCAGTATGTGACCCTAGACGAGTCTTTTAACTCTGAGCCTCAGCTCCCACAATTATAAAGGCAAGGAGGATAATAACACCTGTCTGACTGCCTCATAAGGTAATTCTAATGTGATCAGATATGATAGTGTTTGTTGAACATATTTCTCACGTTTATACATAAGGAAAAAGGATGCTGAAAAACTCTGGTTCTCACTTTAAAATTTTTTGACTTTGACTCCCTTAGGAAAAGCAAAATATCCAGTGATGTACCTACCCCACTTGCTCCCTTTTTCCAGGGCCAAAAGTTCAATAATAGCAACATTTAATAAAGAAACATATTTGAATTAATCTTTATTTACTTTTGTTTAAAAAAAACCCCAAAAAGTTAACTTGTAGACATCTATTTATATAATAAAATACTTATAACCCAGTGAGATTATGATGATTTCATTGGTGGTATGTTGCAAACTGTGTAAATAGTACACTCCGATTTCACCTAGTTCATCACTCTTGAGGTTTACTCACCTAGCTTGGTGTCTCCAAGGCCTGTCAACTCTGCTACCTTATCCACAAATATAAGTGCCATGCATGAATCTCTATTAACTGACCAAGAGAAATGTAACTTTTTGGTATATATCTCAGTAGCCAACTTAACTAACGTATATTTCCTGAGTGAGCCTTGTTTAGAAAATTTAAATCAACGTATTCAAACAATATAGGAGGATATAAAATAAAGGGAATAATAATCACAGGACTGGACAAGCAGAAGTAACTTCTGTTACATTTGGTTTGTGCATGTGTTTGTGTTTATGTGTACGTGGGTGGCATATAATAATGTATTATTTTGTTTTTATAAAAATGAGATTATATTATTGATGCTGCTCTCTAACTTGCTTTTTAGTTTAACTGCCCATAACTATCTATCACCTATCTATCTATCTATCTACCTATCTGCATGACTATCTTTCACAGTTACCCTTCCCACACAAACTTCTACAGCATGGTGGTATAAGAAACAGTAGGGCAGGGAGTCTAGGAATGCCAGTTCTCAAAGCCAGGACAAGAAACTGGCATCAAGAAAGTTTGTCAGCAGATAGCAAGACTCTAACCAGCAAGCTCAAGGTCAGGGGAACATTGCAGTCCATTGGAAAGAGTACGGTAAAAATAAGAGTGGCCCAGTGGTACAGGATCTGGAGTTTTTGTTGGTTAGACAACAGAGAAAATTAGATAAAAGCCCAATTATTGAAACTCAAGTCTGAGGTTGCATACAGGGTAGAGTGGAGAAGAAAGCATTTGGATTCTCCAACAAGAAAGAATCCAAAGACAATTTTCATTCTTCTATTTCTTCAAATGTCCCGAGCTCTTCCACACGTTAAGACTTTCCCCTATGCTTTTTCCTCTCTCTGAATATACTCCCCTTGCCATTCTTTAGCTGACACTCTCATATTCATCCTTTAGATACTTTCTCAGAGAACCCTTCCAGACTCCGTAAGCTAAATTAGGTCCCCCTAACATGCTCTACATTAGCTGGCTTTCAATGCATGTAACAAAATACCTCAAACTTAGTTGCTTCATAAAAATCATTTATTGAACTCACAAGTCTATGAGTCATTATTTGGGGCTGGTCTCAGCTGTGTGTTTCTTCTGCTGGTCTCAACTAGCACATTCATTTCTCTGTGGTCAGGCACAGGTTCTACTACCAGCTAGTGGTTTGGCCTCGAGCTGGCTGGTGCCAATGGTCTCATCCACATGTCTTGGGAGTGGCCGGCTGTGGAATGGGACATCTCAATTCATCTTCATGGTCTCTCATTCTCCAGTAGGCAACCTGGTGGTCTTATGATCTCACATGACAGGCATAGCAAGAAATAAAACCTTTTTTCTTCCTTTTTAAAGTTTTTTCTTTTCACCTTTCTTCGGATATAATAGACATATAACTTTGCGTAAGTGTAAGGTATACAACACGGTGATTTGATACATGTGTATACTGCAAAACCATTACTGCGATAAGGTTAGTTAACACATCCATCACCTCAGATAGTTACAATTTGTATGTGTATATGTGGTGAGAACTTTTAAAATCTACTCTCTTAGCAACTTTCAAATATACAATACAGTATTGTTAACTATAGTACCATGCTGCATTATATCCCCACAACTTATTCATCTCATAAGTTTGTACCCTTTGACTATCTTCTCCCATTTCCCCCACCCCCTACCTCCCACCCCTGGCATCCACCAATCTGCTCTCTGCTTCTATGAGTTTGGTTTTTTTAGATTCCACATATAAGTAATATGATACAGTATTTGTCTTTTTCCATCTGAGTTATTTCACTTAGCATAAAGCCGTCAAGTTTTAACCATGTTGTTGCAAATGGCAGACTTTCCTTCTTTATTATGACTTTATTATAGCTGAATACTATTCCATTATGTGTGTGTGTGTGTGTGTGTAGTAAATAATGTAATGTAACTATATTGTAAATAGACAATACAATATGGCTATTGTAAATAATGCTGCAATGAACATGGGGTGCAGGGAAAGCCTTAATATGCAAATACTTCTCAAGTCTTTGCTTGCATCACATTTACTAAAGGCCTATTGGCCAAAGTGAGGCACATGATACACTTAGCTGTAAACTGGATTCCATCTCTTGATGGAAAGATCTGTAATGTCACATTACAAGGGCATGAATTCAGGAAGAGGAAGTATTTCTGACCATGTTTACAATCTACCAAACACTCATATTATTCTAGAATTTTTTTTCATAATACTAATATTGATATACGTATGTGCCTAATTATTTTTTAACTCATCTGTCTGTACTACTAGGCTATAAATATCATATGGGTAGAGTCCATGTCTATTTTTTATTTTTTTCCACCACTCTCTTTTAACTGCCATGTCCACAGTCTGCCTGATAGCAGGCCTTTTATACTCAGTTATTGAAAGGATGCATGAATGAATCAGAACTGGGGCATAAAATTAGAGTTTGAATTGTAGCACTGGTAACTCAGTAATGAGTCTCAGAACGTTGCATTACAGATGCACAAATATTTCTTTCTTATAGTGACTTAGTTTATATAGGAGAAACATTAATTTGTTTCCGTTTATCTATTTATATTTTGGTTACAGTGGAATACAAGTCCTAACTGATACAGCAAAGGAAATTTGTAACAGTAATTACACATGGATTTATAAAACTTACAATGACAACATATTTTGGTGATATGACTGTTTAGGCTATAACACAATTGTATAGGTTAGAAATATTTGTAGAGTTATGGCAATAATAAAATTAGTTTCTTCCTACTTAAATAATTGTTTATTTTTGCTTTTAAGAATACATATTTAATTCCTTTTGGTTCTCTCTTATCAGATCAAGGAATGAAGTTTCTGCTGCATCAGCAGTAGAGGTCCCAGTTGTTAGCCTGCTGAGATTTTCTGATCTGAAACTTCAATTTTCAGTATCCTATTTGGTCTATATAACCCAATTCTTTCCACAGTGACTTGTTTCTCACCTTAGCATGTGCTTCAATGGGAAACAGATATATAGATGTTACTATTATATTGGTTGTTTCTTTTTTAAAAAATTATTATTTCAAAATAACAGTAAATTCTCCTATGACCTTACCCGGATAGGCCATCCTACTAAGGTGGGAGACTGCCTTGTATATGCTAAGAGAGACCTGTGGTCTCAGTTGCCTTTTAGGACAGCTGGCGTTCTTGTTACTTACATCACATTAAGCAACATGAAAATGGAAATTAAAATCTCATTTGTCAGCAGTTTTTTCTGTTATGCCATCTCAAATATAGATCATAATCTGAAGATGAAAAACTACGAGATGTAGTTGTCAATATTTTCCCTAAAGGCTCAGTAACTCTAAAAAACAGTTAGGTTTTGATTGTCTTGGTAAAAAATATACATATATGTATGTACATGTATATAACTGTATATGTATATATGTAACATAAATAAATATATGTATATTTAAATATATATATGTATATATAAAAAGTCTCTTGAGCAATTGAGATCTTGGATTTTCTTCTTCAGCTTTATTTTGAGAAACAATTACCGTCCATAGACCAAACTGCTCTATTTGCAGTTTTTTAATTATTTCATTCTCACACCTCAGTTTGGATGTAAATATGATTAACCCAATTTTGCAAGTATTAAAAATGTGTTTAAAAAGGTCAAACTAAATTTTCAAGCTTTTCAAGGAAAAACAATATCAAAATACAAATTGCTCTCTTTATCTGTTCAATTAATGTGTTTCTCTCTAGATGTCACTACTTTAAGTTGCCAAATTATTGAAGAGAAAGAAAAGTGATGTAAATTTAATTTTGTGTAGTATATTAGACTTTTTAATACGGTTTACATTGAATTATATAAACCATGAACAGTGAGAATAAAAGTTTAAAAAATATATTATCCTGGCTTTTGACTTAATCGGAAAGCATGGTGACACAGCATGGTATGAACGGATTCTCAGCACTCCAGGATCTTCATAATGTAACGCAGCCGTTGCTCTATCGCCCAACTCTCAGTCTCTTTGCTCTGGATTTCATTAGGCTTTACTCCAAGTTCATAAGGCTTTTCTCCAAGCTTCCTTGAACAAGGGAAATAGATAAAAAGAATATGGCTAATATTGGAGGTGGGGCTTAATCTCAGTTTAGAAAAATGAGAGTAGACAAATAGGAGATTCCACAAAGAAGAAAGAAGTTAGAATAGGTCCTGGATTCCTAGGAAGGACAGCAACATTGCATACTCTAGTTAAGAGGAATGAGTTAGAATATCTCAATATTTTATACTCTACTTAAGATGAGTTAGTTAGGATATTTCAGTATTTTTGCTGAGGATAAGAAAGTTAGTCAGGAAGGGGTCAGCTGTGCTGTACACAGGAGGAGAGGAAATGGGGGAGGGTACCTTCTTTCATCAAAGGGCAAGTGGAAGCCGGCCTGGCACTGGGGTCTGTGTGGATGGGGCAATGTGAGCAAGACCCAGAGCAGGAGGAGGTGAGGTTGGGTTGGGAAGGGAACAGGAATGAGAGGGAGGGAATGGGAAGAAGAACTTGCAGGGCCTCCAGGCTAGAAAGGAGTTAGGCTTCCCCGTGACCTGGGAAGCCTTTGGAGAGTGCTTGGCACAGCATGCTGTGATCTACCTACATTTTCAAAAGGAAAACTCCAGCTGCTGCTGTGAGAATATATTGTTTGAAGATAAAATCAGAGAAGCATGATCCAAAAAGGAGAACATAAAATAGAATTATACTAGTTGAGCTTCTGCCTCCTTAGATTTTTTTAATGTTTAGAACCAATTTTGTTTCAATATAGCCAGCAAAGTCCTATTTATTATTATAAAAAAGTAATTAGGACACAGGTAACTTTTATGTGTATTAGTATTTTTGTCAAATTTAAGAATCTAATATGAAAGAAAGTATAAAAGGAAAATAGAAATTTAGAAATAGTCCCTAACTTTTAATACATTAATTTTTTTTTTTTTGAGGAAGATTAGCCCTGATCTAATATCTGTGCCAGTCTTCCTCCACTTTCAACGTGGGTCTCTGCCAAAGCATGGCTGACGTGTAAGTCCATGCCTGGGAGCTAAACTCGTGAACCTGGGGCACTGAACTTAAACACTACACCATGGGTTCAGCCCCTAACTTTTACTATTTGAAATATTTAAAGAAACAATCCTTTTAAATCTTATGATTAACTGATAGTACACAGGCATTTTCAATTGACTGGTGAATAAATGAAGATGCTTCAAAGAGCAAGAATATAAATAAAAGTGGAAGAAGTAAAAGTTTTAGAGAAACTCAAATATGTTACTTCTTGTAAACAGGTGTTATTTTTGTTAGAAATTACCTCTCTGAAAAGAGAAAGCAGCAAATGCAAAACAAAGTGGG
The DNA here is from genome assembly GCF_037783145.1 of Equus przewalskii. Classification (NCBI taxonomy): domain Eukaryota; kingdom Metazoa; phylum Chordata; class Mammalia; order Perissodactyla; family Equidae; genus Equus; species Equus przewalskii. The sequence continues at coordinate 17,529,674 of NC_091848.1, forward strand.
ATCTTTTAAGTCATATTCAGAGAAGCATCAAGGAGTTCAAGCAATTATCTGAGAATAATGGAAAATCTTTGTAGAACTGCCACAGAAATTCTAATAGGTCATATCTTTTTTCAGTTCCAAATCAGAAGATGTAAGACATATTCACATATAATGAATTATGTAGCAGATGAAAATAATGGTTTTAGCTACCATTTAAGCACAGCACAAAACTTCATATGGACACTTTTATTCTTAGCTAGTGAAAAAAAAGCAGAAAAAGTAAATTCTGAATATTTTAGTCATTAACCTTTTCATTCTGGAAATAGAAGACTTTTTGTTTTTAAACGAAGTGCTGTATCATCATCATCATCATCATCATCATAATAAACATTTAGGTAATTAATCCCAGCTCATTTCCAGCTGTGTGGCTCTGGGCAAATTGAACCTTCTAAGATTCCGTGTTTCCTTCCATCTTCACAGTGAAAATAATATTGTTGACATCTATCTCATAGAATTAGTATAATGATTAAATGAGATGATGTTTTTAAAGTGCTGGCACAATACATAAATAATATTAGCTTTTCCAGTTGTCATTTTTTTTATTGGCAGTTATGCAAAAATTACACACCTGTGATCTTCTAAAATTTTCTATAAAGGTGTAAGCATTTTATTTTATATTCTCTAACTTAAAAATATTTTCCATCGCAATTCTATGCCCTTACCACAAAAATCCACACATTGTAAGGAGCTATGATTCAATATTGTCATAGAACCAAAAGGTTATATTATTTATTTAAATATTAAAACAATGGCGAGAATTAACTCTCTTTTATATTTTCCCTATTAAAAAATACTGTGCTTCCTCTGTGTTTTCTTAGCTTAGGAATATCATTGAAAACCTATAACAACAAACTTTATGGGAAAACAGTATCTCTTCACCTCTATCATTTTTAGTATATTAAAGAAGGAAGCATGAGGATTAAAGACGTTAGCCAAGACGCGGAAGAAACCCAAGTGTCTATCAACAGATGACTGGATAAAGAAGATGTGGTGTATATACAATGGAATACTACTCAGCCAGAAAAACACAAAATAATCCCATTTGCAACAACATGGATGAACCTTGAGAGTATGATGTTAAACGAAAGAAGCCAGACAGAGAAAGACCAGCACTGCATGATTTCACTCATATGTGGAAGATAAACAGACACATGGGTAAAGAGAACAGATTAGTGGTTACCAGAGGGAAAGGGGGTTAGGGGGTAGGCAAAAGGCGTAAAGGGACACGTATGTATGGTGATGGATGAAAATTAGACTTTTAGTGGTGAGCATGATGCAGTCTACACAGAAATTGATAAACAATAGTGTACACCTGAAATCACACGTTATAAACCATCATAACCTCAATAAAATAATTGAAGAAAAAAATGTTTGCTGAAATTGAAAATAAAGTAAAATAAAGAAGGAAGCATGTTAGGCAGGGCCAATATCTGACACAATTTTCTCTGTTCCTTGTTCTTCCCACTTTTGTATTCCTTCCCCACAGCAAGAGCCATCTTTAGGCTAGTACTATGACTTAGACATTGATCAAAGGTTGGGTTCTCAGCTATGAGCCTCTCTGTTCTCTTCCAATTCATTTCTTCTCAAACTGTGGCCTATGGACGCTATGCCAGTCTATTAACTGGCTCTTAGCAGTTCATGAGAAAGGTACAGAACAGGAGACAAAGTGTTTATAAACACAGATGGCAATTTGACATTGTCACAACATCCAACCATGTTATCAGTGCGCTCCTCTCCTTGAACAGGAGGGAGACCAGTTTGTACCCAGTTTGGTAGAGCTACATTTTTGTCATGTGCAGTAGGACCCCATAAAGAGGTATATGCATTTTTTTAATTGAGGTATAATTGACATATAACATTAAGTTAGTTTCATGTGTACAATGTCATGATTCAATACTTGTATATATTGAGAAATGATCACCACAATAAGTCTAGCTAACATGTGTCACCACACATATTTACAAATTTTTTTTTCTTGTGAAGAGAGTTTTTAAGATTTTTCTCTCATAGCAACTTCCAAATACACAATACAGTATTATTAACTATAGTCACCATGCTGTACATTACATCCCCATGACATTTATTGTGTAACTGGAAATTTGTAAGGGGTACGTTTTTAATACTTTTGTTGAAACAAATTAAAGCTTACAGAAAAGTTTTAAGAATAATATAAAATAACTCTGAGACTCTTGGCCCAGAAACCCCATTCATATTCCTGCAATAATAGCAAAAGGATACAATCTAGTCTCACCCCTTGCACAAGCCTTTCCTTGTGCTTCATGCCCTTGAAACTTTATTCAAGATTACAAAGCAGTATGATCATGGACTATGTCACTTAATTTGAGCTTTGTTATGTATATAGCTTTACTGTATGCATATATATTGTATATATATAGTATATATATAGTGCTGTGTTGAATCAGAATAACAATGGGGCTTGGGGGTTTTTTTGTCTGTCTCTATTCTTTCTTGGACACTTAAGCATCTGATCCCTGTCCCCTGGTGCCTCTGACCTGGCTGCAGCCAGGAACAGGAGGGACATTTCCCCCAGAATTTGCATGTTTCTGTGGTGATTTTGCCCAGTCACCATCGCAGTGCTGGCTTTAACTCCTTAGCCCCCGACCCTTTTTTTTTGTTTTAAGATATAAGACAGGGGGCCGACCCAGTAGCACAGCGGTTAAGTTCACATGTTCCGCTTCTCGGAGGCCCGGGGCTCGCCGGTTCGGATCCCGGGTGCGGACATGGCACCGCTTGGCAAGCCATGCTGTGGTAGGTGTCCCATGTATAAAGTAGAGGAAGATGGGCATGGATGTTAGCTTAGGGCCAGTCTTCCTCAGCAAAAAGAGGAGGATTGGCAGCAGTTAGCGCAGGGCTAATCTTCCTCAAAAAAAAAAAAGATATAAGACGTTGTTGAGTGTTTAAAATGTCATTGTGAGACAGGATAGAAATTTTACCTTGAAGGTCTTTCAGTGTCTTGTCCAAGGCCACAAAGCAAATAAAAACTATATAAACACACATTATATGAAACACGTCTGAACAGGCTGCCGGAAAAATCAGGGCTCACATGAGTGTCAGTAATTTGTAATTGCTGGGTACAGAGTAGGTCCATGTAAGGGCTCCAGTCCCTATCATTTGTAGGTACTCTTGAGTCATAATGTGGCCAGGTTGCTGGCAATCAGATTTCTGGCCTTCTGGTCCTGTCTGTGCTCCATCAGTCACCTGTGAGGCTGAAGTAGGAAATCTCTCTTCCTCAGCCATCAGTAGTCTCTGGGCTCCCACATCAAATTTAGCTTTTTGCAGCTCAGGAAGCGGGAGGGCACACTCTGGGTGTCTCAAGGCCTCACAGAGTACAGCTACCCCACTGTGGCCCAGGGCATTTTGAGTCAGGTTGAGTATTCCCAGGGTTTTACTGCTGGTGAGAGCAGAAGAGAGGTCCTTGGAGCAAGCACTAGTTAATATATACATTTATATATATAATATATTTCAGTGTGGACTTACAAGTTTGTATTTTATTCAGTAGATTATGATCTGTTATTATCATCATTCAGTTTGGTACTAAAATTGTCCCAGATTTGGCCAGTGTATATACCTTCAGGGCAGGCTGCCCCTTGTGTCTTTGTGACAATGCATCATTCACTGAGCACTTCCTTGTATTCATGCATAACAAGATTTTTCATCCTATGCATTCCCTGCAACAGCCTTGGGATTAGCCGTTTCTCCAAGGAGCCCTGGTTCTTTTTGAGAAGACTATATTCAGAAACCAACATCTGGGCACTAGATATGCTCATTGCCAAAAGGATATTTCAGGCTTCAGACCACTCCTGTGGAAAAATAAATATATGGATTCTCTCTGCCTCTGTCCATCTGTCTCTATGTGTCTCTCTCCATTTATATATATACACACACACATATATATATACTCCCTATATATACATAAACACACATATATATGCACCCTTATTTGTATCTGTATTTCTATATCTATATGTGTGAACCATCATTTCATGCTGTTACTTCCAACTTTTATACAATACCACAAAATTCATCCCAGCTTCCCCCCTTTCCATGTTCCAGCATCCCCCCATGCCATCTCTTCTCCATCAAACACTTAGAGGCATTTACAACTTCTTAAAGGATATCTTGCATGGGCATAATAACCTTGGTTTGCAGTTTCTTAGTTTTTTTTTGAAATGTTCCTCCACTGTGACCTGGCTTTGCAGGTTTTAATTTGAGAAGTCTCATGCCAACCTAATTCTCTTGCTCTTATAAGTTACTTCATCTTTTTGTCTGGAGGTTCTGCAGATTTTTTCTTTATCTTTAAAGCCCAGTAGTTTTACCAGGATATGTCTTGGAATTGACCATTCCTTTCAAATTTCCAAGCTACTTGGTGGAATGCTTTGATGTATGTATTCAGGTCTTCTTTTATTTCTGGAAAATTTTCATTGGTTACAGTTTTAAGAGTCAGCCCTATTCCACTGATTTAATATGGTTCCAAGACTCCAACTGTGTGAATGTTGGGTCTTAGCTACCTGTCTTCCATTTCAAAATCTTTCTCTCTGATTTTTCTTATTTCATTCTTTATTCCATTTTTATTCTCTTGGTAATTTTCCTGCTTCTTTCAAATCTTATTAAATTTTCATTTAAATAAATTCTGCATTAGGCACTTTGTAAATTAGGCTTCATTTCTGATGTAATTTTGTTTTTTTCCTTCTATTTCTTTCCTAATTTCAAGCTCTCATTTTATTTCTCTTTATTTTTGTCCATTTCTGTTCTTACTTTCTGTATTTTTGATTCAAAAACATTTTTTTTTCATATCTTCCCACTGTCGTTTGATGATATGCATTTCTGTTTGGAGTGTGGCAATATAGTTACCATTAACTTGTTTTTGTGGGGTTTTTTGGCAGAAAATTTTCATTAGAAAAAATTTTCATGACCACATCCTTGTTTAAGGATTTTAAATTCAGTTTGGAGTGATATGTTGCAGCTCTCTTCCGCTTCCTGTTTTGAGGGCAGAAATTTATCACCAGAAATGTTTTGATTTGCATTTACTGATTTTTTTCCTGGTAGTTTTACATGGGCATGACCTACTTTTTTTGACAGGGTTTCTATTATGAAAGTGCCCTATTCTGTCCCTTCTGACCTATTCTGTGCAGTTTCTTTTGTGGATATGTTATTGGATGTGGTGGAGAGGTGACTGGCATGTCTTGGTTCTTTTCATTTTTATGGGATCTGTATTTCCTCCACTATTTCTTTCTTTTCCTTCATTTCCACCAATCCAAGAGGAACTGCCCCTTCTCTATATATCTGGTTCTATCCCAGATGGAATGCTTCTCTGTGTCTGCCTCTAATGGCCCTGCTTGCTTTCAAGCATCTTCCTTGGAGAGAAAGCTGTGAGTTACTAAGTCCCAATCTGTCTTAGCGCACTAACATTTCACCTTGAATTTCTTCTTTCCTGGGTTAGTTTTGTCCATGTATCATCTAAGTCCTTCAAGCATCTGTACTCACTTCATAGTGTCTTTTAAGCTTTTAAGTCTTGTAAGCTTAGAGTGATAGATGATAGAGGTCTTATCAGAATTTGGTTTACTTCTCTACTTACAAGTAACTGCAAAGTTGTGACATTTTTCTTTCTCCTAGTACTGTTGAAGTCCTGAGTCATATATTGTTTTATTTTTTTTCCTTGTTGATTTTATTGTTTTGGTGGAGGATAGTAGAGAGATTCAAAATCAGGCAGCCATCATTGTCCCCCAAATCCAGATATTCCTTGTAGCTGATTTTTTTATAGTCAAGAATATTGATGCTAATGAGATTGCTTACCTTACTATTCTCTACAGACTTCACAAAAATACTGTTTGATATGTTAACTTTGCACCAGAAAGAATCATCAATTTCTGCATGGTAATATTATAAGCAACCAAAACATAGAATCAATGATATGTATGTGACTAAATGTCATAAAGATACAAATTATCTGGTATGTATATACATACTTAGACTATTATACACTTCCTGTCATCATTTTTATTCCATTCAACATTTTCTCATCCAAGAATAGCCTTTATATTAAGAAAACATGGAGATTCAAGGAAACAATAATAACCAACATTGCTTATCATTTTGGCTTGTAACTTAATGGAATCAAGTATCTTCTAGTACTATGAATTTGTAAAAAAAAGAATTACTAAAAAGGAAGAGAAATCTAAAGAACAAGACCAGTTAAGAGGAAATGACAGAGACATATATTGTCTCAGTCTTCATTTATTGGTTAGCACTTTCACTTCCAAGACATTCCAAAATGGAGCTTTGAAGACAATCAGCAATGAGGAACAGATAAAAGCTAGTATAGAGCAAAATTATCCCAAACACGAGCAATTGCAAATAAAACATTTTCCATTACCGAAAGAGGTAAATACTGGGAAAATTTATATTTAGAATGGAAATCAAGTTGAATTTATGGTAGTCCAGCCCTATTTGCTCTGGTACTTTCTCCAAAATCAAGTTTTCTGTGACTATGATCTCTTACCCGATCTTACCTGCATGGCTTACTGCTTCAGGGCTCCAAATATCACTTGATTTTATAAACTCATCAGTTTATAAAAGATACACTGATGTCTATGTCAATGTGGTTTTCTGAAAGTACTTCATCTATTTTAATTATAAGACTATAATCTACAGCAAAAGGTAGAGATTAACAAGGCTATTGTACCATGTCTCCTTTTCAAGTTCTTTCACCATGCTAGTTGTTTCCCATGGGTATGTTTCTATCTGTCCCTCTTAAAACTTGGCACATAGTAATTTATACCTCCAAATTTTAGTGAAAATGGTGAAGTGTAAATCTAGAAAAGAAAGAAGGAGGAAACAGGAAAGAAGAAAGGGAGGGAGAAATGAGAAGAAAGTAAGAGAAGAGAAGAGAATTTGAAGAGAAATTTTAATATCAATAATAAATTTTGATGAGAATGATGTTTATTATTATGCCTTTTTTTCCTGAAATATTTACCTAAGTATGCTAAGTATATTTCTTATCCTGCTACTCGGAGACAAACTATACAACTGTGTTTTTTAATATCTGTTTAGTATATTTAAGACGACCCAACAACTAGTATTCGGCTTAACTGCATTCCTAAAATGTGTAAGTATGTATTTGAATCTGTTGGCATTTACTTCAATAGAAAATTTCAGAAATTCAAGTGTATTAGCCATTCAACTAAATTTGTAGTTCTAGACAAGCTCTTGGGTTTTCTAATATTTTTTCTTCTATTATTCCTTAAAAAACTTACAATTTTTCTATTGAGTATTTCACCATCTGTCTGTCTTGTAAAGGTGAAATCTTTTCAGACTAAAAGCTTTTAGTAAACAGCAGGAAAAAATCGCACCACAGTTCTGTTGCTATTGAGGCAGGAACCGAACAGGCTTGCTCTTAAAGGTTCAGTTGGAAATCCACAGGCGCAAAGTCCATTCATTACAGGCAAACAGTGTGTCCTTGCTGCCACTGTGCATCGTCCGTTCAATCAGAACCTTGGCTGATAGCAGTAGGCAGAAAAGCTATCCAGCCTTAAGTAGACAGCAAGAAAATAAAATGAAGTGCTTGTGGCAATTTCCAGTACAAGCCAGGATTAGAAAAAAATAGCGTTCATACAGAAAGGGAAAATATTGCCTTGATTTGAAATATTTAGACAAATTGGTTTGAAATTGTGGGTGGGTTTTTGTTCATTTTGCCTTTGCTCTAAACTTTTCAGAATATTGCCTCAATATTCAAGTCCACTTTATTAGTGAAGATGTACATTTGTATAAGAATACAACAGGGAATAAAGTGTTTTGTGCTATAGTTGATTTTGAAGAAAGCTTAAAATGACCAAACAGTGGGCAACAATATTCTGTACGTAGGAACATAATAGTAAAGAAAAAGAAGAAAATTATTATACAATAGTCTGTATTTACTATACCATAGGATGACAATATGAGGTTGTGGTAAGTGTTCAAAGTTGGAGCAGAGACTCGGATTCTGAGCCTAGACCTGGCACTTATTAAACTCGTATGATCACTGACAAGCCATGAGATCTCTTTCAGCCTCAGTTTCTACATCTTGAAAATGGGAATTAAAATAATTGTTGTTCTACCATACACAGTGGTGTGAGATTGAATGATAAAATGTGGGTGAAAGAGACTAATAAATTTTGAAGTTCCATACACATTATTGTAATTAGTCTATGGTAAATTTTAACCGATGTATTTAAACCTTTGATTTTCAAACCCTTTCTTTTGCACCATCTTTACTATCCTTAATGAAATTCATGGAGCAAATAACTTACCTACATGCATAATTTTTAAAACAAGCATTGTAACTACCAAACTATAATATAAAGATGAAATAAAAATAGTTTATAATTAAATAATATAAATTTCAGTATGTAAATATTAGGACATGTTGCTAGAAGACATAGTGAGCTATATAGAACAACTGTATGTGGGATTGTTGAGAAAATAATAGTTACAAATGTTGACACACCTGGGTTGTATAGGCAATTCCAAAACCACAAGCAGTGCTGTGTTCATTGATGTGATTTTTATGAAACGGTGAACGATTCCTGTAAATTTGTGAACCAATAAAATAGATCCTTCTCTCTATTTACCTGTTAGCAACATTCCTGGAAATTCTGTAGACATTAAATGATACAAATATTAGCTATATTTATTTGTAATGTGGTGTAAAATTATAAGCTAAAGTGGTTTTAAACAGGTTTTCTGGTTACATGAAAATCTGGTGAACATTCAAAATTTGTGCTGGCTGTGAGATAATTCTGTATTGTGCAGGCCTATTGTAAATATTGTAGTTTGTCTAGTATTTCTTTCTGACTGTCACCCACGAAGGCCAATAGTATGCTTCTAATCATTTTGATAAACAAAAATATACACATTTGCAAATATCTTCTTGTGATAATACCACCAGCATTGCAAACCATGAGTTTTTAAATCAATAACATTTAAGTTATTTTTTTCCCAATAGTAAGCCTAATGTATGGAAATATATCATATTTTGATAATGATGATGGTTGATTTGGTTCATATTTGATTGAAATGTCAGTCAAATGCATGTGGAAACTTTTTTCAATCTGAGTTTTACTTTTGTCCATCAACCTTCACGAAGTCCCAGTTTGAGTAGAATCATCCATCTATCTAGTACCTGATGTACTTCGGATTCAATTTTTCCTACACTCGATTTACTATCACTCACAAACCCTTCTGGTGTAATTACTATATGCCCTACGTTGGTGAATGGGTGCTGGCTGCATTCTCTCATATCCCTTTATCCAATTGATACCTGTAATTCAACATCTTTACTGCTGTTTACGTTAGAAACATCCTCCCCATGTCCATTTAGACCGCATATGTGCAGCTTCTCCCCATTCCTCAAATGAACTTTTGCAATTATTTCCTAAATGGCGATTAATTTAAACATAGGTCTGTTAATGTTATTAACTCATTTGCCCATTTCAAGTTTCAGGATAAAATTTTTTTCATTGCTAGGCATTCAAGGTTCTCCGAAATCAAGAGTTTTTCCCAGAACACCAGTTTCATTCTTTATAGATTTTGGTTGGTTAATCTCACATCCTTATTCTTTTGACGGTAAAATAATGAAATACTTAGAAGTCTTTGTACATTCTAGGCTAATTTATACCTATATATCTTTGCTCACAGTGCTTATTCTATGTGAAAATACCTAGCCCAATCTCATTTCTACTATATCTCGAATTTGTCACCAATGAATATCAAATCACCTTTCATTGCACAGCTTAATAGTCACCTTCTCTAATTTTCTCATGGAATCTTGATAATACTATTGTGGGGACTGGAATTGGCCACCCCAAGATATGTCTCTTTGGCATGAGGATTATTTGAGGCTGGTTGCTTTTGATAAACTGGGACAGGGAAGGAGGCTCTGAGGAGTGGAAGTTGCCAGCCCTTTGTTAGGAGACATTTACTTTTGTAACGTAAATCTCTATCTGTAAAGGTGCCTCCCTCTCTGTACCAGAAAGAAGAACGGGAATGACCTTGTCTCTAGAAACTCTTAATCAATGGGAAAGGCAAGGACTTAAATCTGCATTTGTTTATTGTGCTTGTCTGGTAACCTCCCAAAACTGGCTTCCCTCCCCCTCCCAACGTTGGCATTTCTTTAATGATTAAGCATCTTTCCTTAGGCTAGGAACTGATTGTTGCACTCACCTGTGACCACCCAGCTCAAGACAATAGATTTGCCTCCTGCTACGCCCTCCAAGATAGCAGACCCACTACCTGCTGTGTCCAACAAGCACTGTGCCAACAGAGCAATCTTGTGACTATTGTGGGAGGGACATTTCAATCATACGTGAAATATCCTGTTTGGGGGGTGTATAACCACTCTGTGCACCCCACTTCTTTGGGGCCCTTTCTTCCTTCGGGGAAAAAAGGCCCCGGGCCATGGTCCTCATAAAGCTTTGTTTAATTATCTCTTGCTATTCTGTCTCACGTGAATTTAATTCGTTCTCTGTTCAGACGAACCCACATTAGGTAGAGGAAAAGTCTTCCTCTCCTACACTATCTAAAATAGACTAGTATCACAGTACCTCTTGCAATTAATGTATTTTTTTATGAGTGACTTTTCCTTCTTGTTTTAATTTGCTAAAGGCTGGTCAATGATTATTTCTTACCCATCTGAATCATTTCTTCTTTATCTAAACCAAATTTAAAGTCTGATATACTAGGCAATTAAACATATTTATTAAAATAAATAAATGAAGTTAAGCTAGTATTAGGTAAATTGACAGGCCTTGAGACTAATGGTCTAGCAAAAGTACTTAGATTTTATCTTTTTTTTTCCTTTTTAACTAAAAACATCAAATGAGATTTACCAAGAAGCCAGACTGGTTTGCAAAGTACATGTGACATCTCCTGGGTTTAGAATTTGACTGATGTTAATTGAATAATCTTAACATTTCTTAAGAGTGATCTGACAACAATAAAATCTCTAAAGATCAAAAATCACAGGTGTCTTTTCCATAATGGGATGACGTTTTCCATTTAGGCCTTAAGTATAGCTTGTCTCCTCCATTTTTTTTGCTTAATTAAATTAAGTCATGCTTTGGTAATTTAACTAAAATTTCCTTTTGACTTTTTTTTTTAAAAAAATTCAAATAATTATGGTGTATAGATACAGCCTCAGGGAACACAAACCAATATATTTGTGAGGGAAAAAATGATCTCCGTATGTAGTACAGCTACTGGGAGAAAAGTGGGCTGTCAGCGTTTGCCAAGAGCACTGTCGAAGGGCAGTGAGTCTGTCGAGTCCAGATTTCCTTACTTCTCTTAAATCAGATCTAGTTTATATGCTTAATATTCATGATGGCAATTTCTGTACTCCAAAGAACTATTTTAACTGCAGTTTGAAACTAGTGTCAGACACATTACATTTCCTTAAAAATAATTACAATTTTTATAAATTTGTAATTAACTCAACATACCCTCATCACCTAAAATGAGAGTCTAATGTGACCAGTCCTTATTATAAGCTTAAGAACTTGAATTGAAATTGGTTTTTAAACTCCTCATTACGGAGTTAGGTCTTTAAAATGGGCAAGAACTTGTCAAAGTCTTATTTACTTTGACATAAATGTTTAATTACATCCTATACTATCAAAAATATTTATATATTTACATTTATATAATAATATGTGTATTTATTACATAATATTTTATATAACATATACAGATATTTATATATTTGGCATTTTTAAAGTTACATATATATTTATACAGTCACATCCCATTTTATTGCACTTTGTCTTATTGTACTTTGCAGATATTGTGCTTTTTACAAATGGAAGGTTTGTGGCAACCCCAAATTGAGAAAGTCTATTGGCATCATTTTTTCAATAGCATTTGTTCACTTCATGTCTCCGTGTCACATTTTGGTAATTCTTGCAATGTTTTAAACTTTTTTGTTATTATTTTATTTGTTATGGGGATCTGTGATCAGTGCTCTTTGATGTTACTATTGTAATTGTTTTGGGGCTCCACAAACCATATGTATATAAGATGGCAAACAATGGATAAATGTTGTTTGTGCTCTGACTGCTCCGTTGACCAGCTGTTCCCCCATCTCTCTCCCTCTCTTTGGGCCTCCCTATTTCCTGAGACACAACAATATTGAAATTAGGTCCATTAATAACCCTACAGTGGCCTCTAAGAGTTCAAGTGAAAGGAAGAGTCATACATCTCTCACTTTAAATTGAAAGCTAGACATGCTTAAACTTAGTGAGGAAGGCATGTCGAAAGCCTAGATAGGCCAAAAGCTAGACCTGTTGTACCAGTTAGCTAAGCTAAGAATGCAAAGGAAAAGTTCTTGAAGGAAATTAAAAGTGCTACACCAGAGAACAGGTGAATAAGTAAGACATTGCTGATATGGAGAATGTCTTAGTGGTCAGGATAGAAGACGAAACCAGCCACAACATTCCCTTAAGCCAAAACCTAATCCAGAGCAAGGCCCTAACTCTCTTCAATTCTGTGGAGGCTGAGAGAGGTGAGGAAGCTGCAGAAGAAAAGTCTGAAGCAGCAGGGCTTGGTTCATGAGGTTTAAGGAACGATGCCACCTCTGTAACATAAGAGTGCCAGGTGAAGCAGCAAGTGCTGATGTAGAAGCTGCAGCAAGTAATCCGGAAGATCTAGCTACGATAATTAGTGAAGGTGGCCACACTAAACAGCAGATTTTCAATGTAGACAAAACAGCCTTCTATTGGAAAAGATGATGCCATCTAGGACTTTCATAGCTAGAGAGGAGAAGTCAATGGCTGGCTTCAAAGCCTCACAGAACAGGCTGGCTCTCTTGTTAGGTGCTAATGCAGCTGGAGACTTTAAGTTGAAGTCAATGCTTACCTACCATTGCAAAAATCTTAGGGCCCTCAAGACTTAGGCTAAATCTACTCTGCCTGTGCTCTATAAAGGGAATGATATGGATGAAGCACATCTGTTTACAACTCGGTTTACTGAATATTTGAAGCCCACCATTGAGATCTATTGCTCAGAAGAAAAGATTCCTTTCAAAATATTACGGCTTATTCACAATGCTCCTGGTCACCCAATAGCTCTGATGGAGTTGTACCCTGAGATGAATGCTGTTTTCCTGCCTGCTAACACAACATCCATTCTGCAGCCCATGGATCAAGAAGTAATTTTGCCTTTCAAGTCTTGTTATTTAAGAATACATTTCATAAGGTTATAGCTGCTATAGATAGTGATTCCTCTGATGGATCTGGGCAAAGTCAATTGAAAACCTTCTGGAAAGGATTTGCCATTCTAGATGCCATTAAGAACATTCATGATTCATGGGAAGAGGTAAAAATATCAATATTGACAGGAGTTTGGAAGAAGTTGATCCCAATCTTCCTGGATGATTTTGAGAGATTCAAGACTTCAGTGGAGGAAGTAATTATAAATGTGGTGGAAACAGCAAGAGAACTAGAATTAGAAGGGGAGAGTGAAGATGTGGCTCAATTGCTACAATCTCATGGTAAAATTTGAACAGATGATGAGTTGCTTGCTATGGAGGAGCAAAAAAAGTATATTTCCCTTTCTTGAGATGGAATCTACACCTTGTGAAGATGCTGTGAAGATTGTTGAAATGACAACAAAGGATTTAGAATATTTCATAAACTTAGTTGAAATAGCAGCAACAATGTTTGAAAGGATTGACTCGAATTTTGAAAGAAATTCTACTGTGGGTAAAATGATACCAAACAGCATCGCATGCCATGGAGAAATTGTTTGTGAAAGGAAGAGTTAATCGATGTGACAAACGTCATTGTTGTCTTATATTAAGAAATTGCCACAGCCACCCCAACCAACAGCAACCATCACACTGATCAGTCAGCAGCCATCAACATGGAGGTAAGACCCTCCACCAGCAAAAAGATTACAACTTACTGAAGGCTCAGATGATGTTAGCATTTTTAGCAATAAAGTATTTTTTAATTAAGGTATTTACAGTGTTTTTTTCGACATAATGCCATTGCACACTTAATAGACTATAGTATAGTGTTAACATAACTTTTACATGTACTGGAAAACCAAAAAAATTTGTGTGACATGCTTTATTGTGATATTTGTTTCATTGCAGTGGTCCAAAATCAAACTCACAATATCTCTGACATATGCCTGTAGAACATCTACCTATCTATAGTTTTGGGGTTTGTTTTTTTTTGAGGAAGATTAGCCCTGAGCTAACATCTGCTGCCAATCTTCCTCTTTTTGCTGAGGAAGACTGGCCCTGAGCTAACATCCATGCCCATTTTCCTCCACTTTATGTGTGGGATGCCTGTCACAGTGTGGCTTGATAAGCAGTGCCTAGGCCTGCATTTGGCATGCGAATTGGCGAACCCTAAGCCGCCGAAGCAGAATGTGCAAACTTAACTGCTGCACCACTGGGCCAGCCCCTACCTATCTATAGTTTTTGAGTATTTCCTGGAGTTGCCAAGTTTACTGCTTCTGGAAACTGTCCCTATCACAATATAGATGTTTCAATCTTTACATGTGCTTGTATTTAAGCCTCTGTTAGTTTGGAGATCTTCTCTATCTTATTCACTTCAGAATCTCTAGTGCCTTCAATGTAAGAGATGATTAATAAATATCTATTGAATGAAAAATGAATCAACAATGGATACCTTTGCTGGGCTTTGGAGGGAAGGATTATTAATTTGCTCCTTATTTTAGATGATCTGCTATTTGATTTTTTAAACTTGGTTCACGCGCTAATTGAATAATAATTATTATTATGAAAAAGAAGAAGAAGAGGAGGACATGAAGAAAGGGAAGGAGGAAGAAGAAATAAGAGGGAAGAAAAGGACAGATAAGGATAGTGTTGTGAAAAGAGATGGATGGGATGGACTTGATAGAAGAAAAGAGTAGAAACTATATAAGAGGGGAGAAAGAGTAGGGAATTGGGAACAAACGATTTAGTCAATAAACAGTGTTAAAATAATTAGCTATCCATATGGAAAAATAAAATTAGACTGCTTTATCACATCTCATAAAAAAAAGTAAATTCCAGATGGATTAAACATCTAAATGTTTAAAAAAAACCTTTCAAACCTTTTAAAAGAACCTATAGAAGAATACTTACAGATTCAGTGTAAGAAAAATTTCTTTAAACAACAAATGAACATATATACTCATCAGCAAAAAGGAACTTATTTCATCAAGGTCAAATAAAAAATAAAACTCTTCGTGTGACAAGGCATTATAAGAAAATTTAAAATGTAAGTGTAAGACCCAGAAAACATATCCACAACATATATAATAGACAGAAGCATTAGATCTTTGATTAGCTCTAATACCCACACATCAATATAAAAAAGACAATTTTAAAAAACTATTCAGAGAAAAGCAGGCAAGTCACAGAAAAGAAAAAGAGAATGGAAAATAAAGATATGAAAAGATTGCATTACCAGTACTTAGAAAAATGCAAAATAAGAGAACAATGAGGTATTATTTCATATCCCTCAAAATTGAAAAAATGAGAAGTCTGCTAATAGTAGGCATAGTGAGGGTGTAGAATAATTGAAAGTCTTTCTGCTGCGGCTAGAAGTATTCATCGGAAAACAGTCTGTCAATATCTAGCAAAGCTCAAAGAATATGCACCCTACTGGATAGCAGTTTCATTTCTATGTATATGCCCCACTGAAATTCTTGTGTATGTGGGCTGCACAAGTACAATACACAAGATATTTGATAAAGTATTGTTTTTAAAAATAAAAAAATTTAAAATGACCTAAATATCTGGCAATATGGGAATGAATAAACACAATGTGACAGAGTTCTTTTCTAAATTGAAATAAATGTGCTAGACTTATAGAGAAATCTCCAAAACATAACATGGTATTGGCAGTAAAAAGCAGTTGAAGAGGATCTACGTATATGTATGTCATACATGTACATAAAAAGCACACAAAAAAGGGGCTGGCCTGGTGGTGTAGCGGATAAGTTCGTGCACTCCACTTTGGAGGCCCCGGGGTTCACCTGTTCGGATCCCAGGTGCAAAGTGCACATAGCTTGTAAAGCCACGCAGTGGCAGGCGTCCCACGTATAAAGTAGAGGAAGATCAGCACAGATGTTAGCTCAGAGCCAGTCTTCCTCAGCAAAAAGAGGAGGATTGGTGGTGGAGGTTAGCTCAGGGATAATCTTTCTCAAAAAAAAAAAAAAGAAAGCACATAAAAGATACATAGCTATATCTATAGAATAAGTATAAAAACATAAGTAGGATTCATACTAGTCACAATAGCAGTGACCTTGTGGCTGAAAGAGGTACAAAAATAATTTAATTTTATTTGTAACCTTTTTTTTATTAGTTCAAGAGGATTGATAAGATTAAATTTAAATAGGATGAGTGTTATAATTGTTCTTAGTGGTGGGTGTATGAATGCTTATTGTATAGTTCTACGTATTAAAAAAATAAAAAAAATTAAGACAATCTTTAAAAGAAAACATACTTGTTCCAAGACTATGTGGCCAGTAACAACAGTTGAGCTGGAATTCCAAACCAGACTTTTCTCATTCTAAAATCCGTGATCATACTACTATACAGTTCTCTCTCAGACTATATTATTTGCTACTTTACAACCTAAAATACGTTGAAAAGTCCAATGTAAGCATCTCCTACTCCTTGGTTATTTTGTGTTTACCTCTGTCTTTGTTAATTGTGAAAGTTGATGTCCAACTGCTTCAATTTGGGCATCTCTTTTAAGAGATAAAAACAAACACACGGCTATACTTTTTGAAAACATCAATGAAGAAATTGAGGCCACTGCCAAGAGCTTCTGTTTATAAGAAGAGATTACATAATTATTTCATTTCGATGTGCTTTGTGTCCAACCTGGTTTTGGACATTACTTCTGTAATCTCACTAATTGCGTATTTTAACTTCAGAGTTTGCTCATTTTTCCCCAATATACATTCTCTATTTCTTTCTTTTAGAACAAGGCCCCGCTAAGTTTTAGCTGGGCACACGCCCTACCAGCTGGAGACACATTCTCTCAGACTCCCATACAGCCATGTTGAGCTTTCACCTTCCATTGGCCGGAAACAACGATCACCAGCCTCGATCCCATAGATAGAAGCCACGTGTTGACAAAGCCACCTAGTTAGCCCTAGACTGCTCAGCTTCAAACTGTTTTCATGACAGAGAAATAAACTTCTTGCTTATTTAAGTCTTGTGTATTTTTGCATCACTTTGTGATAGCAGGCTAAGTTTAACTTGTTCTGTAACTAAAATTAACATTTATGTATCACAGAAGAGTAAATTGATTCTCAGAGAAGTTAAAGACTTTGTCCATGATTATACAGATAGGAAGTGGCAAAGTGATGTGTAAAAAATGGTATTTCTGACTCCAAAGCTGTGCAGTGTATATCTTACTCCTAGGAAGGGAAAGTCTGACCCAAGTAGGTAAATTCTCAAATGTGATTGTAAAGGCTGGCCTCGGAATGACTGCTGACTAAAGCCGAGGGCACATGGAAACCCTAATTAGGAAATACTTGGCTCTTTTATATTTGTTTTTAAAGGTCTCAGATATTGCACTAGAAACAATGCTAGGGGCACATTTGGGGATTCAATCTGGCTCATAGGTGATGAGAAAATTACAAGACATGCTTCTCAGTCACTCCACCACATCCGCCCTGACAGGAAGCATGAAATATTTCGTTACCCTGATGGGAGGTTAGTTCTTAGAAGTCACAGTTAAATTTCCTCGCTCTCGGCCTGTAGCACACAAAGTATAGCAGTCTGTTAGGAAAGAGACTGATAGAATCTATTTAATTTTCTCGGTGGCCTAATGAGGAAAGTGTCGGTGAACGAGTTCAGCCGCTATTGTCCCAAACAACATTGAATACAAAATTTTTCCACACTGAGGTGGAAATATAATAAATCTAGGCCAAGAAGAGCTATTTAGTTACCAAGCAGTGACTTGGAACCAAGGCAGCAATTCTCTTTCAATATAAGAAACAAAATCATTTTGTTCTTGCAGCTGATTCAATTAAAATAAAACACATGAAAACATTAAATTCTCTTTTCCTTGGTGCCAGAGTTGCAGGAAGACTAAAGAGATATGTAACGTGGGCAATATTTCGGTCATAAAAACTAATCTGCTTTGTTAGTGATGTGTTCAGGGGGAAATTCAAACTCACCAATTACATTAGAGTGGCCCAGAGGCAGGGCAGATTCTGGAAGCACGGTACAAACAGGGGCTTTCCTCAGAGACTTCCTCGTTGTCAGCACCGCTGCTTCCGGTACAGATAACAGAATATCTGAGAGGAAACTGGAGCGCGGAAAAGGAAAATCGAACACTTCTGCTGGCCAACATATTTACAAGCAAGACATTAAGCAAAATGAAAACTAAAGGCAAATTAATTTTAAAATTCTAATTCATTTTTTGAAAATTAGATCTGAATAGTAATAATATAAATATGTGTGTATATATGTGTGTGGGGAGGTATATATATGGTATATACATTTGTATACTTGTATGTAGATATAATATATGTATGTATTTATATCTACATACATATATATTATATATACACGTGTGTGTATATATGATATATATGTGTGTCTGTCTGCATTTATATCTACGTATACATTTAAAGAAATTAGAGGTTAAGTGGGAGTTCTTTTTGTTGGTTATAATGATAAAGTGAAAGGAATCCAGAGTTTTCCTCTTTGCTATATTGAAAAATGATGTTTTTCAGATTTTCATTTAAAACAGGACAATGAATTCTTGCTCTGATATTTGTTTCCAAAATTTTTAAATCAAGTGGACCATTAGAACAACTGTACATAGCTATTTGTTCTCTGATAGAGAGAATGGGAGCTCTCTACCAGAGAGCAAATTCACTATATGTATATTTTATCATTATTGAGTTTTGGAAGTATTTTATATATCCCGAATACAAAACCTTTATCAGAAGTCTGATTGGCAAATATTTTCTCCCAATCTGGGGCTTGTCTTTTCGTTTTCTTCAAAGAATTTTCAAACAGCGGCAATTCTTACTTTTGATGGATCTCAATTAACCATTTCTTTTTCCTTTATAAATTGTGGTTTTGGTGTTATTAACTGAGTTCTTTGCCTGGTTAAAGGTTACAGTAATTTTTCTTCTATACTTTTTCTAGAAGTTTTACAATTTTAGGTTTTCCATTTAGGTCTATGATTCATGTTGTGTTAATTTTTGTGTATGGTGTGAGTTATGAATAGGAGTAATTATTTTTGCATATGCATAGCCAATTGTTCGGGAACCGTTTATTGAAAGAACTGTACTTTCTCCACTAAATTGCTTTTGCACAAAAATTAATTGACTGCATATATGTGGATCTATTTCTACATTTTCCCTTTTGTTCCATTGGATTGTTTGTCCATCTTCATACCAGTAGTTATACGAACAGCATTACTGTGGCTTTATAATGAGAATTAAAGACAGTATTGGAGGTCCTTCAACTTTATTCTTTTTTTTCAAAGTTTTTTTTTTTCATTTCCATATGAATTTTGGAGTCAGCTTGTCAATTCAAAGACAAGAAAAAATGTATCTTTGGAATTTTAATGATATTGCATTCAATTTATAGATATATTTGTAAGGAACTGATGTATAAACAATGTTGAATTTTTGGATCCAGAATACACTATATTCTCCATTTCTTTTTGTCTTTTGAATTCAGAATATTTTGTAGTTTTCAGTGTATAGGTCTTGCAAATCTTCGGTCAGATTTATCCCTAAATATTTCTTACTTTTGTATATTATTATAAACGATATCTTTTTAAAATTTCAATTTCTAATTAATCACTGCTACTATATTGAAGTATAATTTATTTTTGTATACTGATTGTATCCTACAACCTTGCTAAACTCACTTTAATTCTGGTTGCTCTTTTGTAGATTCCATCATATTTTTACATATACAATTATGTCGTTTGCTAATAAGTACAATTTTATTGCTTCCTTTCTAATCTGTAAACCTTTCTTTTTTTCTTTTCTGCCATATTACACTGGCTAAAGCCTCCGAGGCAATGTTGAATAGTAGTGGTGAGAGCAGAAATTCTTGCTTAATCTTAGAGGGAAAATATTCTTTCTTTCACTATTAAGTATGATATTAGCTGTAAGTTTTCACAGATGATTTAATCAAGATGAGAAAGTCCTTTTATATTTTATATTCCTAGTTTGCTGAAAACTTCATTAATCACTTTTTCTATATCTATTGAAATTATCGTAAAGCTTTTCTTTTTTAGTCTGTTATACAGTGAATTACATTGATTGATTTTGGAATGTTTAACCATGCCCTCCTGGCATAAACCTGACTTAGTCTCATGAGATATTATCTTTCTATATATTATTGTGTTTAATCTATTAATATTTTGTTAAAACATTTTTCCATCTATATTTATAATGGATATTGGTCAATAGTTTTCTCTTAATGTCTTCTTCTGTTTTTGGTATCAAAAGAATGCTGGTTTCATAGAATGATTTGAGAAGAATTTCCTCTTCCTCATTTTCTGGAAGAGTTTATGCAGAGTTGGTATTATATTTTCCATAAATATTTGGTAGAATACCCCAGAGAAGCCTTCTGGGCCTGGAGTTTTCCTTTTTGGGAGGCTTTTAACTACAAATTCAATTTTCTCAATAGATATAAGGCTTTGGGTGTTAACTGTTTCTTCCTGAGTCAACTTTGTGTCTTTCAAGAAATTTGTCCATTTCACTTAAGTTGTGGAATTTATTGATACAAAATTGTTTATAATATTATCATATTTTTCTTCTAATATCCATTGAATTATAGTGATGTTACCTCACTCATTTCTGATATTGCCTTTTTCTAATTAGCCTGGCTGGAAGTTCATCAATTTTGTTAATCTTTTCAAAGAATCAGCCTTTAGCTTTATCAGTTTCCTCTATTATTTTTCCATTTTCTCTTTTTTTTCTTTCTCACTTTCTCTCTCTCCCTCTGATCTTTATTATTTCTTTCTTTTTCTGCTACTTTGGGTTTTACGTGATGTATTTCTGATTTCTTAATGCTGAGGTAATCGATTGGAGATTTTCTTCTTTTCTAATATAGGTATTTTGTGGTATAAATTTCCGTTGAACGTGTTATTAGCTGCATCCCACAAATTTTGATATGTTTACCTTTATTTTCATTCAGCTCAACATACATTCTAATTTTTCCTTTAGGTGTACGCTATTTACTTTCCAAATATTTGGGAATTTTCCAGATATCATTCTGTTATCGATTTCTAACTTAATCTCACTTTTATCATACAAAATATATTATATGACTTGAATCCTTTTAAATTTATTGATACTTCTTTGGTGGCCAAAATGCTTTATGTTAGAAAATGATTCTTGTGTACTTGAAAGGAATGTTAGTGTGCTACTGTTAGGTGTCCAAGTCTTCTCTATGCAGAGTGATTTTCTGTCAATTTATTCTACTAATTTCCGCTAAGATTTTTCTCCCTCTGGCTGCTTTTAAGCTTTAGAAGCATACTTCTAAGATATAAGTGTGGTTATAGTGTACCTTGCGTAGTTTTTTCATTTTTTCTTGTGCTTTGGTTTCTTTGAGCTTTTTGGACATGTGGTTTTACCGTTTTCATCAAATTTGGGAAAATTTCAATAATTATTTCTTTAAATATTTTTTTATGTACCATCTCTCACTTTCAGGATCTTTGCGTCTGTATTAGTCTGTTTGAAATTTTCTCACAGTTTACTCTTCGTTTTCCTTTAATTCTTTTTCTGAATTTGTGTCACAAACCTTTTGCATAGTTTCTCTTGGTATGCCTTCAGGTTTATTCATCTTTTCTTATGACATGTCTAATCTGCCATTAATCCCATTCAATGTACTTTTCATTTTAGACATTGTAATTGTCATTTCCAGGAGTTCAAATTAGATCTATTTTTATAGCTTCCATTTATTTACTTAAATTTTTGAACATATGGAGTATAGTTATAATAATTTCTTAATGTCTTTGTCTGCTAATTCTAACATCTGAGCCAGTTCTTTTTTAGAAAAAATATTTATATATGTTTTTGTGAAGAAGATTGGCTCTGAGCTAACATCTATTGCCAATCTTCCTATTTTTTTTTCCAATCTTCCCAAAGCCCCAGTACACAGTTGTCTGTCTTAGTTGTAAGTCACTCTGGTTCCTCTATGTGGGATGCTGCCACAGTATGGCTTGATGAGCAGTGCATGGTCCGCGCCCAGGATCTGAACTGGCAAAGCCTGGGCTGTGGAAGCGGAGCGTGCGAACTTACTTGGCCATGGAGCCAGTTCCCTGAGTCAGTTCTTGATCAAATTATTATTGTTCCTTTGCATGACTGGTAATCTTTCATTGAATGCCTAATGTCACGAATTTTACCTTGTTGTGTCCTGGATAGTTTTGTATTTCTTTAGCTTTGCTTGCCATGTAGTTAGGTTACTTAAATACAGTCAGATAATTTTGGATTTTGCTTTTATTTCTCTTTTGACTGATTAGAAGCAGTGTTCATTCTAGGGCTAATTATCTCCCACTACTAAGGTGGGGCATTCCTGGCTACTCTATTCAGTGCTTCATGTTATGAGTTTTTCCAGTTCGGTTGGTTGGAATAGGCTCTGTTCTTGGCACTTTAAGAGCCTGGGCACTATTTCTTCTAATATTTTCAGATGATTCTTTTCCTAGCCTTGGGTAATATTCTCTCACATATGCCATAATCATTACTCTACTGAATACTTGAAGGAGACCTCTGTAGATTGCCTCTTTGGTACTTTGTCCTGTCAAATCTAGATATTTTGTTTTCCCTTAAATTTTTTGTTTAACAGAGATCAAAAAACTTAATATGATACCGTACATGGATTAAGTGGTATAAATAACATTACTAAGGCATAACAAACAGATCAGATTTGTTTGTTTAGTCCTAAATCACTAAAAATTTATTAAGGATATTAATATCAATTATTGTTTAGCTGAGTTTTTCCCAATTAGCTAAATTTATAATCTATTTTAGCAATAGTTTTCTTTTTATGTAAATTTTTGTTGTTCATTTCTACTCTCCAAAAATGAACACTCCTTGATATGTGGAAGAAAAATTGTGATTTTTTTTGACTTTATAACTACTACTTGACATACTAACCGACATACTAATTGACATACTAACTGCCAAAACTTTTTCCCATAGCCTTCTACCAGAAAAACTACATTACATACATTTCTGTGGGTTGACAGAAACAGATCCAAGTGTTGAGCCTATTTTGTCATCTAATGAGAGACTTCTTTCCATCCAGGAGGGGGTCAAATTGGTTTCAATCTTGCTAAAGACAGGGTGATGTGAGACCAGTCCATAGTCCTGGCTGAGAAAACAGAAATTTCATATTGAAACCATTTGGGGTACCTTAGCATGACTTCAGTAAAAGTTATTCAGTAAAATAACCACACATAGGGTGAGGAGAATATGCTCAGGGAATATTCTCCCTCAGTTATTGGTGCAGCCAGTCAGTATGTCTCTCTGTGATGCATTCGTTCTTCTTATCAAAAGTGGGGCCACAAAACAGAAGTAACGAAACAACAACAAAATCTGTCAGAGAGGCTGTGGATATCCTTTAAGTGTTGTATTTGGGGCAAAAGTAAAAACTAAGGAAGCAGGAAACATTTAGAAGATGTATAGCAGAGGTCAAATCATAAGGTGCTGAAAGATTTTATGAGAATTATAAAGTATACATATATTATATACCAAATATGGATTTTCAACATTTTGTAAGATTCATTAACAATGTAAAGAAGAATAATTTCAGTTGAAGAGAGCAAATAAAATTAACATAAATGGCATTTTTTTCCTATGCTGGTAAGTAGAGTGTTACATAATTCATCATGAGAGGCACTTTTATAATCCACATAAATGAGTTTTATGATGATAGCAAATCAAAGTTATGTGAGAAATATTATAATCTGAGACAAAATAATTTTACCATTAATGTCTGGTTCAGTTTACTAATAACTAAGGTTCAAAGAGTTGAGGAACATATGCCATTCAATAAACACTGTGGAGATTGAAAGAAAAACTAAGTTGGAAGCCATTGGAGAATAGTTCTTTTATTGTTTGCTTGGCATAGGTATAAAACTTAGTGTAATGAATCTTGTAAGGGCAGAGGGAGACCATAAATGAAAAGGCATCATATTTTACCAAATAGCACCTCGATAAGTTCCAACGTGAGATTTTTGTTGGTAACAATATTATTCTTGCTTTCAAAGGTTACAGTTTAAGACAGGCCAAATGATACCAAGTTATGAGAAGAAAACTGATGAGAAATAGCTAAGGAAATCATAAGAGTGACAACTGTAATTGGATTGCTCTCATTGGCTATAAAATTAGAAGATACTTTGAAAGCATAATAAACATATGGATTATGTTTTGAGAGATTCAAGCTGGAAGTTATAACACAAACAGAGCCAGAGAAAAGACCTTGGGGTTGAAATTAATCAAAATTGATCAAAGTTCTCTGGCATGGTTTTCCTTTTCTGTTATCAAATAATTTTCATTTATACCTTAATATTGAAGTTGATGCCAGAGTTTTAATTAGGCCAAATTACATCGATCCTTAGTTCTGGTGCTTCCTATTAGTTTCTTGAAAAGGAAGGAAAAGAAAATATAGCAGAGCAACTGAAGGCTCTGCTTTATATAGCAAACATTTTAATATGGATAATTACATTTTGAAAACTAAGACAAAGTAATCATTATTTATCACCGATTTGAGCCCAAACTGTTGCAATTAACTAATTTGAAAACTTGAATCACATTTTTACAATGAGAAGAGTCTATAACGATTTCCAATTTTATTCATTATGGCTCCTTAAATTGCAAGCAACTAATGAGAAGAATGGAAGAACAGCATTGGTCCCTGATTGAGCAATAAATGCTGATTCTCTTCCTTAAGTTCATAAACAGATGCTTTAGAAGGAGTACCTATCTCAATCATTTTTCTACAGAGAGGGGACAAAAACAGAAACAAAAAAGCTTCCTGAAAGAAGCGTGCATCACTGTCCTTGTAGATAAATAATTAATCCATAACTTTAAGGTAAGGGCCAGGTTCTTGATTAAATAATTCATTAAATAAGCACTCTTCTAGGGGATGGAATATAGTAGTAAAAATGTACAAAATCTTTGCATTTATGAGGCTTACATTTTACTTTTAGAGACAGATATTGAATAAAATGATTACTGTATTCTATATTTTTATATATAGAAAACTACCTATAGAAAATATATTCCATATTTCTCATATAGAAAACTATATGAGAATTTAGATAATTGTAAGTTTTACGGAGAAGAACAAAGTTGAGAAGAGGCATAGAAATTGTTGATGTGGGAACAGAGATTCAAAATTGGGTAAGGCAGGGTAGTTCTCACTGCAAAGATCACGTTTACATAAAGAAGTAAAATTAGTGAAGGAATAAACCATGCAGTTATCAGGGAAGAGCATTCCTGAAAGAGAGAACAGAAAATGCAAAGGTTCTGAGGCAGGAGGTACCTTGTGTGTTTTTGGAACAGAGATGAGGCCAGTACAGCTAAAATGGAATAAACAAATAAGAGAGAGAGAGTAGCAGAAGATAAAATAAGATTGGTACAGAGGCGTCAACTATGTAGAGTTTTAAAGACCACTGTGGACTTAGGCTTTCACTGTGGATGATATAAGAAGATATTGGAGGTTATGAGCAGAGATATAACATAATCGGACTTACTTTTCAACAAGGTTACTCTGGAAGCTGAATTGAAAATATGCTGTAGGAGGCGTGGCAGAATCAGGTATACCAGGTAGGAGGCTATTGCTGAAAACCTAGCAAGAGCCAGGAGAGCTTGGATTCAAGCAGCAACATGGGAAGCAATGTAAAAGTGATTGGATATTACACATATTTTAAAGGTAGAACCAACATGATTTACTGATGGATTGGGCATGGAGTATGTACCAAGTAAAGCAAGTAAGAATGGCATCAAGTTTTTGGTCTTGACAAGAGATTTTCACATATTGGCATACATAGGGCAACTATTCTGATTTGAAACTGATTTGGTTTGAACTGGGGAGAAAAAGCCTGATTTAAGGCCTATCAAACATACATTGTACATCTGCTTTAATCGTTAAGGTAAGAATACGTACTTCTCTTACAAAGCCAGTAATGCCCTCTTGGTAACACCCTATAGATAGCACCCTGTTGGTAATGTCCCATCAGTAACACTGAGTATTTATACTCCTCAAATAAATTCCATTTCCCAACATTAGGGTCATGTTGGTCTGCTAATTTGCAGCTAAATACCTCTTTGAAACTTTGTAAATGTATCTTGGGTGTGTTTAATTTACATTCTTTGTTCTAAAAAGATATCAGACTGTAATGAAAACCATGTTTCTCTAGAACGGCTTTTTCCTTTGTGAAGACTGCCTGCTTTCCTGGATTCTGATCCTCTCTTTGGCTCAAGTAAAGGTCACCTTATTTCTCTCATCCATAGTTTGGTTATTGGTTATTTTGCGACGACAGTCTATATACATCAAGAAAACTAGAGCTGTCATCAACTGAGATGGCAAAGATTGAGAGAGAAGCAGGTCATGGGGAGGGGGGGAATCGGGCAATACTGATAAGAACAATTTTCCAAGATTGGACCAGGTTCAAGAAAGAAAGAATGGAGAGTAATTAGAACAGTGGAATAGAGTACTTCTTCAGAGAGTTTTGTTATGCAAGGAAAGAGATGGATGAGACTACAACTGGAGGTAAGAATGTAGATGAGGGTGTATTTTTTTGTGTTTAAAACAGAGTTAAAAATGATGATGCTGGGGCTGGCCCCATGGCTGAGTGGTTAAGTTTGCGCGCTCCGCTGCAGGCGGCCCAGTGTTTCGTTGGTTCGAATCCTGGGCATGGACGTGGCACTGCTCATCAAACCACACTGAGGCAGCATCCCACAGGCCACAACTAAAAGGACCCACAACAAAGAATATACAACTATGTACTGGGGGGCTTTGGGGAGAAAAAGTAAAAACAAAAAAATCTTTAAAAAAAGAAATAATGATGATGCAGGAGAGGAACAGGAAAATTGCTGGAGTGCCGTGACTGACTCAGCCTTTAGGATAATCCCCAAAGTAAAATTGCCACATGTTATATTCATTACTTGTAATGTATAATATTATAATCTAATTTTCATAAAAATTTGGGTAATAATATTAATACTCATATAATAGTCTAATATTAAAATAAAGTTAACAGAGAACTCAGAGGAGCTAGAAAATTTTCAAACAATACTTATTTCCCTATTAGCCTTTAGGAAGTAACTTA
The DNA here is from genome assembly GCF_037783145.1 of Equus przewalskii. Taxonomy (NCBI): domain Eukaryota; kingdom Metazoa; phylum Chordata; class Mammalia; order Perissodactyla; family Equidae; genus Equus; species Equus przewalskii. The sequence continues at coordinate 17,557,051 of NC_091848.1, forward strand.
AGACAAGATAACTTTTAATAGGCAATTATCTACCTAAAATCTTTCCTAGATTCTGAGTTAAAATCAAAAACAAAAACATGCCTCCATATTTGGACTCATGGAACCCATATAACCCCAAGCATAAATTAGTTAGGGTTAGCCTGGTTATGCTACAGTAACAACACAAATTGTTAATCTTTTATCACAAAATTAGTTTATGTTTTGTTCTCACAATATGTCCATTATGAGTTGACAAAACAACTGTTGCCCACTGCACTTACTTAGGGAGCCAGGTTATCAGTCTCCATCTCACACATGTTTCCACAATCAGGATGGAGACTGGTACAGTGCTTCATGCAGGCAGCTAAATTAATTCTTCCAGGAAGCAATACAGATTTCATTGGTTAAACTGAAAATACAATCCTACCATTAACCACCATAAGAGAAAAATTAAAATTTGAAACAGTCTTAAATGACTACCACAGTTGGGGAATGCGAAGCATGTCTGCATTCCTGTACCAGATATGTAAATTCGGATTTTATGATATTCATTTAGGCATCAAGTTGCATTTCTTGATAAGTTTCTCTCAATTACCTCTATATCTCCAATTTGGGTGTGGGTAGTGAGGATTTTATGGTGGAAAGGAATGAACATATTTGAGTAGGGTCATGGAAATTTAACATTATTTTGAAACTCCTGTATTTTATGAAAATCTCTCCTTTGAGATTTTAGATTTGATTCTGGACATTATCTGACATCTATGTATGGTGTATGATACATGGTTGTAATAGTTGTTGCTGTGTGAGAAACTACTGCAAAACTTAGCAACTTAAAAGAACACACATTTATTATCTCATAATTTCTGTGATTCAAGAGTTTGGCATGGCTTACCTGAGTTGTCTGCTTTAGGGTCTCTCACAGGCTGCAGTCAAGGTGTTGGCTGAAGCCTTAGCTGGAGAAGGACTCACTCCTACACTCATTACGTGATTTTTGGTATGATTCAGTCCCTCATGGGCTATTGGATTGAAGGCCACAATTCCTCTGTGGTAATTGGCCATAGGCCTTCTTCAGTTCCTTACCACTTGGGTTTTAGCAGATTGCTTCATCAAAGCAAGCACATGAGAAAATCCAGAGAGAAAGAGAGAAATCAGTACAGAAATCTTGATCTTTTGTAATCTAATCTTTAAAAAGACAACCCATCGCTTTTGCCATATACTATTTGTCAGAAGCAAGTTACTAGGTCCAGCCCAAACTTTAGGGGAAAAGATTATACAAGGGCCTGGAGACCAGGAGCAGGAAATCATTGGGAGCTATTTTAGTAGGCTGTCTACCAAAATGACCAATACAAATCTTCAAATATTTCTTTATTCAAAGGGTTTTCTCCTAATTTGGGGCACTCCAATAAGCCAAGGCTACAGAGGCAGGGTGAGTGGGGAGGGGGGTAATCCTGGATAATTAAAACATAAAAAGCCAGAAATAAAAATCATAATTAATTTTTAAACATTATTCAGTGTATAAATTAGAAAGCCATGTTAGTTTTTTATCTAGTGTGAAAAGAAAATTCAAAATCTATTGAATCCAAATGACAAAATTTTCTACTACAAAGAAAATCTCAAATAAGTTTTACCAGCTCTGGATCCTGGGTTGCCCACGCCCAGGCAAGGAGCGGAGTCACTCCCACGCACTGTGGAGAGTGTATTCTGGCCCCATCTGAGCAGAAGGGCTGGTGACAACTCTCAGAAGCAGTGCAACCCAGCAGTGCTCGAGTCAGAGTGGGTAGGTAGAGCTGATTGCTCTCTGAGCAAAACCAGTATTGGGTGTGAAGTGTTCCTGTGCCACACATAGGTAAGGAGATTAATTGATATCAAAGATAAGCTCCCAGCCCCTCCCAACCTGAGAGCCAGTTTGGGAAATTCAGAGCAGCCTGGAGAGGCTCCTGCCCCTCCTGCTTAGGCAAGGAGCTGAATCACAGACCCATCTGCGGTGGAGAGCTTCTTCTGGCCCCCTCTGACCAGAAGAGCTGGTGACAACTCGTAGAAGCTGCATAGACCAGCAGCACTCAAGCAAGAGGCATGTGATCAGAGCTGTTAGTTTGCAGAATAAATCCAGTGGCCTTGCTCAGCCAGGGAACTTAGGGTGTGGGTCAGCTTGAGTTAAGACAACAAACGAAGAGCTTTATCAGCTTTAGAGCTGCTTCTCCTGCTGCACCTGGGCAGGAAATCTAATTTGTAGCCTCACTCATTGCTGAATACAGCCTTTAGCCTCTCTGACTAGGGAACCTAACCAGAGCACAGGAGAAGGTACACAGCTCATTCAACAGCCCTAGTACAGTGGGATTTGAACAGAGAGCACAGGCCATGGCTTCCCCTGTCTATAGAGCAAAACTGGTGGTGTCACCTGACCAGGGAATTCAGTACACACTTTGGCCTAATTAGGGTCTCCAAACAAGAAGCTGTATATGCCCTGGGCGCCATACTGCTGCCATGTCAGTTCAGGGAATCTAGTTCACAGCACTATTTACTACCAAATATAGTACCCAGTCTCGACCATCTAGAAAGCCTGACCGGAGAATCTAGGCAACCATGGAGACAACCTGAGGCTCACTTGAGTATGTAAGAGAGTGAATAGTTCTATTCAACTGTTCTCAGCTAGTGGCACACTCCTATCATCACCATCCTCAGATCTGGAACTGTTGCTTTGCTGCAAAATAGATCATAATAGCAGTCCCCTTCTGCCTAAGGACATTTCCAGCAGACACACCCAAAAACCCAAACTGAGCTTATGGTGAAGAATGGTCTCTGCCAACGCAAACCTGTAAAGTCTGGAAGAGGAGCTTGATTACTTAAATATGTAGATATCAATGTAAGGGAGTAAAGACCACGAAAAATCAGGTAAATATGACACTGCCAAAGGAAACATATAAAGCTCCAATAAATGACCCTAAAGAAATGGAGATCTGTGAACTGTCAGATAAAGAATTCAGAATATTCCTCTTAAGGATGTTTACTGAACTACCAGAAAGCTCCACAGACAACTAAACAAAATTAGGAAAATAATGCATGAAAAAGAAAGGGACAGAAAATATATTTAAAGCAATAATGGCCAAAAACTTGTTGAACCTGGGGAGAAAAATGGACACCCAGATTCTTGAGGCCCAAAGGACCCCAAATAGGGTTACACTGAGACACATTATAATTAAATTGTTAAAATAAAGGACAAAGAAAGAATTTTAAGAGTATTGAGAGAAAACAGAGAAGTTACGTATAAGGGAACCTCCATAAAACTATCAGTGAATTTCTCAATAGAAACTTTCCAGGCCAGGAGAGAATGGGATGACATATTTTAAATATTGAAAAAAAAAAACTGTCAAAAAAAGAATTCTATTGCTGGTTAAGCTGTCCTTCAGAAACAAAGGAGGCATAAAGACTTTCCCATACAAGTAAAAGCTGAGGGATTTCATTACCATCAGACCTAACTTACAAGAAATGCTGAAGGTAATTCTTTGAATGGAAGTAAAGGAATGCTAATTAACATCACAAAAACTAAAGGGTAGTGTATATATCACTGGTAATAATAAATGTATAGTCATAGTTAGATTCTGCAATATGGTAATAGTGGTGCATAATTCACATACAACTCTAATTTAAGAGTTAAAAAAACACAAATGTAGTAAAAAAGAACCTTAAATATAATAATCTCTTATTAGCTACACAATATAAAAAACATGTAAATTGTAAGAACAATAATCTAAAATGTGAGGGGGAGGAGAAGTAAGAGTATAGTTTGTGAATTCTATTGAAGTTAAGTTTTTATCCACTCAAAATAGGGAGTTATAAGTTTAAGACATTTTATGTAAGCTTCTTGGTAACTACAACGGAAAATCCTGTAGTAATTACATAAAAGAACACAATAAAGAAGTCAAAGCATACTGATATCAAAAGACATCAAAAAATACAAAAAAAGACAACAGGATAAGAAATAAGAAACAGTGGACCTACAAAACCACCAGAGAACAATGAACAAAATGGCAACAGTAAGTCCTTACCTATCAGTAATTACTTTAAACACAAACAGATTAAATTTTCCAATTAAAAGACATAGACTGGTTGAATGTATTAAAAAAAGAAAAAACAAGATCCAACATATGCTTCCCACAAGAGACTCATTTTTGCCTTGAAGATGCACATAGACTGAAGAGTGAAGGGATGGAAAAAGACATTTCAAGCAAATGGTAAAAAAAAAAGTAGGGGAAGCTATGCTTATATCAGGCTAAAAAGACTTTACACTAAAAATGTTAAAGAGAGATGAAGAAGGTCATTATATAATGATAAAAGGGTCAATAGATCAAGAAGATATAGCTATTATAAATATTTATGCATTCAACATTGGAGCACCTAACTCTTTTATAAACGTTTGGGAAACAAGCAAAAACTAACAGAGCTAAAAAGAGAAATAAACAGTAATACAATAATAGCAGGAGACTTTAATACTGCACTCTCAACAATGGATAGATTATCCTGACAGAGAATCAACAGGGAAACAGTGGATTTGAACAACATTAAAGACCAACTGGATCTAAGAGACATATACAGACATTCTATCTTACAACAATAGAATACATATTCTTCTCAAGCACATGTGGAACATTTTCTAGGATAGAAAATATATTAGGCCACAAAACAAGTATTAGCAAATTCAAGAAAATTGAAATCCTACCAAGTATCTTCTCTGACCACAATGGCTTGAAGCTAGTAATCAATAACAAGAAGAAAACTGGAAAATTCATGAACACATGGAAATTAAACAACACTTTCGTGAACAACAAATAGATTAAAGAAGAAATTAAAGGGGAAATAAAAAAGTTTCTTGAGACAGACAAAAATAGATACATAACATACCAGAACTTGTGGAATGCAGCAAAATGAGTTCTAAGAGGGAAGTTCATAACAATAAATGCTTACATTAAGAAGGAAGAAAGATTCCAATTAGACAGCCCAACTCTATACTTTAAGTAACTAGAAAAAGAAGAACCAACTGAGCACAAAGTTAGCAGAAAGAAGAAAATGATAAATATTAAAACAGAAATAAGTGAAATAGAGAACAGAAAAACAATAGAAAAGATTAATCAAACTAGGAGTTGGTTCTTTGAAAAGATAAACAAAATTGACAAACACATAGCTAGACTAAACAAGGAAAAAAGAGAAAGGATCCAAATCAAGAAAATTATAAATGAAAAATGAAACATTATAACTGATACCACAGAAATCCAAAGGGTCATAAGAGGTTTCTATGAACACCATATGCCAACAAACTGGGCAACCCAGAAGAAATGGAAAAATTCTTAGAAACATCCAACTTGCCAAGACTGAATCAGGAAGAAATATAAAATCTGAACATACCAATTACTAGTAATGAGATTGAATCAGTAATAAGAAGTCTCCCAACAAAGAAAAGCCCAGGACCAGATGGTTTCACTGGTGAATTTTCCCAAACATTTATACAAGAGTTAAGAGCAATCCTTCTCAAACTTTTCCAAAAAATCAAAGAGGAGGCAATACTCCCAAACTCATTTTATGAGGCCAGCATTATCTTGATAGCAAAACCAAAAAGGATACTACTAGAAAATAAAACTATAGCCAACATTTCTGATGATGATAGGTACAAGAATTCTCAATAAAATACTAGCAAACTGAATTCAGCAGTACATTAAAAGGATCATTCACCATGATCATGTGGGATTTATCCCTGGGATGCAAGGATGTTTCAATATATGCTAATCAATCAATGTAGTACATCACATTAATAGAATGAAAGAAATAAAGCATATAATCATCTTAATAGATGCAGAAAAAGCATTTGAGAACATTCAACATCCATTCATGATAAAAACTCTTAACAAGTTAGGCACTGAAGGAACATATCTCAGGAAAACAAAAGCCATATATAACAAGCCCTCAGCTAACATCATACTCAATGGTGAAAGGTTCAAAGCTTTTCCTCTAAGATCAGGATCAAGACAAGGGTGCACACTCTCACCACTCCCAATCCACAGAGTACTAGAAATCCTAGCTAGAGCAATCAGTCAAGAAAAAGAAATAAAAGAAATTAGAATTGGAAAGAAAGAAGTAAAATTGTCTCTATTTGCAGATGACATGATTTTGTAGGTAGAAAATCTTAAAGACTCAACCAAAGAACTGCTAGATCTAATCAATAAGTTCAGTAAAGTTGCAGGACATTTTTTTAAAGATAAAGTTTGTTTTTTAAAGTAAAGTTTAGACAAGCATTCAAACTTATGAGCTCTAACATATACTCTAATTCCAAACATTTTTTAATTTATGAGCTGCCAATATCAAAGTTATTTTGTTCTTCTGCACTTTAGTCATTCAGCGATCATTTATCCTTTCTTGGAAAAATACCCAGAGAAGCATAATTAGCAGTTGGCAATTGATCCCTTTCTGTTCTCAGTGAGAACATGGGTCGACAGTTCACTCTCTGTGAAGTAAAACTTTTTTTCTAAGCAATAGTCCATAATTATTTCTGCTATTTCTTTAGCATCAGCATACTGTTTAACCTTGAGGTTAGCTGTTTTGAGAGTCTGCATCTATGAGTAAATGCCCTATTTTGCAGTGCAGAGGTGATACTAAAATATCCTGCTCTAAAGATTACGTTAATTTTCAGTCAAAATGACAATATTGTTTTATAACTCTCCCTTAAGCTCTGTGAAGGATCTTATTGGAGTCTAACATTTCTTGCTAAAACCAGGTAAATATGAATGCAGATGGAGTGATTTTTTAACAAAATATCACAATACAACAAAAATAATTGGCCAACATATATGTTTTCATATGTCACTTGCAGGTTGGGAGAAGAGGTACCTCTGAAGTCTCTGCCACTAAGCAGAGATCAATAACAATTGGGAGAACATTTCAAGAAATGATGGTCATTTAAGTAATCAATATCACACTCACTGTTCTACATTTTGGAAAAGAAGAGCATACGTATTTCACTGATTGTAAAAATCACTATTACTTAATGAAAGAAGTAGGAAAATCCACAGTTTCAAGGGAAATTCCCAAATGTTTCACTTCTAATTCCTTATTTCTTTTTTTGTGAAGAACAACAGAGACTAATGCAAACATAGCAAAAGAAATTTCAGCTGCACAACAAGCTTGACAGTGTCTCAGAGATGTTTTGCACACAGTAAGAGAATTCTTAGAGAAATAAGAGATGCTGTAGAACACGTGCTCCAGGCGAAATCCAGAAGTCATGTTTGTCAGATGTGTTGAAACTGCTATGGTCTCAGGATCTGTGTTGTCTGGAGAATTGAGGTTTGTGGGAGAAAATACAGTTAGATTGTCAGGATTCTAGGGAGTAAGGAAGAAATTATTGTGGACATCTCAGAAAAAAATCTTTCTTTTTTTCAATTTCTCCATCTCACTGCCTCTCTCTTTCATATTTGGCTTTCCTATTTTTTTCCCTGCTTTATTGAGATATAATTGACATATAAACCTGTGGAACTTTAAGATATACAACATGATGATTTGATATACATATATATTGTGAAACGATTACCATAGTAAAGTTAGTTAACACACTCATCAAGTCACATAGTTATTACCTTTTTGGGGGAAGTTGAAAACATTTAAGATCTACTCTGTTAGCAACTTTCAAGTATACAATACAGTATTGTTAATTATAGCCACCATGCTGTATATTAGATCCCCAGAACTTATTTATCTTGTAACTGGAAGTATTTACGCTGACAACCATAACTCCTTTCCCCCATGTCTAGTCCCTGAAAACCACCAATCTACTGTTTCTAGGAGTTCAGTTTCTTTAGATTCCACATATAAGTGACATCATACAGTATTTGCTTTTCTCTGACTTATTTCACTTAGCATAACCCCCTCAAGATTCATCCACATTGTTACAAATGGCAGGATTTCCTTTTTTTAATTGTTGAATAATACCATTGTGTAAATATACACCACATTTTCCTTATCCATTTGTCTGTCTAGGGATGCTTACCTCATTTCCAAGTTTTAGGTATTGTATATAATGCTGCAATGACCATGGAGGTGAGGATATCTCTTTGAGATAGTGATTTTGCTTCCTTTGGATATACACCCAAAAGTGGGATTGCTAAATTTTGGTAGTCCTATCCATAATGTTTTCAAAAAATTCCATACAGTTTTCCATAGTGGTTGTTCCAATTTATATTCTTATCAACAGTGTTTTCTCCACATGTTCATCAAGGCTTGTCATCCATCTCTAGTCTTCTTGATAATAGTCATTTTTTGTAACAGACGTGAGGTGATATCTCATTGTGGTTTTGATTTGTATTCCTTAATTAGTGATGTTGAGTACTTTTTCATTGCCTGTTGACCATTTGTATATTTTCTTTGGAAAAATTCAGTTTATTCAGTTATTTTGCCCATTTTTAAATGAGATTATTTGTCTTTTTGCTATTGAATTGTATGAGTTCTTTATATATTTTGTATATTAACCTCTTATCAAATATATGGTTTGCAAATATTTTCTCCCCTTTCATAGGTTGCCTTTTTCATTTTGTTGATAATTTCCTTTGTTGTGCAGAAGTTTTTAGTTTGATGTTGTCCCCTTGGTTTATATTTGCTTTTGCTGTTTGTGCTTTTGGTGTCATATCCAAAAAGTCATTACCAAGGTTAATGTCAAGGAGCTTTTCTGTTTTCATCTAGGAGTTTTACAGTTTCAAGTCTTACATTTTAAGTTTTTAATCTATTTTGAGCTAATTTTTTTTTTAAAGATTGGCACCTGAGCTAACAACTGTTGCCAATCCTTTTTTCTTTTTTTTTTTTTTTATGCTTTATCTCCCCAAATCACCCCTGATACATAGCTGTATATCTTAGTTGCCGGTCCTTCTAGTTGTGGCATGTGGGACGCCGCCTCAATGCGGCCTGAAGAGCAATGCCATGTCCGCGCCCAGGATACGAACCAGCAAAACCTTGGGCCCTTCAGCAGAGCGAGCGAACTTCACCTCTCGGCCACGGGGCTGGCCCCGTGCTAATTTTTGTGAGTGGTGTAAGGTAGGCATCCGATTCCATTCTTTTGCATGTGAATATCCAGTTTTCCTAACATTATTTATTGAACAGACTACCCTCCCTCCATTGAGTATTCTTGGCTCCCTTGTGAAATATTAGTTCACTACATATTCAAGGGTCTATTTCTGGGCCCTTGATTCTGTTCCATTGGTCTATGTATGTTTTTATGCAAGTATCATACTGCTTTGATTACTATAGTTTTGTAATATGGTTTGAAATCAGGTAGTATGATCACTCCAGCTTTGTACATCTTTCTCAAGATTGCTTTGGCTTTTTGGGGTCATTGGTGGTTCCATACAAATTTTAGGATTGTTTGTTACATTTGTGTGAAAAATATCATTGGAATTTTTATAGAGATTGCGTTGAATCTGCAGATTGCTTTGTAGTATGGATATTTTAACAGTATGAATTCTTCCAATCTGAACACAGGCTATCATTCACTTTCATTGTGTCTACAATGTCTTTCATTAATGATTTATAGTTTTCAGTGTACTGAACTTTCACCTTCTTGCTTAGATTCATTCTTAAGTATTTTATTCTCTTTGATGCTATTGTAAGTAGGATTGTTTTCACAATTTCCCTCTCTAATAGTTCATTGTTAGTGTATAGAAACACAACCAATTATTGTATGCTGATTTTGTATGCTGCAAATTTACTGCATTTGCTTATTAGTTCTAATGGTTTTGTGGTAGAGCCTTCAGAATTTTCTTTATATAAGATCATGCCATCTGTAAATTGTAAAATTCTATTTCTTCCTAATTTGGATGTCTTTTTCTCGGCTAATTGCTCCAGCTAAGACGTCCAGTACTATGCTGAATAGGAGTAGTGACAATGGACATCCTTGTCATGTTCTTAATCGTAGAGGAAAAGCTTCCACCCTTTGACTGTTGAGTATCATGTTAGCTGTGGGTTTGTCATATATGGCTTTTATTTTGAGGAGGTATGTTCCTTCTATACCCAGTTTTTTTAGATCTTTTACCATGAAAGGACGTTGAATTTTGTGAAATTCTTTTTCTGCATCTATTCAGATGATCTTACGAGTTTTAACCTTTGTTCTATTAATGTGATGTATCACATTTATTGTTTTGCATATGTTGAATAGTCTTTGCATTCAGCAGATAAATTCCGCTTGATCATGGTGTATGATCCTTTAAATGTGCTGTTGAATTTGGTTTGCTTTTGTTGAGAATCTTTGTATCTATATTTTTCAGGAATATTGGCCTATAGCTTTCTTTCCTTGTAGTGCCGTTTTTCTGGCTTTGGTATTAGAGTAATGCAGGCCTCATAAAATAAGTTTGGAAATATTTCCTCTTCTTCAATTTTTTGGAAGAGTTTGAGAAGGATTGGTCTTAATTTCTTTAAATGTTTGGTAGACTTCATAAGTGAAACCATCTCTCCCTGGACTTTTCTTTATTGGGAGGTTTGAAATTATGGATTCAATCACTTTACTCATTACTGGTCTGTTCAGGTTTTCTGTCTCTTCATGATTTAGTCTCAGTAAGTTGTACACTTCTGGAAATTTATCCATTTCTTCTAGGTTGTTCAATTTGTTGGCCTATAGCTATTCATAGTATTCTGTCATGATTGTTTACATTTCTGTGGTATCAATTGTAATGTCTCTTTTTTCATTTATAATTTATTTATTTGACTCCTCTCTTTTTTTTTTCTTGGTTAGTCTAGCTAAAGGTATGTCAATTTTTTTTTTATTTTGAAGAACAAACTCTTAGTTTCATGGATTTTTATATTCTCTATTTTATTTATTTCTGCTCTAATCTTTATTGTTTTTTTCCTTCTGCTAACTTTGGGCTTAGTTTTTTTTTTTTTTCCTAGTTCCTTGAGGTTTAAAGCTAAATGTTTATTTGAAATCTTTCTTTTTCCTTAATGTAGGCATTTATTGCTTTAAACTGTCTTCTTAGAACTGCTTTTGCTGTATCCCATATGTTTTGCTATGTTGTATTTCCATGTTTGTTTGTTACAATATACTTTTTATTTCCTTTTTGATTTCTTCTTTGGTCCATTAGTTGTTCAGAAGTGTGTTGTTTAATTTCCATGTAGTTGTGAATTTTCCAATTTTCCTCCAATTGATTTCTAGTTTGATACCATCATTATTAGAAAAAAATTGATATAATTTTTATCTTCTTGAATTTGCTGAGACTTCTTCTGTAGTCTAACATATGATCTATCTTGTAGAAAGTTCCACATGCACTTAATAAAAATGCATATTCTCTGCTGTTGGATGAAGGGCTCTGTAAAATCTGTTAGGTCCATTTGGTCTATAGTATTGTGCCAAATCTGCTATTTTGGACCAGGTCACAGGCTGTGTTCCCTAGAAGAGAAATTGGGCAGGCCTCAGGCTGGCCTCTGCAATTGATGCTGGTTGTGTGGGGCCTTAGCTGTGCTTCTCAACTGGATGATACCACTGGCTGGAGTCTAGCCCTGGTGGCACTGCAGGCAGTGCTTAGCAGTCAGACAGGGCCTCACTGTTGGTCGAGGTCACTGGCAGGGCTCTCTGGTTGGATGAGGCCTCCAACTGTACTGCTCAGTTGAGTAGGACTGGAGGCTGTATACTGTGGTAGGATAATGTTGCTATCTTGGTTCCCTGCCAGGGCAAGGCCACAAGCTATGCTCAGCAATGAGTCAGGGCCATTGTCTGAGTTTTGCTGCAGGAATGGTATGACTGCCAGGCTTCTGAGCCTGCTTGAGGTCACTGTATGGGCTCCTAGGTTAGGTGAGGCTGGAGGCTATGATCAATAGTTGGGTAGAGTTGCTGGTTTGGCTCTCTGCTCAAGCAGGGCTCGCAGATGAGTTCTGTATCTATTCAGGTTCTCTGTCTAAGTTTCCTGGTCCAGAGAGACTGGAGGTTAAGTTCTATAGTTGGATGGGGATACTGACTTGCTTCCCTGCTTGAACAGGCCATAGGATGTGCTCCAGGGCTGCCAGGCATCAGAGGCCAGGCTTTCTGGTTGGGTGGGACCAGACAGTATGCTAAGCAATTGGGTGGGGCTGCAACCTTGCTTCTCCGCTTAGGCAGGGTTGTATAATGGTCTCCACAGCCAGTATGGCCAATTGGCTGGGGACTCAAACCAAGCAGAACTGCCAACTGAGATCCCCAGCCAGATAGGGTCACCACATTAGCCCTGCAAATGGGCAGAGACTCTGGCTAGGATCTCTGCTTGGGTGCTGTCACCTGCAGGAATGCAGTCCACCAAGATCTGAGCACTGGTTGCTGTAAGCCCTGCCCCCCTTCTCTGTCTCCATCTGATCCCCAGTGGCCCAGTTCTGCAGATTCCCTGGGTGATCCCCATGAGGCAAGACCCAACTGTTTTTTCTGGGAAGCATCCTGCAATAATGGGGAAGCTGCATGTCTACCTTGGGTTTTCTTTTTTCCCACTGGAGAAACCACAGGTCCAGAGGCAGGAGGACCTCTTTGTGTGATGCTGCACTAGCCTGGAGAAGGAGTAATGCAGTCAAGGTGAAATCAATCTTCTTACCCTTCTAATGAAATCCTCCTCTGTTTCTGTGCTCCAGGGAGGTTCTTCAGACTCACCTCTGTGTTCTCAGATTTTCAAAGTGGTGTCTTGTCTATGGGTGGTTTCTAGTTGGTCTTCTGGTGAGGGGCACTGAAGTCAGGTGCCATCTATTTTGCAATCTTGATGTCTCTCCTCATTGGCTTTTTCTCTATTCTTTCTATCAACTTCCTTCTTATTTCATATTCTTCTCATTTCTCCTATATTTTCTTCAATTTTTTTATCTCTTTCTTATTTTGCCATTTATTCTTCAATCAGCTGTTAGCTTGAAATGTAAATCTGATATGTTTAGTTAATAAAAGTTTATGTTAGTGGTTCTCAATTCCAAGACCCAGTAGTTGTATTTATTTTGTTTAAAAAACCTCCCTTAAAGTTAATTATATATTTTTTTAATTTATATTTGTGGTTTTGCAAAGATTTTCTTCTTAGGGTCAGCAGCCCCAGATACACACAGTAGAGACTTTTCTCTCAGGAGCTAAAAGCAAGGCATCAAATCAAACATTTTAGATAATCTTTGAATCTTGACTTTAGAAGGTTAACACTATCTCTAAGACACTTAACCTCCCCTTCTGCCTTTAGGAAAAACAAATAAATACATAGTCAAAGAAAAAAAAAGTGAATTTAAAAGTTCTTGGTATATTTCTTAGCTGACCTATTGGATTGTAGAAGACTTTTCTAGCCATATGTGTGTTATCTATGTATTTATGGCACAGTGGGTGTGATTGGAGGATGTCTTTTGTGCATGGGAAACATGGGCCAATATGTATTCAGTCGTTTCAATAGTGTTCCCTCAAAATGAACGTCTACCTAGAACTTCAGAATGCAAACTTATTTGGATATAGAATCTTTATAGATGTAATTGAGTTTAGATGAGTTGACACTGGATTAGGGTGGGCCCTAAATCTAATGACTGGTCTCTTTATAAAAAGAAGAAAGGACGCTCAGATACACAGGGAAGAAGGCCACGTGAAGATGGAGTGTTGGTGTTGCAATCCAATGTACACATCAGGATAGATGTGGAGAGGGCTGATGGCCACTCTGAGTTTATTATAACCAGCATTTCAATATATACATAGCTTACATCAGTTAAACATACACAGGTGTTCTGGATGAAGTAATTAGTGAATGCCAAGAATTCTTAGTGATTTCTCAAGGAGCCCTCCCTCGGCCTCTGTTTTGATATTATCGTGTTATTGCTGTGCTCATATATTTTTATCTCGGAGCAGGCAAGGTCTCCCAGGCAACGGCTCCTCCTGCTCCTGATATCGATATCGTGTCTCCATCTGTGCCCCCAGGTGACTGCGCCTGTCTTAGGTTGCCTCCCCTTGGCGGTCTTACCCATCATTGGCTGACCCGCCTTCTCACCTCTGGGTCACAGTTTGTTGGCAAGCCTTATCCAGTGATTATTAACCCTTCCTGCATCAGGGGCGGCTACACAGAGGCAGAGAATAGAGTGATGCAGCTACAAGCCAAAGAATGGCATGTACTGTGAGAACCTACCAAAAACTAGGAAGAGTCAAGTAAGGATCCTTACCTAGAGCCTTCATAAGGAGCATGTGCCTGCTGACAACTTGGTTTCAGACCTAACTTCTAGAATTGTGAAAGAATAGATTTCTGTTATTTTAAGCCACCAAGTTTATGCTATTTTGTTACAGTAGCTCCAGGAAACTAATATTATGTGTTCTGCAAGATTTTTATGTAATGCTTTGGAATCTATGGAAATTGTTCATAATAACCCTCCTATCTAGACAACATAAATTTATGTGGTTTTTTTGCACTTCTCAAGTTTACTCAATTAAGTAAACTAAAATTTATTCAGAGTCAATAATATTTACATCATATTTCAGTGAGTTATAAATATTTCTTTACACATTGTTTCTGTCAACTAAATGATGTAAGTTATATCACTTAGCATATATCCAGAGCTAATCAATAAGTGTTTAAAGGAAAATAAAAGCAGATATGGAGAGCAAAGGCAGAAGTTAAACAAGCAGAAGAGAAACAAGAGGGTAAAGGAGAGAAGGAAGGAAGAAGAAAGGAAAATTTTATAATGAGAACTTTAATGGGTGCATTATTTGACTTGAGGATTGTCAGAACCACTTGGAAATTTTAACATATGTAGGTGGAAGTCGTCCCACAAGGAATGAACTAGAATAAAGACTAGACACGAATAGAGATATTGAATTATATTGACAATAATAAATATTATTGACAACTCATCATGTGCAAGCCACTATATTAAGTACTAGCCATGAATCATTATGCTTAAACCTTGCAACAAACTTTGAAGGCAGAAATAGATGATACTGTACTCATGGTATGTTAAAATGTGTCTAAAATCTTAAAAGTAGTAAGTGGCAAGATGGGCATTTAAACTCAAGACAGCTATAATTCACAGCCGTTTTTTTTTTTGACACTTCTATTATATCTTCTAATGTGGTCCTAAGAAAGACTCCATCCTTTGCTTCTATGGTACTCTTATTGGTTGGTCTCTTGGCTTTGGTCTCCTTTGGCCTCTCATGCCTGCTTCTGAGCAAACATTTTTACTGTAAAACTTTACTTTGAACTTGTCAGCTCCTTTGTTTCCCATCCTCACTGCTAGCAAGAGATCGCCCTCTTCATTGGCATGAAATATAAACAGAGATTTGATGTATCCTGAGTCAGCCACGTCTGCAGACACAGAATCCCATTTCATTCCCAATACTGATGGCTTGGAAGTGACAGGGACACCAATGTTAAAATAATAGCAGCAGTACCAGCCAAGTAATAACATCAAAGAAATTATCATAAATATTGACCTCAATATTTTCACCTATCATGAGTCTTCAATAATGAAATCTTTTAACAAATGCAAATACTAGAAGTTCTTTCTTTTAACACTTGGCTCTCCTTCTAAAGACTATAGCAAATTTATATACCTCAAGAACATGCCCATTATTAAATGGCAAACTTAAACCAGAAAGTTAATTTAAGGAATATGTTAACAATACTATATTATTCTTTTGATGACACTTCCATTGTATATTAACCACATCATCTTAGGGAAAAATGGCTCTGGTAACTATATTCAGGCTGAAACCATATTGGAATAACATTGATGCTTGGAGGGTAAATAGCACAATTTATCAGCCAAAAGGAGGAATACAAAAGTGTGCATTTTTTTTTCTTGAGAAAGATTAGCCCTGTGCTAACATCTGTGCCCATCCTCCTCTGCTTTATAGGTGGGATACCTGCCATAGCATGGCTGATGAGTGGTGTGTAGGTCCGCACCTGGGATCCGAACCAGCAAACCCTGGGCTGCTGAAGCGGAGCGTGTGAACTTAACTACTATGTCACTGGGCTGGCCCCCACAAAATGTGCATTTTTAAAGAGATTTTACTGAACCTAATTTACTTGAGCAAATTGTTTTTAATCTATTATACAGAGTCTTAATCTTAAAGGGTATGAGGAGATGCTGGCTTTAACTCACAGTAATTGCTATTATCTCCAAATGTGTTTTTTAGAAAGAACTTCAAATTTTTCATACATTGATGTAAAACAATTTGCTTTTTGAAAGTGACTGAACGCTTTGGAAGTAGAGTGTCACTTTCCGCTGTGGTTGGACCCAAGTCGAGTAGTTTCCAGGAAGTTATGATAATCACCCTTTCTTGTTAAGCAGCTCCTCATAATTAACCAGTACATCAAGAAAATTTCACTTCTACTTAAAGTTTAGTTATGTAAATAAATGTAATGGACAGAGATCAGGCAACCAAGTGATCATATGAAAATTAAAAATAGAAGTAAATTAGAAGAAAATGCTTATTGCTTATTTGCATTTTCAGAGGGCATATACTGTAGTTTCTGCTGCATCACTTATTCTGAGGCTTAATAATTAGCTCCAGTGTAATTAACTGTTAAATCAAGAAAATGTAGCCATCTTTGCTGATGAAAAATTTAAATAGTGCTGTGTTCTCCAGTACAAAACAAATCCTTTTCTTAAAGTACACCAATACTCTACTCTTCTTCATTCTTAATTTCAGAAATGCTATCTATTTTTTTAAAAGTGATATTTTACAATTAATTAAGGATCTTTAAAGTGTTAAGTATTAATAATAATACTTCTATGAAATAATATATATATATATTTTTTTTAAGGAAGATTAGCCCTGAGCTAACTGTTTGCTGAGGAAGATTGGCCCTGAACTAACATCTGTGCCCATCTTCCTCTACTTTATATGTGGGATGTCTGCCAAAGCGTGGCTTCATAAGTGGTGCGTATGTCTGCGTCCAGGATCCGAACTGGTGAACCCTGGGCTGCTGAAGCAGAGTGCACAGACTTAACCACTGCACCACCAGGCAGGCCCTGAAATAATATATTTTTGTCAAAACTCTTTTATAGATAAAGCTTTTTACTGATAAATCTTTAATGTTAGACATTGTGCAAGAATATTTTTAAAATTGTATACATTGATAAAATTGTGGGGTATTTTGTCTTCTACCTATCTTAAAAGAAAGATACTGCCATCCATAATAAACAGCAAGGAATAAAAATCAAGGAAAAAGGGCTAGAAAAATTTCTTAAATAGCACACACAGAAAAAAGTTAATTAGGCTACATTAAAATTAAAGATGTCTGCTTATCAAAAGACACCATTAATATATGAAAAATGAAGCTATGGAGTGGAAGATGTATGTAAAGTGTGTGGTAGGATGTATGTAATGTGAATACACTATAAAGTACTTGTACTTATCATATAAAGGATTCCTTCAAGTCAATAAGATAAAACAGTAGATGCATAATAGGAAAAAAAAAGGATAGAAGATTTGAATAGGCACTTCATAAAAGAGGGTATCCAAGTGGTCAATAAAAATAAAAAAAGATGCTCATTAGCTATCAGGGAAATGATAATTAAAACCACAGTGTCATACATATTCACCAGAAAGACAGGTAATTCCATGTGTTGGTGAGTAATTGGAACACATCCAATGCTAGTGGGAATATAAATTGGTACGACAGTTTAGACAAGTGATTGTCACTTTCTACTAGAGCATACTAAATGACTCAGCAATTCCTTTCATATGACAAAAGAAATTCATTCACACATGTCAAAAATGAGGTTCAAAAATATAGATAATGGTATTCTTTATGACAGCCCCAAATTTCTAGCAACTCAAATATCCACCAAGATTAGAATGGATAAATCAATTGGATTTAATTCCAACAATGAAACATTATACAGTTCTGAGTATGAACAAAGCTATTGCTACATAAAATATGAATGAATTTTATAAACATAGCATTGACTAAAAGAAGCCAGGCACAAAAGACAACATACTCTATGTGTGCTGGTAAAATTCTATTTCTTGATCTGGCGCTGGCTACATTAGTGTGTTCACATTGTGAAAAGTTATTGAGTCTATGATTTACATACCTTTCCACATGTAGTTTATACTTCAATAAAAATAAAATTTTTAACATAAAAATAAAATACAATGGAAAGAAGAAAATGTTTTCTGCAGCAAAACTCAAGTAGCAAAATGTTATTTCAGGGAAAATAAATATATTTAAAAAATTCATTTAGGGTATATGTTAAGAAATATTTGGATTGTTCATGATAATGAGGTCAAACTCACTCTCATGAAGAAATAGATACATTTCTTTTTATGCAGTCTTTAGTCTGATCAGCGATAAAGAGGCAGAATAAATTTATGGAAGGTCCGAGCTTGAGAGTTAAACATACCTAGGAAGGAATCATAATTCCAAAACTTATTATTGGCTGTATGATTTTAAGCAAGGAGCCATTCAGACATTAATAAAATGGGGATCATAATATCTGCCTCGAAAGACTTTGCGAAAGATTACAAGTGATTTAAGTAAGTTTCATTTACAGTGCTTGCCACACAATGTGTGCTCAATGTATGATAACTTAAAAATAGATACCTTAGAGATATCATCTTAGATATATGCAAGTCAAAGCCCATGTTCAAGGATAGGAATATACAAATGAAGCCACAGGAGCAGGTAGTTTAAAGAAATAAGGGAACGAAAAGACAGTTTATTATTGGACTACAGTATCAAAAAAAAATTTTCTTTGTCAGAAAATTTTGGCTACCTCAAGTGTCTTTGAATTATGAGAGAAAATTCTACAAATAATAATGTAGTCATTCATTTTACTTACTTGCCTCCTTTTTTTTTCCTTTTATTTTGAGGAAGTTTTTCCCTGAGCTAACCTCTGTGCCAATCTGCCTCTATTTTATGTGGGAAGCTGCCACAGCATGGCTTGACCAGTGGTGCTAGGTCTGTGCCCAGGATCCAAACTTGCAAACCCTGGGCTGCCAAAGTGGAGTGCATGAACTTAACCACTACACCATGGGGCCAGACACAATATTTGCCCAATTTACCACAAATATAAAAATTTTTGTTATAGACCTCAGACCATAAAAGAAAAATACCATTTGTCTAGATATAACTAAACATTTTTATTTTATATTTTCTAGATATAACATTTTTCTAGATATAACTAAAGTATAATTGAATTAGTTTCGTTGCCTCTTGCAATGTTTATCATTTTATATAACAAGATTTTTTAAACCAAGTACTAAAAAGTACTAAAAGCCATTTATTTTACTCACAGTTAAGGTACTGTAAGCAGTGGTCCTTTTAGGCACTTGCACTATGACATGAATGAATTCTGGAAATTCATGTGTAATGTGAATCTATATAAAGCAAGCAAAGTTCTAAACAAGAAAATAAATGCTACTTCAGGTGATGTCACTCACAATGGTAGGTAAGATTTATCATCTTCCCATAGTCTAAATTGACATAAACAGTTATGGACAATATTAAATTTTTAAAAGAAGTAATTGTAAAAAATATGTTTTGTATATTGAGAAAAACCTAATATTGTGGCACTTACATCCATAATGACAGCTCTGCTGGCTTAGTGTAAAAGTAACCATGGAAAATATGTAAACAAATGGATGTCTCTGTGTTCCAATAGAACTTTATTTGCAAAAAGAGGAGATGGAACATATTTGGCCCACAGGCCATAGTGTACTGACCCCTACCCTACGGCATTATGGTCACACAGCTGAAGCTGGGTTGCTGCCACTTTGGGGTGATAGAAGTGGCACACATCTCTTCTGCTCATATTTCACTGGTGAAAATTAGTCATATCTAGCTAAACGAAAGGTAGAAAATGTAATGTTGGGCAGATTTGTGCCTGCTACAAGTTTATTAATGTGGAAAGAAAGTTGAATGAGGAAAGCCTGATTTTCTGCAACATGCCTAAGTTCCAACGTTAGCTTTACACCTTACTTAAGTGTAATATATATGCAACTTAACCTCCTGTTTCCTTGATATCTTCATCCATAAATTGGGGAAAATAATAGAACCCATTTCATAGTTTTATGATGAACATTAAATATTACCACATTTAAAGCACTTTGAATGCTTTTAGACAATGCCTCGAAATTGCCTTTGTATCCTTTGAGGTAATGTTAATTTCCATTTAATAGATTACGAAACAGAGGTTCAAAGATTTGAGTGCCTAAAGATCACATAGCCAATAGATAGCAGACCAAAAATGAAACCAGGTTTTTCTGATTCCATACTTTCACTATACCACACACTGAGCACAGAAAAAGGACATCAATGGAATAAGAATGTATGTGGGATGCCAAATATAATTTTTAAGTTAGATGATGGTACAACATATTCACATATTGATTAGATTGACCCAATGGGAAGGTAAATATTGATGACAAAGGAATAGAGAGAGGGTAGTTCCAGAGGAGCACTCTTGAATAGGCAAGGAGGGTTGAGATCTAGTCTGTAAGTAGAGGGCTTGACCATAGGCAGAAGCACAAACATCCATGGAAGCAAGAGGGAGGAGAAAGTACATGGATACAGACGCAGGCAGGTTAATATGGCATGGTGTGTGGTGGTGGGAGCTTGAGAAAGTTTCCTTTTAGTGGCTTTTGTTGTTTTTTCCCCCTAGTTTTATAGAGATATAATTGACAAATAAAATTGTAAGATATTTCAAGTGTACAACTTGATGTGACATATATATATATATATGCATATGTGTATAGATTGTGAAAGGATATCCTCGTTGAGTTAATTAACACATCCGTCCCCTCACTTAATTACCCTTTTCCTCTCTCTCTATCATTTTTTTGGTGAGAACATTTAAGTTCTATTCTCTTAGTTAGGAAATTTCAGTTATACGGTAGAATGTTATCAACTATTTAGTCATTATGTTATACATAATCATGTATCCTCAGACCTTATTCATTCATCTTATAACTGAAAGTACGTACATTTTCACCAGTCTCTCCTTATTTCCCCCAGCCCCCATCTCCTGGCAATCACTTCTCTGCTCTCTGTTTCTATCATTTTTGACTTTTATTTACATTCCACATATAAGTGATACCATGCCATATTTGTTTTTGTCTGGCTTGTTTCACTCTGTACAATGCCTTCCAGCTTCATCCACGTTGTTAGAAATGGCAGAATTTCCTTCTTTTTTAAAAGGCTGAATAATATTCCATTATGTATGTATGTATGTGTGTGTGCATGTGTACATGTGTGCATATATCACATTTCCTTTATCCATTCATCCATTAATGGACACTTAGGTTGTTTCCACATCTTGGCTATTGTGAATAATGCTGCTATGAACATGGGACTACAAATATCTCTTCAAGATAATGATTTTATTTCCTCTGGATATATACCCAGACGTGGGATTGCTGGATCATGTGGTAGTTCTATATTTTTATTTCTTGAGGAACCTTCATACTGCTTTCCATAGTGGTTATACCAGTTTACTTTCTCACCAACATTTTACAAGGCTTCCCTTGCCAGCATTTGTTGTATCATGTCTTTTTGATAATAGACATCCTAACACTCGTGAAGTGATATCTCATTGTGGTTTTGATCTGCATTTCCTTGATGATTAGTGATGCTGAGAGCCTTTTCATTACCTGTTGGCCATTTGTAGATCTTCTTTGAAAAAATGTCTCTTTATGTCCTTTGCCCATTTTTTCATTGGGTTATTTTTTTGCTATTGAGTTGTGTGAAATAAATGAATATTTTGGATATTAACCCTTTATCAGACATATGGTTTGCAAATATTTTTTCTCATTCTATAGGTTGTCTTTTAATTATGTTTATGGTTTACTTTGCTGTGCAGAGTTTTTTAGTTTTTTATAGTCCTACTTGTTTATTTTTTTCTTTTGTTGGCTTTGCTTTTGGTGTCATATCTGGCCTTTATTATATTGAGCTACAGTCTTTCTATACCTAGTGTGTTGACAGTTTTTATTATAAAAGGATGTTAAATTTTGTCAAATGCTTTTTATGCATCTATTGAGGTGACCATATGATTTTTATCTTTCATTTTGTTAGTGTGGTCTATCATATTTGTTGATTTGCAGATGCTGAACCATCCTTGCATCCCTAGAAAAAATCTAATCTGATCATCACGTAGGCTTTTATTTTCTTAGCGAAGCAGATAGCAAGGTGATAGCAAGGAGAAATAAGGAACATTCGAGGTTTAGAAAAAGGTGTAAAAGTGTTTTCTCTGAGAATGGGAGCATTTTTAGGCAAGGGAAATGTGGAAGGAATTCTAGGCAGCATTAAGTGCCAGGTCACTGGTCATATTTTTAAAGAGCATAGGATCAATATAGTTTTGAGTTTTTCCCCACCCAAGTCAGCTGCCAAAATGCATATATGGGATAGACAGATAATTAGGTTTAACTATTCTCATGGTTTAACTAAGTGGCTATGTCAGGAGAGAGAAGCAAAGAGAGCTGAGAGTTCATGTAAAAGAATTAGTCTAACAATGAACTATGGAAACTAAGTTGGGTAGGTAGGGACTGAAAAATTTAGAAGAGTGAGGAATGGTGACAAGCTGGTAGAATCAAAGGAAGTTTTATTTAGGACCTTATTTAGTGAGGTCAAAAAATTGTAGTAGTTGGGGAAGAAGAGGGAGTAAACTGGAAAGACAGGGAGCTGTGTTCAGATGGTGGAATGCTGAAATGGAGATGATGGAAGAAGCTGATGTTGACAGTGTCTGGAGTTTGTCCATGGCAGTGAGGACTGAGGAACTGTGGCAGATAAGATCATGTACAGAGGAGATCAAGAAACCAGGAGGTGGTCAAAAACTATTGGAAGAAGATGATTAGCATGGATATTGAAATCACTATGAGTTATGACGAGTGGTACTGGAGAGAATAACAGTAAATAAGTGCTAAAATATTCAAGGAATTAGGAGTAGCGATCAGGGGATTTGTAGATGATTGCAACAAGGAAAGATTGCAGTTATAGACTGATGACAAAAACTCTGTTTTAATTCTGATTGTGTCTCTTTCTCTTTTTTTCATTTCTCAAGTATTCAGTGAGCAAAAATAATTTAGTACAAATAACGGTGATTTTCATAATTGAAAACAATAGACAAGAAGCTCTGTGGAGTTCAAGATTTTCTATAGTTCGAAAAAAGTCACAATAGATGTAATTAAATCTATCTAATGAGAGAAGATGCATTTGAAATTAAACTAACCAGTTGACTTTCCTTTAAGAAATATTTTGATAATTACAATTAAATTGCTTAAAATTCACATTAGTCTCAAGTAAATTTTAGTGACCAATTCCAGTGTACAATCCTTGAAGATGCAAAGAAGTAAAAAGAAATGAATTATTTGTGAAGAAATCACGTCATATGCAAACATGTTGGCAAGTGGAGCCTGCATCTGCAAACATTGGTTCTTTGTAGCCACAGCTAAGAAACCTACCACATTTAATAGCTGTGGAGCTCAATGCAAATCCAACTAGCATAACTACATAAACGGTAACAACATTACACAAAGAATAAATTTGGTGGTCAGCAAAGTCATATGAGAGTTAGAAAATGCTAAGGTGCCATTCCGGGAAAATGATTCTTTTATAATGCTTATGTTTAATGTTTCTACATACTTAGGCTATCTTTATATATCACTAAAGCATTAGGTCGTTTTAATTGACCAGCCACTGGTTTGACTACATTTTAAACTGAATTGACTGAATTTCTAAATTTACTTGGTCATAGACTTAACAAAACCATAAAATGGAAAAAGGATTATTATTTCCATGTCCATGTACTTAAGCAGCAGAAAGGCTTAGGAAATCATGTTAATATGATAAAGCAAGCAGAAGAGGCAAATCTGAGGCTCCCTGACATTTGTAATGTCATGTAAAGACGGAAAAAGAAGGAATAGGACCTAGAGGTTTATGTCAGGAGCACAGTAAACCCTAACTGACAAAACTAAGGTAGGTTGGAATTTATTACACCAGCCATGTAAATTGGTACATAGGCCTGCCAGAAACATATGCTGTAGAGTCAAAGGAAATCAGGGATCTTGTTGTTTTGTTTTGTCTTATACCTTGAAGCTGGTGTGGAATGTATTACTAAAAATAAATGCCATCTTATCAAGCTGGGAACACCTTAGGACTTAGGGGTTTAGAGTCCATCCTTTATGTATGTACCTTTTCGTCTAAGTCATTTCTGGCTCCCTGACACTCATGCGAGAGCCATTTTTCAAGGCTTACTTCTTTTAATAGGGACAGAGAGCAGCAATTCAGAGAAAAGTCATTAAGCTCTACCTTTACACTAGATCGATATTTTTTACAACAGCTTTATGGAGATATAACTCGCCACATGATTCATCCATTTAAAGTACATAACTAAGTGATTTTTAGTATATTCACAGAGTTGTGCAATGATTATAATAATCCAATTTTAGAACATTAAGGCAGCCCCAACAAACGGGGTACCCATTAGTAGTCTATCACCATTCTCCCCACCTCCCAGCTCTAGACAAACACTAATCTACTTTCTCTATATACAGGTTTGCCTGTTCTGTACAGTTCATAGAAATGGAATCATACAATATGTGGTCTTTTGTGACTATCTTCTTTAACTTAGAATAATATTTTCAAGGTTCACCCATGTTGTAGCATGCATTAGAGTTTTATTCTATTTTTTATCTGAATAATATTCCCTTTTATGGATATTCCACATTTTATTCATCCATTCATCAGTTGTTGGACACTTGGATTGTCTTCTCTTTTGCCAAGTGAACTATGCTGCTATGAACAATTCACATACACATTTTTGTGTGGACACATGTTTTCATTTCCCTTGGGTATATATCTAGGAGTGAAATTGTTATATCCTATGGTAACTCTTATTTTCAACATTTTGAAGAACTGTCAGATTGTATTCCAAATAACTACAACATTTTACATTCCCATGACTAATGTATGAGTGTTCAAATTTCTCCATATCCTTGTCAACACTCGTTATTCTCTGTCATTTTGATTATAGACACCCTAGAGGATGTAAAGTGGTATCTCACTGTGCTCTCGATTTAAATCTATCTAATGATTGAGGATGTTGATCATCTTCTCATGTACTTATTAGCAATTTGATAATTGTCTTGATCCATTTTGAGTTAGTTTTTAAATGTGGAGTGAGGTAGAGATTCAACCTCATTCTTTTGCATGAGGCTGTCTAGTTGTCCTAGCACCAGTTGTTGAAAAGACTATTCTTTCCTCCACTGAATTGTCTTGCTACCCTTATTGAAAAATCACTTGACCATAATCTTATAGGTTTGTCTTGGGACCCTCAATTCTATTACATTGATTTATGTACCTATCTTCCTGACAGTGCCACAAAGTCTTGATTATTGTAACTTTGTATTAAGTTTTGAAATAGGAAAGCGTGCATCCTTTAAATTTGTTCTTTTTCAAAATTATTTTGGCTCCTCTGGGTTCCTTGTGTTTCCGTATAGTTTTAGGATCAGCTGGTCAATTTCTGCACACCAGCCAGATGATATTTCTATAAGGATTGCAAAGAATCTACAGATAAATTGGGGAATATTGCCAACAAAACAAAAGTGTCTTCCAATCCATGAACATGGGATGTCTTTCTGTTTATTTAGGTTTTATTTAATTTCTTTCAACAATAGTTTGTAACTTTCAACATACGCCTTGCACTTCTTTGTTAAATTTATTAATAACTATTTTACTCTTTTTGATGTTATTGTAAATAGAACTATATTCTTAATTTCATTTTCAGATTTTTTCATTGCCAGTGTATAGAAATACAATTGATTTTTGAATATTTACCTTGTATGCAGCAATCTTGCTGAACATATTTATTAATTCTAATAGTTTTTTTAGTTGTTTAATGAGGATTTTCTATATAGAATCTCATGCCATCTGCAAAGAGAGACAATGTTACTCCCTCCTTTCTAATCTGGATGGCTTTTCTTTACGTTTTTGGCTAATTTCTCAGGTTAGAAGCTCTACTACAATGTTGAATAGAAATGGCAAAACCAGAAATTCTTATCTTGTTTCTGATCATTTAGGGAAAGCATCCAATCTTTCACCATTAAATGATGTGATATTAACTGTGAATTTTTGGTAAATGTCCTTGTTAGATTGAGGAAGTTCTCTTTTATTCTTAGTTTGTTGAATGTTTTTCTCTTTTTTAACATGAAACATGTTAGAACCTGTCACATGCTTCCTATTTATCAACTGATATAATCATATTGTTTTTGCCCTTATTCTATTTATATGGTATATTACCTTGATTGAGTTGTGGATGTTAAACCAACTTTGTATTCCTGGATAAATCCCACTTGGTCATGGCTTATAATTCTTTATATACGTTTATAAATTTGGGTTGCTAGTATTTTATTGAGGACTTTTATATGTATAAGAGATATTAGACTGTAGCTTTCTTTTCTTGGTATGTCTTTGTCTGATTTTGGTATCATGGTAATACTGGCCTCACAGATTAAGTTGAGAACTATTCCCTTCTCTTCTATTTTTTTGGATGAATTGATGTGAATACATTAACTTTTTGGTAAGATTCACCAGTGAAATCATCTGGGTCTGAGCTCTCCTTTGTAGAAAATTTTAACTATGAATTCAATCTCTTTCCTTATTATACATTTATTCTGACTTTCTATTTCTTCTAGAGTTGGTTTCAGTAGTTTGCATTTTTCTAGAAATATATCCGTTTCATCTAAGCTACCTAACTTTTTGATATACAGATGTTCACAGCACTGCCTCATAATCCTTTTTGTTTTGTAAGTTTGGTAGTGAATTTCCCTCTTTTATTCCTTATTTGAGTGATTAGAGCCCTCTCTCTCCCTTTTTTTCTCATTGTACCTAAAGGTTTATCAATTTCATTGGTCTTTCCAAAGAAACAACTTTTGATTTCCTTTATTTTCTTTACTGTTTTTCTATTCTGTACATATTTCTATTCTAATATTTATTATTTTCTTCCTTTTGCTTGTTTTGATCTAAAGTTTCTCTTCTTTTTCCAGTTTCTTACAGTGGAAGATTAGATTATTGGCTTTAGATTTTTTTCTCTCTCTTAATATTAGTAGTCATAACTCTACATTTCGTTCTGAGCACTGCTGTCACTGTATCTCACAATTTTTGGTATGTCATGTTTTCATTTCCATTTATTTCAAAGTATTTTTTAATTTCACTTGTGGTATCTTCTTTGATTTGTTGGTTATTTAATAGAGTGTTGTTTAATTTCCACATATTTGTGAATTTCCTAAATTCATTTTTCTTATTTATTTCTAATTTCACCCCGTTGTTCTTGGAGAACATACTTTGTATGATTCCAGTCCTTTTAAATTCATTGAGACTTATGTTATAGCCTAGAACATGGCCTATCCTGGAGAATGCTCCATGTGTATTAGAGAAGAGAATGTACTCAGCTATTGTAGATGGGGTATTCTATAAATATTTCTAAGGTCTAGTTGGTTTATAGTGTAGTTGAAGAATTTTATTAAAATTTTCTTAGTTTTTAATTAATGGCTTTCTTCTGTTCCGGGAACCCATCAGGATATAACATTATATTTGTCACATATTCTTAAGCTACTCCTTGTTTTCACAATTTCTCAGACTTTCCTTATTTTCAATGACCTTGACAATTTTCATCAGTACTTGTCAGGTATTTTGTAGAACGTCCTTCTACTAAGGAATTGCCTGGTATTTTTTCTTATGATTAAAATGAGGCTATATGTTTTTGAGAGGAAGACCATAGAGGTAAAATGAAATTGTCATCACATTCTAACAAAAATACACAGTATCAATTAGACTTATCACTCTTGATGTTGACCTTCATTATCTTGCTGAGGTTGTGTTTGTCAGGCTTTTCCATTGTAAAGTTACTCTTTTTCCCCTTTCCATATTGTACTCCTTGGAATGAGGTCTCTACACACAGCCTACAATTAAGTGGAGGTATTCTTCCACCTCCTTGAGATCGAAGTGTCTACATAAATTATTTGGAATTTTCTGAATGGGATATTTATCTCTTTTTCCTCATTTATTTATTTATATCTGGATAGAATCATGAATTTTATATATACTTTCTGTTATATCCCATACTACATTATTTTGTTCAAATTGATCCAACTTTGGCCTCTGGGAGCTCTTTTAGTTGGGTCCTGTGTCCCCTTGAGAAATTCTACCATTATAGGATTTTTTGTTTTGTTTTTATCTTTAGCACTCTCTTGCTTTATGGCCCTACAAGATGCTCCATGCTTATGCTGCATATTTCCTGCCTCGTCCTAAAATAAGCCATTTTTCTGAGGAGCCATGGTTCCGTTTATTGGAGAATGACATTAGAAATCGTGAAATTGGTGCTAGGTACACTCATGGTTACTAGGGTATTGTTATTACTAGGCCCTCTCGGCTGACAAAGCAAGGAAATATGTGTTTGTGTACTAACTTGTAAATATACACAAACATACAAATATTTCTATATGTAACCTTTTGTATCTATATTAAGCTAAACATGAGTTTGTATTAAAGTATCCAACTCTAATTCATTACTACAGGGATGATTGTAACCTCCTCTCCTTGCTTATCTGCAAACTCCCCCTCCAACGAATAGAGACCTGGCTCCCACTATCCATTTACTTAATTGTTCATTCTATTATAGATGTATAGCAGGATTAATTGTGTTATATATCATAATATATATTTTACTCTTGTAGTATTAAAACTTCAATTTCCCCTTAAAAGAAGAATTATAATTTCTATTTTTCAGGTAAGAAAATTGAAGCTCAGAGAGCATAATTCATCTGTCCAAAGTTGCAGTACTTATGAAGTTAGAAATGGATTCACACCCAGAACCGACTGATTCCAAATCTACCAAGAGCTTCAAATCCTGCTATTGGGAATGTGGCGATGGTTCTAGTTACTGGTTAATGCAATTCCTTATGCACCATTTTAATGGAATAAGACCTGGGATGCAGAGCCTCTACCTTAGAGCAACAGTCTAGGAAGTGTTAAAAACATCTCCCTCTTGGCTGCAAACATGAAGTAAGTGTCTTAGAAGACAGAAGTAATGGAGTCAGGGGGAGAATGGCTGGGCCTGAAGGGATTACTAGGGAAGGAAATACGTCAAGAGAACAAGATCTAAATAAATTGTTGGATGTGACAAAATAAATAGGTTTTGTTCTACTGGGTAATTCATGTAAAATTCCTGAGACTTGACTCTTTTTGCCTTACAAAAATCAGAATTTCATTTAGTTCAACCTATACATTTCTGCCAAAAGTTAAAAAAAAAAAATGGGCCATGTTTTCCTGTTACAACTTATCAGTAGATAAAGATAGAACAAACAGGACGGCTTTCAAGAAAGTGACACAATTTTATATTTTGCCCCTCAAGACTTATTTAACTCCCAGGATAGTAATCTTAACATAATCTTCTCTTAAAAATAGAAAAGTTTTCTTTCAAATGGCATTTTCTCATTTTAATTCATTCTGATGAAGATTTTTGAAGCTTCTCAAACTTTCCCAATCATGATAGTCTTTTGTTCTGATTGCTTTTGCTGTTAGGATTACCATTTTGTTAGTAGTAATATCAGCAGCCATTGTTATTGTCCTTATCACCATCAGTGTCATCGTTGTCATGATAGCAGTATTTTCTCTTTGGCCAAGAAGGGCATCAGATAGATATAAGAGTAAAACAGAGTGCAAGATTTATCTTGGCTATGCTTGCTAAGTTGTGATTTGCATTTTATACTATGACTTCAACCTCCTGGTTACTTAGTTTCTTTAGCTGAAAAGTGTGAACTGTGTCAATTTTACAAGGTTATTAGAAAAGTTAATGTTTGCAACTTTTAGCCCTTCTTTGTTAAGAGGCTCAGAGAAGGGAAAAGTGTTATTCTACACTGTTTGGTATCCTCTGCCACTGGGCTAAGATGTGAATGTAGAATCTGATTAAAATGTATCATTTTTCTCTTTACCGGTCAATTGCCCTCTTACTGAATAAATAAATTGAATACTGAAGTCAGTATTGACTTAAAAATTCCATCAGATTCAGCCTCTTTTCACTGACTGTCCCAATTTCATTTGTTTAAAAAAATGCATTTTTAGTGTGTCTGGACTGTAAAATACTGAATAAAATTACCATGAAAACTAAGTACTGTCTGCATTAGATTGATGAAATAATTGAATGATTACAGTGAGCTTCAAATATCTTCTGATGAGCATATACTTACGGTTATCATAAAAACAAAATTTGAAAAAGAACTTTGTAAGCTGAACTTAAAATTTAATTTAAAAAATTAAAAATTAATAAATTTCTATTCCTTCCACTGGAATAGAGGGAGTGACAACTTGACTTACTTTCTAGGTAACTTAAAAAGAATGTTTAACTGGACCCAAGCTGGTTTTATTTTACACCAAACATTTTCTTTTGGAGTTGAAAGTATCTTTTGTTCTTTGAACATTCTCAAGAGTTTTCAAAAGTAGTTGTGAATCTCCTCGGGTATTGAAATCAGATTTTTTCTATAAAATGGAAACTTCTGAAGTTCATTTGAATATAGATTCTTCGCGTATATGTCCACATATCTGAGACTGGTTAAAGAAGTTATGGTATATTCATATAATAAAATGCAACACAATTATTTTAAAAATCAGATATTTAAAGAAGACTTTAAAATTTCCTTAAACAATATCATCAAAGAATAAGTGTGAATAGAAAATTATGTATACAATATAATCCAAACCCTGTTATTGGATTATATATATTGAAAAATACATATCTATGTATAATTAGAAAAAAAGACATAATGATCTGTTAATTGTGTTTATCATTGGGTAGTGGAAATGCAGGTTGTTTTTATTTATATGTTTCATTTTTGTGTATTTTATATACTAAAAATTTATATGCTAAAATTAGAAATACTAAAAATTATATGCACATATATAATTTATAAAATTAGTAACATGTGAGTATCTACAATCATATACTCCTAACTCCTGCCGACTTAGACCAGGGGACGGAGGCTGATAGAGCTAATTCTAGTGAAAAAAACACAAGCATGGAAGATAGAGTCTACTCCTTCCAGAAGTGAGTAGCAGAGAGCTTCATGGGTTAGTAGCATGGTGGCTATGAGGGGGTGGCATGAGTAGGATTAAGGTGGGGACAAAAGTGGTTAAGAAAATGAAATTATCTGAGAAAAATGAACAATGGCATGAATTTTAAGATTTGTTGTGGTTTGTAGAGTGAGAATCTTCAGAGGACTTTAGGGAACCAAAGAATCAAGGGATTTTCATAATGTGGATGAAGTCTTTTGATCCTCTTTTAATATTCTTCAAGGATGAAAGCAAAGGATTTGGGTTATTTTAACATTACTTCTAGAGACTGACCTATGACTTCATAAATGCAACCCTACCCTGAACTGGAACATACAGATCTCCAAGTTCCATTGATGTAATGGAATTATGGACATACATGTTTCTTTGTCTCTTTCTATTCCACGACTATAAAAAATATTTTTAACTGTGTGGTTAGTGAAGATATCTTATCATAGAAAGACTTTTCCTAAGTCAAGGAGTCCACCAACAGCTTTACTTCAATGCCATCTCTGGCATCCGTGAAACCCACAGCCATTTCTTAGTTCACTGCCACATACCCAAACAGCCTTTTGGTCCTAATGAATGGTCCACCCTGCCCCCTGGTGGACATCTCATAAAGTGACTTGCCAGAGCACACTTCCAGCTCAAAGGAGGGGTGTTGTCTTTTGGTAGGAAAAGACTAACCACAGATTTTCCAAGACATAATCCAGGATGAAGAGAAAAGTGTCCATCCACATTATCTTCCAATGAAAATACATATTCAGTGAGCAATTATAAGACAATACGTGCTTGATTGCTGAATAAGGGGCATTATATGGTAGGTGGTGTGGGATTCTGATAATGACACAAATGTGTAAAACACTGTGGTCTGTGACAAAGAACTAGCAAAGCATTTTAAACAGAGGAGTACCACGTTCAAATATACATATTACAATGATCTGGAGGATGGTCTGGAAAGGAGCGAAATTTGGACAATTCTCTCTGTCTAACCTATGTTATATCTCATATTTTAAAACACTTTTGCATCCTTTAACATGCATTAAACACATTTGGCTTAGAAAAATACTCGTGATTTTAATTTTCTTCTGCCAGTTTTGGTGAGACTTTCACTCCCTTTAAGCCTTTGCAACTTCATCTATAAAATGAGATGGGTAATCTCAGTAATCACTAACACACTTTTCAAGCTTCAAATTCTCTGAAATAACAAAACTAAATGTGTATGTGAACTACTAAATGTTCATTTTCATAGAACATCTGCCTCTTGGTTTATGAAAAAAAAACAATGACCATTTCTATTTAGATATATCCTAAAAATATATTCAAAACCCTGGATGAGTTCTTTGGTTTTCTTCTTGTTTTCTCTGATCCATAATAAAATAAGATTGTATGCCATGAATGGAGGTAGAAAGAAAGAAATGATAAGAATTTGAGACAGCTCTTCAGTAGAAGGATGCTCGATACCTTAGTTGCATAAAAGTTAATGAGGATGGCAAGTTACTTTGAGGTTCAACCCCCAAAGGACATTCTCAATTCTGCCAAAAAATAAAAGCCATGCATGATAATGAGCATCTCTGAGGGAAATACAACAGTGATGATGGTAGAAGATGCATGGCTCAATTATGTGCAGAATAATGATAAGCCTTGGATCCTGTATACTTTCCTAATTGGATAACAGCACAACCCTGTGTACTACAAATAGCGTAGAGCACTCATTAAGGCAGAGAGAAAAACAAAAGTATCTTGTCTTAGTTATAACTCAAATGGTGTGAATTCAGAAGCAAAAAAAGGCATAACTAATACAAATAGCTTTACATGTTTTTTTCCTAAAGGTTTCTCTCATCTTGACAAGCTACTAGACCTGAGGTGCGTTTAATTACTTCAATGCATCTTGCTAAATTGTAAAAAGGGGTAAAACTGGAAAAAGAAAGCCTAGTATCTTTCTTAATTTAATCACACATGTCTACATGTAAGGCGCTGTATTGAAATGCAGGAACACAGGAATCTTTTTGTTTTTCAGTACCCTAGAAGTCTGTCTATATATGAATTTGCTGGTGAAGGAGTCACACAAGTTTTCTTTCTGATGTGTTTCCTGTCTCATATTTTCTGTCATCAAATCTTTTGACAACGGTAGCTGTTCTAGTAAACAAAATAGTTGATAAGAGGAACCAGTTGGTCATATATTTAGTGACCGGGTGAGAACAATAGGTACAGAAGAACTGGAATAATAAACCAGCACTCTTTACACATGCTGGGAAATTGTCAAGCATTATCTGGAAAAAAAATTAAAACATAGAAAGAAAAGAGAAGGAGGAGAAAAGGTATGAAAGGGAAGAGTGATGACAAAAGGAAAAAGGAAGGGAGGGGTAGGGAAGGGAGGGGAGGGGGAGTGGGAGAGAAGGGGAGGGGGAAAGGGGACGGAAAGGAAGGAAGGGAGGGGGAGACTAAACATCAGTCTCTCATGGAGAAATTATCATTTCTTTCTCTTGTCCAAACACAATACCAGCTTTCTCCCCATCCTCCTCGTCTGCATAATCGGTTTCTTCTCAATTTGTTCCATTCTAAGAGCAGAGTAGCAGAAAGAGCCAAGCTTTATCTAAAAAACTTATTTCTTTTGGTCGTAGAACTATGACCATGTTTCCAGTTCGGTACTGGCTCCTAGAAAACTCAAAGACAAACTTGTGAGCCTCTCCTAACAAAGTATATAGAGCTTTGTGGCTTTTTGTTCCTCCTGAACTAATCTTACGTGAATTATCATCATTTTTCCCATGTTATTTTCCTTTACCCTTTTAAACTATTTATCTTATAGCTTTATATATCTGTATGCTCCTAAATCTCTTCTGAGCAAGAGGCTAATATATCATATAGGTTGTGTTCAGCTGCCGTTTACAAAAAACTTGCTATTCGTTTGTCCAAATTAGAGTACATTTTTTCATATAAAAGAAGCCCAGAGGTAGACAGTACTGGTCTAGAACTTTGGATCCATGGCTTCCTCAGGAACCCAGGTCTTTCTACTTGGTATGTGGCATCCGTCCTCACATATGCAAGGTGACGGATACTCCACCAGGAGGCAAAAAGCAGAAGAACAAGAGGCAAATATTGGCTGACTCCATCTTTATTTGCTTTTAATTAGTTCCTCCATATTATTTACGTTTTCTTCTTATTTATTAGAATTGGCTTGCATAGAGATCACGTGTTGCAACACATTCTGGGAATGTGAGATTTTTTTTTGGATAACTTGGGCTTCTGAAAGAACTCATTACTTGATTAATTGTAGAAAATGAGGAAAATAGATATTGGGTAGACAACTAACAGAATCTGCTATCATAGGTATGTCAAACAAAAATTTAAAAAATACACATTTGCACGTATACAGATAGACTCACGCACATCTGTATACAGTAGTTCCCCCCTTATTCGCGGGGGATACGTTCTAAGACCCCCAGTGGATGCCTGAAACTGAGGATAGTACCAAACCCTATATATGTATAGTCTTTTTCTATATGTATATACCTATGATAAAGTTTAATTTATAAATTAGGCACAGTAAGAGATTAACAGCAATAACTAATAATAAAATAGAACAATTATAACAATGTACTGTAATAAAAGTTACCATACATCTTAGCAACCTCAGCATTTGATTTTTTTTTCTTTCCCTGTTAAGTTGAGAACTTTCACCTTTTCACTTAAAGTAAGCACTTTACTCCTTCTCTTTGGTGTATCTGAATTGCCAGCATCACTACTCTTCTGCTTTGGGAGCGTTATTAAGTAAAATAACAGTTACCTGAACACAAGCACTGCAATACCTCCTGATAACTGAGAGGGCTACTACGCGACTAAGTGGCAGGTAGCGTACACAGTGTGGATCCACTGGACAAAGGGATGATTCATATCCTAGGAAGGACAGAGCTGGACAGTGCGAGATTTCATCATGCTACTCAGAACACCATGCAATTTAAAATTTATGAATTGTTTGTTTCTGAAAGTTTCTACTTAATATTTTCGGACCATGGTTGACTGCAGAAAACTGAAACCAAAGAAAGCAAAACTTTACATAAGTGGGGACTACTCTATATGTACATAATTGTTCAGTTTCTTAATTATCTTTTTTCCTTCATGATAAACTCATACCTAGGATTATAAAAAGTACTTCTCCCTCCAAGAATAGTCTAATGACTTTTAAATATCTGTATGTAGTACAGACTGTCCCCAACTTACAATAGCTTGACTAGCAATTTTTTAACCTTACAATGGTGTGAAAACAATGCCCTGTAGTAGAAACTGTACTTTGAATGTTGATCTTTTCCCAGGTGGCAATAGGCCTTACATACTCTCTTGTGATGCTGGGCAGTGGCAGTCGCAGCTCCGCATCAGCCAGGAGACCTCAAGGGTAAACAGACAATACCTTTACAAGCATTCTGCATGCAGTCAACCATTGTTTTTCATTTTCAGCAGGGTATTCAACAAACTACATAAGACATTCAACACTTTATTATAAAATAGGCTTTGTGTTAGATGATTTTGCCCAACTGTAAGCTAAGGTAAGTGTTCTGAGCACTTTTAAAGGTAGGCTAGGCTAAGCCATGATGTTCAGTAGGTTAGGTATATTATGTGCCTTTTTGACTTACGATATTTTCAAGTTAAAATGGGTTTATCAGGATGTGACCCCATCATAAGTTGAGGAAGATCTGTACTCAGTTTGCATTTATGAGAGAATAAACTAAACAAAATGTATGTTTCATTTTAATCAGACCAACATTTATCTGGCATTATTACACATAAAACACTAAGCTAGTGATGTTCGGGAATAAAGAGATTCAGATTCACGCTCTGTAGGGCATGAATTAAAGATGAACTAGGCATAATTTAGAGATGGGATCAGATTCAAAGTATTCCATTTCTGATCTTTATAGAATTCTAACTTCTAAAACAGTGATTTCTAAATTTAGTTT
Source organism: Equus przewalskii (assembly GCF_037783145.1). NCBI lineage: Eukaryota > Metazoa > Chordata > Mammalia > Perissodactyla > Equidae > Equus > Equus przewalskii. The sequence continues at coordinate 17,593,007 of NC_091848.1, forward strand.
TATCTATTATCTTAAGAGATGTTGGGGGAAAAAAGCCCTTTCAAATGCATATAGGTTGCTATAGTTACCAGAAGATGTCAAATGACTGCCCTAAAAATGATATAAATATTTTGTTTTGTGGAAAATGATGAAGGTCTAAAACACAGAAAATTATCAATTTTTTCACCTACTTTCTCCCTCTTTCACGTGTATCTTTTCACTGACTGAATCGAGTTATGTAAATGAATCATTCCTACAGATAAATCAGTCAGTATCACTTTGAGTAAATATGTGGGAAATGCACATCCCCTAAATACATTGATGGGGAAGGTGTTTTGTTAGTATTTCTGGTTACCGTGACATACATTAAAGTTTGTTAGTCCTCTAACACCTTTATAACAGATCTATTCTTATTTTCCCTTTATTGCATTTCATCAACTACTTATTCTGATAGTTTTGTCTTAGAAACATTTTTGCAGCCATCTCAATTTCATTTTCTAATGATGCAAGTAAAAGCAAGATAGAGAAAAAGTGAGAATGAACAAAAGAAAGAAAGAAACTGATGGAGCATAAAAGAGAGATTTGCTAATTGTAATCTCTCCCCATCCACTAAAAGAAGAACTCCTCGCTAGTGATATGCTGATTCTGACTTTCAAGTACAGAGAATCTCACCTTTGATGTCAAGTAAAAATGAGCTTTTTACACTGGCATACCTGTTCTTTTAAGCGAGGCCACTGAATTTCCAAATGGGTCAGGGCAGGCAAATTCCTCAAGCATGACCATAAATATGGGTCCCACATACCCTAAAACTTGGCTAATTCTGACTGCTATCTGAAGTACGAAGATACCGGAAACACTGTATGCACAGCAACAGAGTGGACAAATAGAAATCAGAAATAGTGTAATCATCATCATTTTGTTTTATACATAACTGGTAAAATAAACAGTACAACTTTCTGGATTTTATTCCATAATACTTACCCATTGGTAATATTCTCTACATCTACCTCACTTTCTATTTTAGGGGGGAGCCCATTATTTCAAATTGTGTATTACCTCCTTAATTGTTATCAACAAGCACAAGATTAAAACAAACGAAAACTACATTCTGAGCATTAAACTTATTCCATTAGAAAATAATCCATCAAAACAAACATTTAAAAAATAAACGTGCGTCAACAATTTCAAGACTAATCAAGTACTAAAGTACGCAAATCAACAGATATGAATGGTAACTGCCTTCAAGAGGGTAAATGTGTACAGTATTGCATATTATATTCTTCTTTTGACTCTAAAATTTCCTTTGAATATAAAGTTCAAAACGCTTAACTCGAACACTAAGAACTTTTGCCACATTGTCTTGCGCTCACTGCATTCAATTTTAGTTCCTTGAAAATATGATGGTGTGCTAACAAGACCCTCCATTACCTGCCTGTTTTAATTCGCTGTTTTGACTTCCATAATCACTTTGTTTCTACACTTAACAAGTGACTATACTGTTATAGCTGTAGTATTAGCAATAACATTCAATTAACACTCACACTGTGAGCTAAAATTATACTTCTCCAACACCTAACTTCTACCTTCTGCTCTCTTGCTAAATGGTCGTTAACATAACAGCTAATCTCCTCTTTGCACTTAATAAAATATCCCTAAATTGAAAGAAACTTCACAACTGTAAAAAGAAGTGTGGAATATTTGGGGGAGAATTACACTATGTAAGGCAAATTAATCTGTCAACTAACAAGTATTTATTGTTCATCAATATCAGTGTAGGATTATCTAAGGCAGGCCAGTGGAAGATGAGTGAAGCATACATTGTTTTCCTACTCTCAGGAAACTCGCCAGCTAATAAAACACGTATTACAAACACAAATTGAAACACCCAGAGAAGAAAAAAAGTAAGGAAATAAGATTTGTTTAACTATTGTGTGTATATTTTCTTCTTGAAATTTTATATTTTTGCATTTTACCTTTAAATGGATTATCCATTTTGAGTTAATTTTCGCTTAAGTTGTAGAGCATGTGAGGTGTATTTTTTTTTTTTTTTTTTGCATTTAGACAGCCAACTATTTCAGTAACTTGTGTTTAAAAGACTGGTTCTTCTTTTTTCGCAACTTTGTCAAAGTCAGTTGACCAAGGTGGTATGGATATCTCTGAACTCTATTCTCCACTGATGTATGTATCTATACAGTCCTTTCACCAAGAACACACGATCTTTTTACTGTAGCTTTGTGACACATTTCGAAATCAGGTAGAGTGACCACAACTTGTTTCATCTTTTTCAAAATTGTTTAAGTTATCCTAACTCGTTTGCCTGACCATTTAAATTTTAGAATCAGTTTAAAGATGCTTTAAAAGAAATATCTGCTGGGATTTCAGTTGGGATTGGAGTTGATCTACAGATCAATTTTGGAAAAATTGACATTTTAAGAATATTAACTCTTCCATATCATGACACGGTTTATCTCTCCATTAAAACAAACAAATAATCATCAAAATCCATCCTCTTTAATTTCTTTCATCAGTGTTTTGTAGTTCTCATAAATATTTGATTTTGGGGGGGTGCTCTTGGAAGAGATACTTTTTAAGATTTTTAATCCCAATATTTCATTATTAGTGTATCTAACACAATTGATTTTGGAACATTTATCTTGTATCTTGTGATTTTGTTAAATTAATTTACTAGTGCTAGGAGGTTTTACGTAGAGTCTTTAAATTATCTATATAGACAATCATGTTTTCTTTGGCTATAAAAGAGATGTTTTTCTTCCTTTCCAATCTGAATGCCTTTCATTTCTTTTTCTTGTTTTATTGCACTGGCCAGGACTTCCAATATGATTTTGAACATGAGTGTTGAGTGAAGAAATCCTTGTCTTGCTCCTGATCATAGTTGAAAAGCATTCAGTCACTTTCCCTTACACATGATATTAGATGTAGGTTTTTTGGTAGACGAAATTTGTCAGGTTAAATAATTTTCTTTCAAATTTTAGTTTTTTGTTTTGTTTTACTCTGTTAACATGGAGAGTTACATTGAGTGCTACATTGAGAGTTACATTTAAATGTTGAACCAATCCTACCTTCTTGGTGTAAACCACACTTGATCATAGTATAGTATGCTTTTCAGAGATTCGACTTAATATTTTGTTACGGATTTTGTTTACTTTGTCTATGTTTATGAGGAATTACGGTTTGCAGTTTTTATTACTTGTAATGTCTTTGCCCGGTTTTGGTATTAGGGTAACGCTAGCTTTATGAATTGAGAAGTGTTGTGTTTTGTTCTATTTGCTGAAGAGTTAGTATAGAATTAGTATTATTTCTTTCTGAAACGTTTGGTTGAATTCATTATTGAAGCAATCTGGGCCCTTCTTTTGGGAAGACTTTTAACTATGAATTCAATTTCTTTAATAGGTATCACATTATTCATGTTATCTATTTATTCATAATTATGCTTTGTTAATTACTGTCTTTCAAGGAATTGATTCATTTCTTCTAAGTTATTGAATTTTGGCTCATAGCGTTTTTCATAGTATTTCCTTATGACCTTTTTAAATGTCTGTGGAGTCTTTGGTGATATCCCCCTCTTTGATTTCTGGTATTGAAAAATTATGTCTTTTCTCTTCTTTTCTTGGTCAGCCTGGTGAAATGTTTATCATTTTTAAAAATATTTCTGAAGAACTAGGTTTTGGTTGGATTTTCTCTCTCTCTCTCTGTTTTGTTTTGGTTGTTATTTTGCTTTGAGTTATATTGATTTCTACTCTTGCTTATGTTATTCCATTCCTTCTACTTATTTTGCTTATTTGGGTTTTAGTTACTTTTCTGTTTGTTTCTTAATGTCAAAGCTTAGATTCCTACTTTCATTTTCTTTTGTAATATAAAACTTAGTCCTATACATTGTCTTTAAACATTTCTTTAGCTGAATACGAAAAATTTCAATATGTTGAAAATTTTGATATATTTAAAAAATTTTTCCCTTGAGATTTTCTCTTTGATCAATTATTTATGTGTTGTATAATTTCCAAATACTTGAAGAATTTTTAAACACTTTTCTGTTAATGTTTTCTAATTTAATTCTGTTGTGATCCAAGAACCCACTTAAGATGATTTAGATTCTTTTAAATCGATGAAGTTTTGTTCTTTAGCCCAGAATATGATTTATTTTGTTGAATATTCTATGTGTAGTGTAAAACAATGTGTATTCCACTTTTGTTGGGTAGAGTGTTCTAAAGATGTTGACCAGGTCAATTTAGTTGATGGTGTTGCTCAAGTTTTCTCTATTTTTACTAATTTTCTGTCTAATTTTCTATCAATTATTGGGATAGTAGTGTTGAAATCTCTAATTATAATGGCAAATTTGTGTCGCCACCCTGTTCTATCTGTTTTGCTTTATGTATTTTTTGTTATGTCTTCTTGGAAAATTGACCTCTTTATCATTATGAAATGAGCGTGTTTTTCCCTAGAGTTTTCTTCATCTGAGGTCTATTTTCTCTGATTTTAACAGAGTTTATTTGGCTTACTTTTGATTAATTTTAGTATGGTGTATCTTCTTTTATTGCAGATCTTTTTGTGAATTATAGATTTAAATGATCATTTTCAATATTAGTTCTCTTTTGTTATTTTTAATCTCTTTTTTCAGAAAGTCTAAATACATGTGTGTAGAATTCTCTTTGACTATCTTCTATACTAATCATGTTCTCTTTTATTCATTTTCTCATTTTTATTCTTTTTTCCCCCTTGGCATTAACATTTTCAAATGTATTAACTTCTTAGTCTTTCTTTAAATTTTTGGTTAAATAACTTTGTTGAGTTATGATTTACATAAAATTAAATGCATCCATTTTAAGTGTAGAGTTTGCAATGTGTTGACAAATATATACCTCCATTTAACCACAGCCACGGTCAAGAGAGAAACATTTCCATCATCCCAAAATGTCCCCTCACATTAGTTTATAGCCTATAACCCCACTTCCACACCTGTCCCTAAGCAACAATTGACCTGTTGTCTGTCACTGTATGTTAGATTTGCTTGCTCCAGGGTTTTGTATAAGTGAAATCATATCACATTTTCTTTTTTGTGGCTGGCCCTTTTTACTAAGCAAAATGGTTCTGAGATTCATCTGTGTTGTCATACATGTTAGTAATTGGTTTTTACAATGGTAGTATTTAATTGCATTAATATAGTACAATATCTTTACACATTCACTTTTTGATAAACTTTTAGGTTGTTCCCAGTTTTGGATTTTGATAATGAAGAGTCCATGGACATTCATACAAGTATTTGTGTCATACAGGATACATGTTTTTGTTTCTCTTGTTTAAATAGTAGAAGAGAATTAGCAGCTCTATTGTAAGTATGTATAACAAAATTCTCAAATTGTTTTCCAAAGCACTTTGCCATTTTACATTCCCCTCAACATTATAGGGTAGTTCCAAATGTTCCAAATTCCTGTCAACACGATGTCATTAGCCTTTTAATTTGGGCCATTCTGATGGATGTGTTGTAATACACAACATATACAAATTATTTGTAATGCAAATTATTTTAATTTACATTTTTCTGATGAAAAATGATGTTGACTATATTTTACATGCTTGTTGGACATTTTTATATATTCTTTTCTGAAAAGTTGTTTAAATCTTTTACCCATTTTTATTGCTTTGTTTTCCTATTATCAAATTGCAGATGTTCTTTATACATTTAGACACCTGATTCTTTGTCAGATATAACTATTGCAAATATATGTCTCAGTCTGTAGCTTGTCTTTTTATTTTATTAACAAAGTATTTTATTTATTTTGTTTTGGTGAGGAAGATCGGGCCTGAGTTACCATCTGTGCCAGTCTTCCTCTATTTTGTATGTGGGATGCTGCCACAGCATGGCTTGATGAATGGGGTGTAGGTCCATGCCCAGGAGCTGAATCTGTGAACCTCAAGCTGCTGAAGGAGAGCACCTGAACTTAAATACCACCCCAATGGGCCAGCCACATATAAAGTATTTTAAAGAGCAAATGTTCTTAATTTTTATAATGTACAAGTTATCTATTTTTATTTTATGATTTGTGCTTTTTGTGTTTTATATGAGAAATCTACACTTACCTAATCATTAAAAAGATTGTCTTTTACATTTTCTTTAGAGATTTTATAATTTTAGCTTTTATGTTTAAGTTTATAATCCATTTTAAGTTAATTTTTGTGTGTGCTGTGAAAAAATGATTGAGGTTCATTTTTATCCAAATGGCTATTGTTCCCAAAGTATCAGTTGACAAAACAACTTTTTCCCAATTATATTGCCTTAGCAACTATGTCAAATATGAATTGACCACGACAGCCCTATTCAGTTCTATCCCTAAGTAGGACAGCACTAAGTAGGGCTGTCAGGCAGCAACAGTTCATTTTCAGCTTGCATTCGTTTACTGAACCAACTAGTCCATGAACCAAATTGAACTTTTTTCCTTCTCCTTCAGCTGGTCATAAGAAATGCCCCTTGTGGCCTGAAGGTGAACTGAAGGACAAGCATGGAAGAATAGTGGTGGATGACATAGGGTTTGGAATATATATATGCATGCAGTTTACTTATGCTCTTTGACCCTGCATGCATCTGATTCCAGATGTATCTTATGACTTTGTGGGTCTGACCAACTCAGCTCATGAGGGGAAGCTTTGGTTGCATGGTGGCTTGATGTTTTATGGTTAGACTCTTTATCTTTACCAGGGCCAGTATCATACCAGGACCTGGTTTTGAATGGCATATATCTCTGCTGCAGATAGCATGTCTTTGTCCCAGACCTCCATAGGTCTACGCTGTGATTTGATTATAATATAGTTTACCCTAAGCCCACATAGTGTTTTTCCCCACCACAGATACATTTTGAACTATGGTGCTCAACCAGGGAGAATTTTGTCCTCCAGGAGACATTTGGCCATGTCTGGAAACATGTTTGATTGTCTTGCCTGGGGATGGAGGGATGCTACTGGCAGCTAGTGGATAGAGATCAAGGATGCTGCTCAACATCCTACATGCGGAGGACAGACCCACAATAAAGAATTATCTAGTCTGAAGTGTTTATAGCACTGAGGTTGAGAAACACTGCTCTAGAACTGTATTAGTTGGGGTTCTCCAGAGAGACAGAATCAACAGGACATATCTATATCTATATATTTATATATTTAGTTATTTATTATAGGAATTAGCTCACACGGTTATGGAGAAGTCCCACAATCTGCTGTCTGCAAGCTGGAAAACCAGAAAAGCTGGTGGTCTAATTCAATCTGAGTCGAAAGGCCTAAGAATGGAAGGGCCAATGATATATGTCCCAATTTGAGTCCAAAAGCTTGAGAACCAGGAGCACTGATGTCCTATGGCAGGAGAATATGAATGTTTCAGCTCCAACAGAGAGAACGCGTTCACTTTCTCTCCACCCTTTTGTTCTATTCAGACCCTCAACAGATTGGATGATGCTCACCTGCGTTGGTGAGGACATTCTTCACTCAGCCTACTGGTTTAAAGGTTAATCTCTTCCTGAGATGCCCTCACAGACACACCCAGAAATGTTTTACCAAGCAACGTGGGCATCCCTTAGTCAAATTGACTCATAAAATTAACCATCACAAGTGCCATAAGGACTACTGGTCATTTTGCCCAAGTAGCAGCATCATTTGCGCTGCACTCTTGCCTTTTCCTGTTATGAGCCCAACTTAAATTTGGAAGTGCTTTATGTCACTTCGTAAATGCATCCGAGCAGTGTTCTCATATCCTGAAGAGTGGAGCATCCTGCTTCCAGAACCTGAACAGAGCTCCCCAGTGTTTTGCTTCCTTCCTAGGTACGGAAAATGTGAGTTGCAAGAATTTTCTCCTTTATTTTGGAGGGATTTTCCCAGCATGCTCCTGGCTACTCAACCCCTAAAAACTTCAGGCCCCTGAGACATTATTAGGGTTTATCTATCACTTCTGGAGCATATGTGTGTTATCAAGGTCTCCAATATACTCACCACATCTTGTTCATCTGGTTTAATTAACTTAATGTCATCAAAATAGTGGGCCAATTTTATCTTCTGTGAAATGTCCAGATGGTCCAGGCCCCTTCTGAGTTTATTAAGGCAGAACAATTAACATAGCCTTAGAGCACAATGTTAAATGTATTCTCTTGTTTGTCCCACATAAATGTGAACTGCTTTGATTAATTCTTTTGAAAGGGATGAAAAAAATATTTTCATCTGATGACGGATGGCTGCATGACTGAGGCAGAGTTAATCTGTTCTCACAAAGATGCCATATTTGGCACAGCGGCTGTAATTGGGGCTACTACTTGGTTGAGTTTGTGATTGTCAACTGTCTTCTGCCAGGATCCATCTTCTTTCGTAGGTGCTAGATTATGAATTAAATGGGAATAAAGGGGATCAGCCCCTTGCATCCTATACATAATTAAGGATGGAATTAATCTCTGCTATTTTCCCTGGAAGTTGATATTGCTTTGTACTATCTTGGCTAGAGGGAGCGACTATTTCAGATGCTTCCTCTTGGCTCACCACACTACAGCAGCTCTTAAAGGCTAATGAACCATTGCGGGAGTTCTGTCAGCTACCAAGTATATCCATTAAATTATACATTTGAAGACCAGGAAAATAACTACCATGTGAGTTCACAAAGTCAGTGCGCTCACTGAGAGTCAGGCCATGGTCAGGACTCCAATTTTTATCTGTACCTCATTCACCTCCATTCTAACAGGGTTAGGTGGGGGAGATCATACTGATGCCTCAAGTACAGATATTAATGTCAACTTAGATCCTGTGTACATCAGTTCTTGACTCCTACGATACAGTTACTTGTGTAAATGGTCATAGGTCCTTCTGTGGCAGGCCTAGGGGAATTATTACTATATACCCTGTTGTGGTATTGTAGAGTCCTTTCTCAATGGAACATTGCCTCTTCTTCAGAAAGTGGTTTCTGAGTTACACAACCTTATCAGGTCAAGACATTGGAAAAGTTCTTGAGAATTTCTATTGGAGTGGCTGCCCTCATTCTGATTATCCAATATCCTTATTAGCTGCCCATCTATTTTGCTCTTAAGGATACCATGTACTATTAATTACATGTATAACCACAGCTTTGTGCAAATCAGCATCCTTCAGCCCAATGCCACTCTGTCACCCATAACAGTAATTATGACCACCTTGCTTTTGATGATTAAACACCACAATATAGTCTCTATTAATTCTAAATCCTATCACCCCTATTGCTGTTAGGAAGCTCAGTCCTGTGACAGTATCCCCTACACTCAATCCTGGCTTATAGAGGACAGCTGCTCATGAGCATCTCAACAGTGATTATCACATAGGTAAATGAAGTGTCCTTTGGGTCCTCCCAGAGACCAGAGCCCAACAATGAGTTTTCAGCCTTAGCAGTATATCCACTCTAGCCTGCCCCACTCTGAGCCTAGGGGCTGGTTGTACTCTACTTTCTGTCAGCAATAAGCCCCTCATTGCCAGTCAGCCTGCTAATAACCAATCCAGCTAACATCAATCCTAATATCAACTCTCCTTGACTTATTTCTTGGGAACACAGTCTCTGTGACAGAGATTTACATGCACAAGGTTTATTGATGAGTGCTTTTGGAGAAAACATCTGAGAAAAAGTGAGAAAATCAGAATTGTGCATGGGGAGAATCTGAACTGAGATGCAGATGCAACAACGGCCTCATTCAACTCCACCATGGAGCTCGGGAGCTGGAATGGTACTTCAGAATTGTCCAGAATGGAAGCAAGGTGGAAAATCTTTGTACCTCTGCATTGACTAATTATCAGCTGTGGGCTGTCAATGGGGCAAGGTGTATAACTATGGGTGAGGCAACTCCCTTCAGTCAAAGAAAATTCCCAAAGAAGGACTCAGCTGCCAGGGATCTGGAGCCAACACTCCTATCACCTGGGTTCTGAAAGGGGGCCTGAGTTGCATACATCATATCTTTCATATATACTCTTACCCCTCTCTCATGGAGATATCTTGAAGGAGATTGATTTTATAGCATCCAAAACCTACTTTCAACTCTTTTGCTTACCTTAACTCTGAATCTTACTTTAGACTGCTGTACTAAATTCTCTGGGGCAAAGACCCCTAGCTGCTGATGTCAGCATCTATTCTCCTCCTCAAAGAACTCCCATTTTGTTTGGTCTGGATATCGTATTATTTGCAGTAAAGACTATATTTTCCAACTTTCCTTGGATGTGGCTGTAGATGTGGCAATGTGATCAAATAGACGAAAATTGGATGTAAGTAGAAGTGCTATTAGACAGTGTTCTTTCCTTCCATCCTGCTGAATATGATGATTGGAATTTTATTGTGGACTGTAAATTAAAAGCTATACCCTAAGGACAGAGAATACAAAGCTACAAGTAGTTTGGGTCCCAGAGACCTTGTTGCTGTCACACATCATATATTTATAGGAGAAAGAAATACACAATGATACTATTTAAGCAACTATATTTTGGGTCTCTGTTATGTAATCAGCTAATTCTAACTGTTGAAGTCACTTGTGGTTGTGTTATTTAGTTATGGGGCATTATATTTCTGAAGAATATTGTATCCCCCAAAAAACCTGGGGCAAAGGTAGAAGAATGGATCCTAGAAGGAAACTAATGATGGGAATTCAAATATCAGAAGGAAGCAGATATTAATGCTCTAGAGGTTTTGAAAAAGACTAGTCTCTCGTAGAAAAAGGGATGGAGTCACCACGTGAAAGCAACATTCAGAATTCAGGTTTATCTACAAATATATCTAAACAGCTTACACATCTTTTTTTCCTCAAGGAACAGACCATTCTTTTTTCATTTTACAATGTAATTCCTTTTAGATACTCCAAATAATCCTTTGTTTGGGGGGACTAAAGAATAGATAAAGTGGTGTTTCTACACAACACTGTTCTGTTGAGGAAAACTTGGCAATTAGAAGTGATATCTTGAAACTTAAGACAACATCCAGCAACTATATAGCAGAGGCCCGAATAGTTTAAAGCAATATGGAGAGCAGTTGAGATGTGGATGGACTTAAATTGTTTCTTCAAATGTACTAGCAGTGACACTCAATTCATACTGCACATGAGAAACATCATCTGGGCTGGTTTAAAAATACTGATGTCTAGGCCCCATGGCAGACCAATTAAATCAGAATCTCTAGGGGAGGAGACAAGGCCTAGAGATTTTTGGTTTTGTTTTTAAACTCCCAAGGTGATTCTAATATGCAGCCTTAAAGGAAGCTAACACTTAAAGGATGGTTTGGAGGTGTTGGGTGGGCAGTTACTTGGGTCATATGGCCTCAGCAAAATAACTACATCTTTTGAAAATGTATCTCTTGAAATAGCTCAGCTATTTTCCTACCGTATTTAATATAAACTTTGCAATCATTTTTAAATGTAAAGAATAAGTTATTTTTCATCTAAAGAATGCCCCTAAATTTTTTAATTTAAAGAATAAAAAATAGCAATAGTAAACATGAAAATAACCTAGACCATAGAAGGAACTAAAGTTGAGATAATTTGAAATTCTCTCTAAATTTTATTTTAGGCCTTAACCTGCAGTCACCAGAGTCGACCTCAGCACATTTTGTGATTGCATGTCTCATTTCAAACACAAATGGCCTACTCATTCAGTTTGGAATGGGTTATGCTTTTACTCTTAATGTCATTTTTGCTTTGGCTGGTCTCATTTCCAGTGTCTGGGTTGAGGACAAGGTCTTTCATTGTTTGCTTTTCCTCCATCAGCCCACATTTAGGACAATTACAGCACAGCTGGGCAAATATGCTGGCATGCAAGTGTCTTTCCGTTTCAAAGCTCCATTGTGAAGAAGCAGCGCAGAGAGTCAACAGAGAAATTAAATACAATTGAAGAGAGCAATCTACATCATATTCAAACACTATTTTCAAAGCTTGATGAAAATAAGACATCCATGGTTAATTATTTATTATTGTTAGGTTTATTTTGAGCATTTTTTCTCATAATTCCTTATAATTTTTTTTATAATTTCTGGACCTGTAGGTCCCTTATTTTAAGCTAAATCCCCTCAGTCCTGGGGCTAGTTAAACCTTGGACTAAAGAGAATTGAATACCAACAAAAATCACTGTAGAAACATTCTGTGCACGTGTGTGTATGCATGTTTGTGTTTATTCATATTGATTTGCCCTGGACCTTCTGGCTGCTTCTATAGATGACTATTCCAACTGGGAAGTTTGGTAATGCTTTTGCCAATACATGTAAAGAAATAGTATTTGTGATGCCAAGAAAGAGCCTTGTAATGAGATATGATTCAGGCTCCCTTTATTGGTGTTGTGAAAGCCAGAACAGATTGTTCCTACCGTGTAGGGAATTGAACTCCACAGCGAAGGGCAGGGGCACATAGGTATTGATAATTCATGCTAATTACAAGCTGGCTTCCTAACTCATGGCAAGGACTTCTTTGCCATGGCTTCCAAGGCACTGACCAATGGGAGAAGTGCTCATAACTCCATTACCAACTGCAGCGTGGAAGTGAGGGCTAGGTAGGTACAAGGATGGGACAAAAGTAACAAGGAGAAGGATGAGAGGAAAGGAGTTCCTGTGACTCATTCACAGAGGACTATTCTTATAGTAATGTTGTTTTTTGGCATATTACTGAAGAGGGTTCTCAAAGTAAAAATCCTGAGGAATGAAAAGTCTCAAAACAAAAGCGAAGATGGTGAATGGTGAATTTCTGAAATAAGACCCGCTTTGGAGAGAAAGATCTAGGAATATTAGGGGCATCTAACATGCTGTTTAAATTCTGATTTCAACTTTTATGACTAGCTGGAGATTAGGTATGTTTCAGGAGCAATGAGTCAAAGGGACAAAAATGCAGCCATGTCTGTCAATGTCTTACTTTATGTGTGTGAAACTTGTCGGTAATCTGGATAATCTAAAACATTTAGTTTAAAACCATCTTCTACTGGCTCACCTTAAAATGCCTCTGATAGGCAATCTCTAAATAGGGTAATAAATATAAGAAGTAAGGAAATATACATATGTGTGTGTATATATATATATATATATATATAGTCATAGTTAGAATGTTCATACAGTAGCAAAACCAAAAAAGTAAAAAGTTATACAAAAATTCAAAATATAATTTTATAAATTTGAGAATGTTTTTAACATGGGAGGCTTTCTAAAAATAAAATGAACATAACTACAAAAAATAAAGATATAATCAGGCAATAATTTCACTAGATGATAATAGAAGCAGCTGGAGGACTCTCATGAGCTTGTGTTACCATTTCTACCCAATTACCTTCAACTGTGCTCATAATCTCTACGTTCTGGCCTTTTACTACGGATGCACTATCCATGCTGTTCACTAAGGTCAACCCCTTCGCTTGCGCCCAAGACAGGGTCCTCTCTTGTTCATTGCTTTAACAATTTTCCCCCTCTCTGATACAACATGAAATTTCTTCTTACCCATTATCTCTTGAATCTGCTTCAACTCAAGATTTACTCTCACTTTTCCACTGACACTTTTATTAGTAAGCTTAACAAAACGCTTCATGTTGCTAAATTCCAAGCTCAATTCTCAGTGCTTATCTTATACAACTTATCAGCAGTATTTAACACAAATGGTCCCTCTCGCCCTTAAAATAATATTCTTTTTTGGCTTCCAGTAAACTACTTTTTTCTCTGCTCACTATCTTTTAGTCTTTTTTGCTGGTGTCACTTTTCTCCTTGATATCCAAATGTTCAAGGCCCTCTTAACATAATTAACTGAATTGCTACTCTGTGTTTTCTCAGACTGAAGATCTTGCAATCATTTTTGACTCCCCTTCTTCACTTATATTCTACATATAATCCATTGACCCCACCTTCACAGTATACCTAAAATTCAACTCAATCATATCTTACCACCCTATTGCCAGCCCCTCTGGCCTAAGCTATCATCTCCTTAAAGTTTTCAATAGTTTCTCTTCTTCCACTCTTGTCTACCTTCAAGGTAATGTCACAGAGAAGCCAATATCATCTTGTTAAACTAAAATCAAATCATTTCACTTTTCTGGTCAAATACTTCTAATGTTAACTCACGTGTCTCCAAGTAAAGATGAGGTCATTCCTATGACCTACAGAGTTCTAAATGAATATTATTCTCCCTTATTCCTTTGATTCCACCCGCTTCTACGTCAGAGCCCTTCTGGTTAGAACAATCTTCTCAAGATATGCTCATTTCCTCACCCTCATTAGGACTTCACTCAAAAGTTAGCTTTTCAGAAATGTTCCCTGGTCATTCTGCCTAAAATTACAGTCCCCTATAACTTCTGATCTTACTGTTCTCTTATTTTCTCCTTAGCAGTCATCACTACACAACATCACATATTTTCTTGTTGATCTTATTTATTGTCTATTTCTTCCACAAAAAATATCAGCTCCATGAGGATAAAGATTTGAATATATTTAGTACAATGGTAGCCACAATCAATAAATATATTCTGGGGCCAGCCCCATGGCCTAGTGGTTAAGTTTGTATGCTCTACTTCGGCAGTCCAGGGTTTCCTTGGTTCAGATCCTGTGTGCGGACATGGCACCCCTCATCAGCCACATTGAGGTGGCTTCCCACGTGCCACAACTAGAAGGACCCACGACGGAAATATACAACTATGTACTGGGGAGATTTGGAAAGAAAAAGCAGGGTAAAAAAAAAGAAGATTGGCAACTGTTGTTAGCTCATGTGCTGACTTTTAAAAATAAATAAATAAATAAGTAAATATATTGTTAAGTAGATGACCATGTAATGCTTTGAAAAATTTACCTCCAACCCCAATCCAGCAAAAATCATTGGGCATACACTGTATTACAGATGATTTCTATCAAGTAAACTTAGTCATAAAGAAGATTGAAGCTACCACAATTAATATTATCAATTAGTTTTCATGCCAAAATCTTCTCAGTACAGAAAATAAAAGTACAAGCTAAACTCATATATGAATATAAAATGAATACTTCTGTGGCAGGCAGAATAATGGCTTCCACCAAAGATAGCCACATCCTAATCCCCAGAGCCTCTGAATAGATAATACTACATGGCAAAAGGAATTTTGCAGATGTCATTAATGACCTTGAAATGGGGAGATTATAACAGGTTGTCCAGATTGGGCCAACCTAATACCGTGAGTCTTTAAAAGTGGAGACCTTCCCAGTTATGATTAGAGAGAGAAAATGTTGCTGGATTTGAAGGCAGGGGAAGGCACTATGTGCCAAGGAATGTGAGTGGCTCCTAGAAGATGGAAAAGGCAAGCAAATTGATACTCTCTTAGAGCTTCCAGAAAGTAACACAGCCCTGCTTACACTTTGATTTCAACCCTGTGAGATCCATGTCAAACTTCTGATCTACAGACCTGTAAGATAATACGCGTGTGTTGTTTTAAGCCACTAGTTTTACGAACATTTGTTATGGAAGCAATGAAAAACTAATACAAGTCTTAAACACTGAATCAGCACATTGAATTCAGCATTGTAAGATATCTATATATTAGCATATTTAAAAGTATCCCAGGCAATTTAAATATGGACTTAGGACTGAATAACACTGGTTTAAAATAACCCCCAAAATGAAAAGAATGATGATCTGTTTGGAGGAAAGTGGCGTAAGATCAGAAAGTAGAGAAGTGACAGATGAGTGCAGTTTATAAGCCGTGGTAAGAATTTCAGATTTTTCTTCTCAGTGCAAAGGGAAAGGTCCATCAACAGGAGGCTGTTGAAATAAACTACAGTGCATCTGAACAATGGAAAACCACAACTATAAAAAAGTGAAGAGATTCTCTATGAAATGGTATGAGTAGAGATCCAGGATATGTTGTCAAGTGAATAAATGAGCTCACACTAGAACATCCATAATATGTTACTTTTGTATGTGGGAACACAGGTGAAATAAGAATATATACTTGTGTCTGTGTAAAGAAACATGCAAAGATATAAAGAAAAAAAGTGATTTTTCATGGTGGAACGGGAAATATGATGAATAGGACAAGGGTGGCATCAGATTTCTCAAAATTTATTTTATTTTGTTTGACTTTTGAAACTCGGAAAACGATTACTTTTTAATGACAAACAAAAATTAAATTTATTTAAATAAATAAACAGGATATTTAAGAAGAAAGCAGAAAATTTTCCCTAACAGATATATGACATTAGAATATCTAAAGATAATATATTCCTGGATGTCATGCATGTTTTGTTTCAGTTTTCTAACTTGCCTACCTAATGTGATTTTTATGTACTGGATTTAGTTTACAGAGAGTGGCACTTGTTACAGCCCTACTTCATGAAATAAACACATTTTATATTTGATAATTACTCTGATAAACAATTTCAGACGGTGACAATAAAGGTGTTGCAATCACCTATAATAGCTATAATTAGTTCACGTTAATATAACACTTAACTCACATCCCAATTCTTTATACCTGGTCTCCAGGTTAGTTACACCAATTAAATTATTTAGCCAGTTTGTGTTCCAAAGGGATTAATAGACAAATGACTAATGTTCTCCCAGTGTTTTGGAGAAAATCAGATGTGTATTATTTGTGTGTGTTAATTTTTTGGAAAGTGATATTTCAATGTTGTCTTAAAGCTAAAGGAGACGGGGACAAAATTACACTCTACGCAATTACCCTAAATATGCTTCTTCTTTCAGTGTCACAAGTAAAATAATATTCTTTGAAGAAACAAACAACTTTATAAATGATTTGTTGGTGAATCTTTATTTAATGTCAGTATTATTATTTGAGTATGGAGTGGGTTTTCTGAAAGAAATTAAGGCAGTTTCCTCAAGGATTCAAATTGTCCCTCTTTAAATATTCTTTACATAAGATTTTTGTCTTATTTTTGTCTTTGCATATTTTATGTAAATAATCCCATATAACTTTCTAATCTGTGAGATTTACCAGAATAATTTTTAACTATTTTCATTTTGGTGTCTTCCTGTCCTGCTTTAAAATCTCTATGTATAAACTTCCTTTTGAGAATTGTAAGCTATACTAGAAATTAGATACACTTAATAGTTGTCTAAAAGCCTAATTTAATTAAGATTTTGGTGGTCTTATCAGAAACCAGTTTGGGTTAAACATACCAGTCATACAGGTGATCAAAGAAATCAATTAATAAAAATATTAATATTCACATCTGCTGTTTATAATTTATTAAACTATTTTGTGATTTATTCATCATTAGACTCTGCCATCTTCATACCCTCCTAGAACACTTTCATTTGGTTCATTCATTTAACCTTAAGTGTTTCTGAACGTCTAAACTTTTATAGTTCATAGGCCTGTTAAGCAGTGAGAATAAGAAGATATTTTTTCATGATGCCTTGGTATCTTTCAAAAATATATATTATTGCTTAAAATTGCATCGAATTGGTTGATAAGGAAAGTCGATACTTTTTTCACTACGGAAATTTAAAAATACAAACAGAAGCATATGAATGTTATTGTGGAAACATTCAGCAATTACTGCAGTATTATTTGTGGTATGTAAAAATGAGCATGCACACACACATGCAGTCTTTATGTGTGGCTCAACAATATAGTAATTTGTATCATTGTGTGCTCATGATATTGTTATATATATATATAAGATTATCTTTAGAGATCCTAAAATTTTATAATTGCATTTGAATAAAAATGTACATTCAGTTCAAGATTTTTCCTTTTTATTCATGAATATAAATAAATGTCCCATTATAAATCTATGGAGGAAAACCTTAAGATATTTTTTCGCTTGAAGATTGCTTGGGGCAGAAAAACCACTCAAGAACCTTTGAAGTGAAAATAATACTATAACAAAAAAATCCTGAAGGGAAGGTGAGCATAGTCCACCTCAGATGTTGAGGGTTCACAGATTAACCACTTCTGTAGCAGCAAGAATTTGTGGAGATGATTAAAGCAGCTCAACCCAGTTTCTTGGTGAACGGCATGATGGGAAAAGGACTTTCACATTGGCTGCTGTGCATATCATTTAGAATGTGGCTTAAAGCTGTGCCAGCTCCTCTACCTGCTGCTCTCACATCTTTTCAGCAGTTCATGGTATAACAGGCATTAGCTCTTTAATAGGTTTTTACCAACTCACAACTGCATAGTGCAGAGACTTGCCCGCTAGAATACAGGCAAAGTAACATAAAATTGCCAACCAATTCTATTAATCAAATGACAGAACTGGGATGATTTATTTGTTTATTTTCCCAAACAATAGATATCTAGGGGAATCTAAACAGCTTTTAGAAGGAGCCCATGGCTTTGCAATTTGAACAAAGTTAGTCTTTGCCCAATATACTATTGAACAGTATACTGTTGTTTGCCAACGTATTTGCAGTTGTGATAAAATGCGAGTTTATTTTAAAATATCTGAATTCACTGTGAAGTTTTCATTGGATATATCTCAATCGAGAAATACTTAAGTAGTATTATTAGCAAGTGCAAGGACTCATACAATAAAATAGAGAAGGCTGCTAAGATAATCAAGCAAACAAAGAAAAATCAAAGACTCTAGAGAAACTGATAGGGCAGGGAAATATCACCTGTATAGATTTTAAAACCTTAGGGCAAATACCTGTGGTTAAATTATTATCTTCTATTAAAATACATGCATACATGTATACATACAGTAAATACTTGGCAGACACAAAGGCTGTATTCCTGATTAAAGCCCTAAATCTATGAAGACTATTTAAAAATTATGCTATTTCCTCTATGACATGAAGCTTAACTGAAAGTATTGTCATTCTTCTAGACAATTAAATATTCTATAAATATAGAACCAAAATTATTTATAAATCTCATGCAACCATTCTTGCTTTTCAAATTTCAATAGAAGTTTTTCTCACCAGACTGAAAAAAAATTTTGTTGTTTTAAGTAAAAGGTAGTTTTGCAAGCGTTCTCTTTCCCTCTCTCTCTCGTCTTTTGTTTGCATATAAAACTTATGGAATGTTTGTCATTCCATATCAGAGCAATGCCAAACACAATATTCTACTTCTAATTTTTCCGAAACTCCTCTTATCTAAATTAAAAATATCCTTTTATTCTTAAGATTTCTTCACTTTTAAACACAGAAAAAGTGGTTGGTTTTCTCTGGGGGTCCACTTTCCCATAAAACTATGAGATTCTATCACTACACATGTTACTGTGCACAGAACAAGCAGAATAAAATGAAGCCACAGCGAGCTGCAGATGCTAGACAGTGAGCTGGGATTGCTCACCACTTGCTCCTTCTCACAAGCCGGCCCATGGTAGAGGAGATTAAGCTTGTCTCAGGACAATCACAAACTATCATGGAAGTTCAACATTTATCTGGAAGATCCAAATGTGTTAATAAGCCTAATCAAAGGATCTACTATCTGTATACTAATGAGGACCAGAACTAACAGGGGTAATTGAAACACAGATATTATCTAACCAGTTCAATTTAACAATTGGTAGCGACGATCTTTCCAGGCAGAGAGAAGAAAAGGAGGAAAGGTTCCAGTTAATATACCAACTTCCCAACCATCCTGACTTCCCTGTTTTTGTGCTTCTTCTCTAGTATCACAGTTTACAGGATTTAGTTAAATTGTTTTTCTATAAGGGTAGTTTTCACATAGATTTTTAGAGTTAGGTTTGCAAAGTATATACAAAAGTTAAAAAAAAAAACAAAGAATCAAATAGATTTAATTGCTGGTGAAGTTCGCAAGTTATTCTTCATGGAGGAGCAGGAAAAACAACATTTGATTAAGGTTCTTTTGTTTCCCTCAATAAAGAAATATGTTTCCTCTTTCTCCTAACCCATTTCTAAGCATAGCATTTTAAAATTTCCTGTCTCAATATTATCCTAATCAACCCACTGAAAACTTATTCTAATAGACCTCCCAGAGTGCATCTGATTATCAAGGTGAAACTAGGATCAGATCCCTTGTCTTTAATTATTAATTAAATTGCCACCTTCTGAAGAGGAGGGTCAGAGGAATTGTTGCAATCTTGTCTACCAATCGCAAGTTTAACAGAATTGGGAAGGGTTGATGGGCCAGAAGCTGGATTTTACAAAGTAAAGCTAAGATGCGTTCCTTTCCTCTTTCATTAAACAAACAAACAAAAAAAGATTGGATGAAATCAAACAGTTTAAGGTTACTGCATACAAATAAGAAAAAAAATGGAAAATGAAGATGCACGTTCAATCTACAGCATTAATATTTAGTTACCTGTCCATTGTACAGTTTAGAAAAACGACGTTTTGAAGATTTATCTAATTAAAGCTCACTGCAGAATTTTTCAGAGATTCTTGTGTTCTTTTCGAGTTATTTCTAAAAGTTTTGGGCTAGGTCATTATTACTTCTAAAGCAGAGTTCAAATCTCTAAATGTGGTCGTCCCATTAACTGAGACTTTTTTATGCAAGAAAAGTAGATAAATAAAAAAGGAGTTCAGAGGTAGCTTATGAGTCATTCCAGCAAATATTCCTCTAGATCTTGAACAGAAGAGGACACCCTGTGTTAATTGCTAGCAGAGCTTCGCCTTCTCTCTGCTCCTGTCTTGGTCTTTCTTCTCAGCATGCCCTTCCCTTTACTCTTTTCTTTCTGTTCCTTACCTCTCCAAACGGTTACCTGATTGCAACCACACTTGATTTAAGAAAAACTGAAAAAACGTTGAAACCTTCAGGTCTAATCCTGCACAGAAGACACAACTTAACAAGGAAAGAGATGAAAGGAAAGCAGAAAGGGCTGGAAAAAAAAGTAAGACACAACACAGGAGCAGGTCGGGACTCTGACACAGAAAGGGAATGCAATTCACATGAACTTTAAAAAAACTCATACTTTCAAAAATAAATTTTCCTTTGAAAAAATTCTACAAAAAAGTTTGTCTATTTCTTTTATCTTGTATTTTTTCAGTGAATCTGAAATATTCCCTCAAGAGAGGGATGAAAAACATGGATGTTTTATTCCGTATAGGAGTTAAATTGAGAAATGTAATTCTTCATACACTCCAAGCTGTAGTATAACTCAAAATTATTTTCTTACCAAATCTTACTAGGTAGTAAGGAGCACATACATTGTTTAATTGCACATGCTTTAAGATTTATAAACAATGTTATACAGCAAAACTGTATATAGTATGTTGACCATTAAACAATTTATTTAGATAAAAACTTCTATATTTTCACAAAGGCAAAGCTTTGGAACCTGACATAAAGAAACTAAATTCAGTTCCTCTAATTGAAAGACATAATAATCCTGTATGCACGTCCATTCCTGGTTTAGCCATTTATTGTCTTGTTTTCCATTCTACCCCCTTGCAACACAACCTCAACTCTCTTTTTATCAGTTGGCTTATTTGTTTTAGTGCTGATATGATGATTTGATCCTTTCTATTGTTAACTTATTCTTTCATTAGTCATTCATTTGTCTGTTACTGGGTTAGTATACTTTCACTGAATACACATTCTCTTCTTGCCAATGAATTAGGAGCCAGCTGAACACAAATGACTAAGACAGGATCTCTGCCCAAGTAAATGAGAGTTTAATGAGAGTGACACACAAACTAAATTTACAATACAATAGAGATGTGAGTAAAATAGCCATCAGATTGCAAGAGGAAGGAAACAAATTCTTCCTGAGTTTCGGGTTGCTGGGAAAAAGAGAAGACTCAGAGGGAGCAATATTTGGATGAGTCCTGAAGATGAGGAAAGGCGTCCTATATGAAGATTTTAACAAGGCTAAGGTATCAACTAGATACTAATAGAAGAACACAGAACACAACCTTCATAGACTTCATTTTGCTGAGTTTTCTTTAATGTTATACTGGAAAATCTATGGACTTTGGAGTACTGGTCTTCAAACGTGGAAGCCTGTAATGTGGCTCAGAAATCCACTATTTCAGGGGCTGGCCCCGTGGCCGAGTGGTTAAGTTCGCGCGCTCCGCTACAGGCGGCCCGGTGTTTCGTTAGTTCGAATCCCGGGCGCGGACATGGCACTGCTCATCAGACCACGCTGAGGCAGCGTCTCACATGCTACAACTAGAAGGACCCACAACGAAGAATATACAACTATGTACTGGGGGGCTTTGGGGAGAAAAAGCAAAAAATAAAATCTTTAAAAAAAAAAAAAAAGAAATCCACTATTTCAAAAGCTATTCTTAAACGATGACTTTCAAATAGCCTAACCTAATGACTTTCAGGCAAATATAGAAAAACAAAACACGTTAAAATTTCCCTTAACTCATAAATTCACGATTGTTTCAGTAAAATGCCAATGTGACAGAGTCAAGAGCATCTGCGAGGCTAGGCTATTTATAGGATGATAGGGTCACTGGGTAAGTTACAAAATTGGTTACTATCCACCAAGGCTCTGAAACACAACCTCTAAGGGTATGGGTTCCACAGGATAGAAGTTATTTTTATTCCCTCTGGACAAAAATCTACAAGCTAACATGTAAGTTCAACATATCTGAGAGGTTATTCAATAGCAGATGGTGAGTCAAACTAAGTACATTCCCCTAAATCATTTTCAGTGCTCTTTGCACTAGTATAACACTGACAGGATATATCATCCACTTGTTTGCCTTATTTTCCAATTTTGGATGATTTTTCAGACATTGGACATACAATTCTGATTTACAGCCAACGTGAGAAAGACCTGAACTGGGAGTTTCTATGACTGCCAAAGCCAACACACTCCATATTTCTCATTTGTTATGTGACATAGGTGGTAACAGGAGTGCCATGTGGAAGATGGTTGATACTGGGATTGGAGTTATGGAGGTGTTAAAATCAGGGGCTTCAGGACAATGGCAGAAGTGAGAAAATGCCTTTGTGGGAGGTACATAAATAGCTAATCTCACTCCTGCCCATTTGTTTTATATAAAATGACAATGTATTTTTTACTGACAAATCTTATATTATTTTTAAATTGATTCAAATAAGGAATTATCTAGAATGTCAGGGTTAAATGATCTCTTTTTCTAGAACTATAAAACTATTGAAAAAATTCCTTTGATTTACAGATTTAATTGATTAATATCATAAATCATACATGAATCTACCATGGTATATATGTATATACCCAGTGTATATGATCAATTTGACAAAATGATTACAGGAGCTTAAAAGTGACACAAAGGTCATGTATTTAGCATTGTGAACCATGGATATTTTAAATTGCATGTAGAAAATTATCAAACAATTTTTCTGGATTTCCCAAGGTGACCTTGAATCTTTCACATTTCTTTCCAAAAGTAAGATCAGCAATTTGCAGGAAGCAATATCTATTTGAGGTATTAAATAAGAAAAAATGGGATTTAACAAACTACACTTCTCCAAATCTGCTTCTTATGGCAAAGGTCAGGATGAAGGATAATATAAATTCAAATATGAACTAATAATCAGAATCTTGAAAATAACTTGGCAGGCACCCAGCGTGAACTTTGAAATATGTTTAGTAAGAAAACTGGGCAAATGATAGCTATATCTTTTTAACTAATGTAAAGTACAGATTTGTGAAAACCATAGTATTGATTTATACCACAGAAATGTAATGATACTTTAAGGAAGTAGAGGACAATTTTAATGTAATTATAGATTACATGAATACAGAATGTAGCTGAATATATACTGATTCCATAAGCATTTGTGACATGGTGCTACATGTTAAATAAAGCCACCCAAATACTTTACTTTCTTCATACTCTCTCTGCATCAAATCATTGCAGGTTTTCAATAAGAGCAGCATCAATAACAGCGGCGTTTGATCAAACTGAAAAATTGGATTGTTTTCAACCTATTTGCAGTGAAAATGGTATCACAGAATGCTCAATGAGACAGTTAGTTTTCTTGGTGGCTTAAGATGCATTGTCTAACCTGCTTCTCACTCCTCCAATACAATAGGATGAAAGATACTTGATATATGTCCCTTGATGATTTGGGTGAATCTGAAAAAAAGTTGTAGAACTTGTCCTCACTTTTCACCGAGGAATTTTTTAAGCTTGACACTTGCTAAACTGCCCTTTGTTAACTATGAAAAGGCCATAGTGTATTATGCTAGAAAGAAGATTATGGTGTCATCCCTAGCCCAGCTCTGCAATGGGAGTGCACAGGAGCACCCAGCTGGATCCTGCGGCTCTGCAAGAAGGAAGATGTGGCTGGTTGAGAAAGGAACCTGTGGTTGTCCTTGATGTTGGCTTCCCCAAGGCTGAGTATTATATCCAGGAAGGTGATAAGGCATTGCGGGGGTACCAGTGGAAGATGAAGGGAAATGAGTCTGCCTCCTGTGGATCCTTACGAACTGCTGAAGAGAAATTAGACGCTGCCCAAGAAAACCATGTGTGTCAGATATGCCCAAATCACCAGACAACTGTTATTTGTACCAAATGAAAGAAAGACAATAGACAAGTCTCCTCCTCTAAAGGCTCCCACACTAGGCATGGATAAGATGTTTATACCAACAGTGGTTGAGAGCAAGGTCGTGGGGGGGGGGGGGGAAACCCAAGCAATAACTAGCTTCACAATTCTTCCACTCCCTAGATGAGCCATGACTCAAGAAAGCAGAGGCAATGTTAACGTGCAAAATAATAACAACACGAAGGAAAATACCCACTAGGAGAGAAAATTCTGAGATTGAGGTTACAAATCAGACAGCAATTAAAAGTATTTAGTATTGCACTAAAAGTATTAGAGCACACAACTGCTATGATGAATTTACTGAAACAAGACAAAATAATCCATTTTCAGAAGAAGACAACCTAAACTACAGTTAGGCTGAAGTTGTAGAACAAAGAAGAAGCCTTTTATAAGACGAAAATAAATCTCATGATTGCATATAACGTGCAAATATTAAATATATCTGACTCACATTCATTCGGTATTACTATCTTTAAGGTTAGTAAGGATAATCACTTGGCTTTTCCTAGGTTGTCACAAGTCATATAGAAGGTAAGTACAAAAGAAAAAACAAAGGTACAAAGAGCATAGATTCAATCTGTTTGCCTTGCCACTTATGGCTAGGTTGATTGTCACATAATTAATAGTCAGTATAAAAAATATTCAGCTTCTCATATTGCTTAATTCCAGGCTCTGTCTTAAAATAAAGATGGAAGACAATAAAATGATATAAATAATTTATTTTGTCCATGTATTGCTGTGGTAAGTGTTGGCAGTTCATTCTGTCATCATGGTTTATTCATTTTATGTAATTGAAAAATTTTCTTCAGGGTATCATGTATTTAATTTTTATTCAACCATAAACTGAAGTAGCCAGGAACAGCAGCTGTTTTACTAAGTAGGGAGAAATTTTATGGTATTTTTTTAAGGTTATTTTTTGCTCCGTCTTTATCCTGTAAAAAGTTTTAATCGGTATATCCAAATCTTTTCTTTACAGGTTGAGTGGAGGTAAAAGCAATCATAATAACAATTCAAAACTTTACAAATGCAATAGAGGAAATTTATGTGTCTGCCTAGATTTTTCCTCATATAGACTTCTACCCTTTATTTCATAATGTTTATGTACACTTAGTGTTTGCTAACAAATTGCTAATTAAGTAAATGGAATAAACATCAAATTAAAAGACTTTGTTTATCTTCATGCTGAAATATATATGCTTGTATGTATATATATATATATATATGAAAATATGACATTGGAAAACAGAAAATAGATCCTGTCTTGATGTTTTCTACTCCCAGACTTTTAGAAATAATTCATTGCTTCAAAACAATTGTTAATCTATTATCACTTAGTCTCATGGAGTTGCCTTTAATCTTGACAAGTTGATAACACAGATGTTTTGATGGACTGAGTGGCACTTTGTGATTAAAGCCATGGTTTGTCACTGACGATGGATCCTATTTAGCTCTGACATTCCCTCCCCTGGTACCAGCATTTGTTAAGTCTCCTTATTCAAGCCCTGCAGTGATTCTCATATTGGCTCCTCCTATTCATTCTCAGAATCATTACCTTAGTTCAAACTCTGTCTCACCTGATTTACTATAGTAGAACTCTACTAAGCCTTATCTCCAGATTTCCATAAATAATTAAAACATTTCTATCCATTGTTGGTGGAATAATCTTAGGAATAGCTCTCATTTTACCCCAATACTAAAACAAAAAACTACACAAGCTTTGGGGCCAGCCAGGTAGTGTAGCGGTTAAGCTCGTGCCTTCTGCTCTGTCAGGCCAGGGTTTGCCCATTTGGATCCCAGACGCAGACCTAAGCAGTGCTAATTAAGCCATGCTGTGACAGGCGTCCCACATACAAAGTAGAGGAAGATGGGCAGGGATGTGAGCTCAGGGCTAGTCTTCCTCAAAAACAAAACAAAACAAAACAACAACTATACAAGCTTTAGTGATTTTCCATAACCAACTCAATAATATCCATAATTCTTAACCTGAAAATTCAGGTATTTTATGATTTGCTTCCCAATCAAACTATTCATTCTTCGATCCTGTAATTTTACCTCAGTTCCCCTGGAATCTGGCCAAACTAAAATATAGGAAAAATTCTCTTACTTCAACTCACCTGACGTGCTGGATTAGGCAACACACTTCACAAACTTTGTAAATCTTAATGACTGATTCCAGTATCAGTTGAGTTGAATACCTACGGTGAATTAGTTGTGTTTGTTGTCAAATCTGTTTCTGTCATTCTCACTTATAAGTAAGAAATTAAGACATATAGTATATATGCTTGGTTGCTGAGGAGAGCAATGGTGGAAAAGACCTACCTCTGAGAGCCAGTCCTCACACGGATTTGCAACCCATACCACTTACAAAGAATTCATAC
Source organism: Equus przewalskii (assembly GCF_037783145.1). NCBI lineage: Eukaryota > Metazoa > Chordata > Mammalia > Perissodactyla > Equidae > Equus > Equus przewalskii. The sequence goes on from NC_091848.1 coordinate 17,619,763, forward strand.
CATCTATGAACTCCCAGACTTCTCGAAGTGTTAATAGGGTTTAATATGGTCCCTGGATGGATATGCCCAAAATTCCTGGAAAAAGCAAAAAATGCTCTCTAGAGGAACCCACCATGATCCCAGGCCACAAAGAATTTTCCCAAATAATTGTCTAATAAAATTGAGTAGCCAGTACCTAAAATCTTTTAGCACCAAAAAACTAGTCACCGTGAGTAAGAAATAGCCACCCCTCCATCAAGGCAACAGAATCAGACCTACAGAGAGTACAGACAAGTATTTTTAAAACCTATGCTTACTACTATTTAAGGAAATAAAACACAAACTTGAAAATATGGGCAGAAAACATGAAATGATAAAATTTTATTGTGCAGATTTGCAATATTAACCAAATAAAATTTTCACATGTAAAATATAATGATTTAAATTAGAAACCCAATGAGGGGCAAAGCAGCAGACTAGAACATAGGGAGAGATATATATTAGAGACTTAGTGAACCAGCTTTTCAGTTTTTATAGATTAAAGTTGTAGGAGAAAGGAGAAAAAGGTCAGGGTACACATTACTTAGTAACTTCAAAATGATACCGTTTACAAAGCTGGAATCCCACCGTAAAGACCCCTCACCGCCCCCCCCCCCCGCCCCACAAGAACTGAAAGGGAAATTGTCTGTCTTAAGGTTTGCGGTTAAATAAAGTGTGTGTGAGAGGTCCAACGACGACAATTCGTGACAACAAGCTGATCCTTACATGAACCTGTAGCCCAAATTCATAATAAACAATGACTTACTGAGTCACTTTATATGAAAACTTTTCTGTGTCGCCAAACAGCAAATCTGTCCTCCAAAATGAATTTCCCATCCATTCTTGAAGTCTACCATTTTTATTACTTACAGTTAAACAAACAAGGATGAATGACAAGGCAATGCCAGTAACAGTCCTAGAATGGTATTTATTGGGAGAAAACTCAATGAGATTTGAGCGGTTGCATGGTTTCCTGTTGCCTATTGCATTCTGTGGCAGCATACGGTAATTGAACAGGGATGGGTGTTACAGCCATATAATTTACAATGAGAGAAGCATCGGCTCCTTTCCTGATGTAATCAGGAGCTAGAGAGAAATCCTCTTATGACAATTCAACACTTGTATAACTATTCTGTTGACACATCATTCATAGCTGGGATAACTAACCCTTCTCTGGCTTGACCAGGTCTTCACTCCAAGCTTTGTGGTTGTGGTGACATGGCATGGCTTAAAAGTGGTTTCTAGCACTGATCTGATCGCTCAATATTTCACCAAGTTGACTGCCTTACATACTTACTCATATAGTCTCCCTGGGGTATTTTCAACTGACAAAAGATTTTTCACTTTATGAGGCCATCTGTCTTTCTCTGAAAGGTCATCCTATAAGATATCAATATTGGACAAGTCAGCACTCACCCTTACTACTCATACAATTTTGTGAAAGCTGATCTTATATGTAGAGCATCTCACACTGTGTTTCCAATTCGTCTAAATCCTATACAATATGAAGTCTGTCTACTTCACTAAACCTTCCAAAACCTTTCATTCTACCTAATTAGACACCTAAGGCAGTGGTTTTCAATGATGGAATTCTGATATACTTGTGTATACAGAATCTTGGAAGAGAGAAAAAGAGAGATGAATTACAGATGGCTTTCTGAAATTTCTATACACTTTATGCATGATGTAATCTGTTAAAAATTTAGTCATACTCATAGATAGAAGTATGTACAAGAATATCTTCTTTCAAGTGCCAGACTAAAAAAGGATGCAGGCTTTCATCTATAGCATCCTATGTACTTTTGTCTAGACCATTTATTTTGGTACTTAGCTTATGCCACCTCGAGTTGAGCAGTTTCAATATATTTCTTGTTTTGAATCAGCTAAATTATATTATTTGAGGATGGATTATCTTTATATCCTAACAAGAAAGTAGCAAACTTCTAAGTTCTCAACACATGTCTATTAAGAAACTCAATGAGTTTCAAAGTGCTACATGTGACTTGAAAAGATGGATACCATAGATTGCTTATGAAAACCCATCCTTTCAGTGAATGTTCTTCACCAGTAGTTCGTAGTACAACACATTGGCTGATGTTTTATTAGGTTAATAGTTCAGACTTGCTGTCCACAATAGAGGAATAAATGAATATTTGAGATTTTACTAATCCAAAGGTGGACTAAAAACATGGTTGTCAATCTGTATCTATCAAATATGCCTGTCAATTAACTGATTGACCCTAGATAACTGATACACCTTCTGAGTCTCAATTTCTTCATTTAGAGTGATTATAAAGACCAGATTCAAGTACTTTGAATGCTATAAAATCATTATGTGAATGTATCTTATTATTATTGGAGTAGTACCAATATTGTATTATATTTGAAGGATATAGTGTTTCCCTAGCACCATTCCATTAGCTCCAGGAGACACATATATGCACCATTAATATTGGATTTACAGATAAGAGGGGTAAATGCTAGATAAATAATAGGAAGGGAAAATAAAGCAACAGATATGAAATGTTGGTTATATGTCATACAATATTTCATAGTCTTCCCACATTTTATCTTTTTTCAATGTATGGTAAAAATGGCACTTATCACGAGTACACTTATATAGATAAATCAAATAAATCTACCAAATAAATCCAAATGTCCATCATGCTCTGCAGATATCTAGTTAGATTTCAATTTGTGAAGTAAAAATTTGGTTGTTAAAATACACCATAATGAATGTAATTTGAGCCTATAACTGGAAATAATCACAAAAATAATCATTTAAATTTTATACACATTGAAATTTAAAGTGTATTTGTATATATCATATTTTTATATTTGCAAAAATCATGTGAGGTAGACAGGGTTGCAATTAACATGTCAGTTTTTACAAAGTTGAAGTGGGTTGACCAAAATTGCACAGACAGTAATGGTGGAGGCAGAAGAACCAAGGTCTTCTTAATCTAAAGTGAGTGTTCTTTCTGGATTTTTCATGCTGCCACATCAAGCGAAATGAACCTCATGCTCTTCTTTTTTACTCTAGAATGTGTCAGAAACCTCACCAATGAGAATAATTAATTCTCGTTAATTTATCATTAATTTTTAATTCATTTAAAACACCATTAAAATTGTTAATAAAATCAAAGCTGATTAAACATAATAGCATAGGTAAACTAGTTGAATTTTTATAAGTTTTAAGAATTCTATATCTTAAGTAAAGCAATTCGGTGTTAGCTAAATAAATGAGTTATGTTATAATTTGACTGTCTTGAATGAGGATAAGAAAGAACTGGACCTGGAAAAATCATTGTCCTGTTCCAAAAAATAATTCTTTGAAATAAAATAAATTTTTCTTTGAATTAAAAAATTCAACTTAACATTCTGTGTGGTGTTTTAAAAATAACAAATAAAATTAAACTGACAGCTATCTTCCCTATCTTCTGTTCCTTGAGGAGTTAAAAAAAAAACACACAGAAGAACCCACACTGTTAGTGTTATTTTATTTTGTGTTTGATGATAAATAAAGAGTTCCTGGCACACACAAAATCGTCACTTCTGGGTCACTAGTTCAAATGAGAACCATACTCTCAGTGTCAAATTGTGCAGCATTTGAACATCCTTTATTGTTCCTGATCCAGTCTGCTTTCTACAAAACATCACAAGTTTAGCAGAGAGATACAGACCTAGAAAGAAAGAAAAATAGAACCTAGAGAATTTCTTGTTTTAGCTTGGCTGCCAGTTATGGGACCTAAAAATTGACAATACTGCAACTCAGTTTAACTTTTTACCACCACCCTCTAGTCACTCAGAAAGAGAATTTAACAAAATAACAGCATTTTCCCAGGATGCAATGCACTAGTCACAAAAGATAAATGTAAGCAGAAATGGAAGAAAAGACAGCTCAGTCCTAGGATGCATGGAAAACGTGAGAGTAGAGTCAACCTAAACATTTGAGGCCAGGACCTTTATAAACCTTGAGTTTAATAGTAAACCCCAATCTCAATACAGTTCCCTCAAGAATCTAGTAGACAAGGAAAGGAGAAAGAACAGATATATCTGAAGCATCTAGCACATAGCAGGCTGTGTTAGGCTTAGTTGATATTCAAACTAAGATATTAGGTGTCCATGAATAGTCACAGTACAAGAAGTTATCATTATTCTTTTTCATATGAGAAGGCCGAAATTTAAAGATTTTTAAAACTTGCCCAGGACGATTCATCCAGCAAGTTATAGGACTCAGAAATGAATGTTTTGGCTGAGGCTTCAGAACAGGTAGGAGTCTCTGTTCATTTCAGGATTAAATCAGAGAGACACTCCTCTCTGAGGAAAGCAGCAAGGATTTTAGAGTTTTCCATTTCAACAAATCTTATGCTGATGTTAATCAGAGCTACTGGACTTCCAACAGACATTCTGGGGAAACACATGACTGAAAATTTAGAGAATAAAAACTGGCAACATTCTGGGAGTTTCTAGCCATACCTCATCTTATTTGCTATAAATTATTTACAACACTTGAATTAGGATTGACCCAGATATTCAAGTGTATGTGACATTCTTTTCTTCTACTTTCAATGAAAAGCTTCTTAAACCTTGGAGAGATCAATACCCGTAGTTCAAATACATTAGCCTTCAGTCTTTATGTGATTTGAAATATTATATCCAGCATCTTAATATACTTAATATCCTTTCCTCTAGATTCTACTTTCACTTCCTACAATGAATTTATATTATACTACCATATTGCCAAGTCATTCTATGGGTCACCAACCCTTAATCCCAAATTACTTTGGTAGCTAGTATATTGTAGAATGCTGAGTTGTATTACTAATTGGAATTGAACTTTTCATTTCTTTGGCTTGATTCTCAACATATTGCCTTCTTATTAAAAACAGTTACATGCATTTCTCTGTCAGGTTCTTAGTTGGCTCATTTTCTTCTGCATCCTAATGTTATGATTCCATATATTTATTCAACTCTCCTCTAAGCACCATATAATTATGAAATGGAATTTCCAGCCCCTAATGTTTTCGGCAAATCCGCTAGGTAATTTCTACAGCCTGATTTGACCCTATTTCATTAAAGCAGCCCACTGTCCCCAGTGATTATTTTCTAGCTTAGATAATGTTGTTAAAAAATATAAGTAATTACACACAGAAAACTCATTTAAAAACTGATTGTGCCTATGATGTGCCAAACACTGAAACTCTTTACCTATGGGAGTATCAATTCAGTTTGATTCAATTTAACACAGATTTCTGGATGCCAGCTATATGTTAAGGTACTATTCCAGGTTCTGGGGATGTAAAGATAAATAGTACACAGTGCTCATTCTCAGGAAATTCACATACAGCAGGAAAAAACACCCCACAACAAGTGACCCTGATACAACATAGTAAGCACTATAAAAGAGTTATGGAGAAAATGTTAAGAACACACAAAAAAGAAGTCAATCAAGTTGACCTTGAGAGGACAATAGATGGTAGGTGTTTTTATAGATAGCATAGAGGTGGCTATTATATTTGGCTTCCAAGGATAAATGGTTGCTCTCTATGTTAAAAAACAAAAAGTGGGAAGCTCATTCTGAGCAGAGGGAAAAACAAGAGCAAGGGAATGGAAGTATAAACGTGCACGGGAGTTTTTGTAGGTACTTGGATCGGTTGACTGGGGAGAGAAAGCTAGAAAGAGATGTTGAGATGAATTATTTAAGGCTTTGGATGTCACATTGAAGAGTTAAAAAATTATTTTAAAAGTGACAGAACAGAAATGCACCTCATAATGACATTTCAGTCACTGATGGACCCCATATACAATGGTAGTCCCATAAGGTTAGTGCCATATAGCCTAGGTGTGTAGTAGGCTGTACTGTCTAGGTTTCTGTAAGCACATTCTATGATGTTCACACAACCAAGCATTTGTCAGAATGTGTGTCTGTCGTTAAGTGAAGCACGACTGTATTATTTTTGTATAATACGTTACATAACAAATTACTACAAACTTACTAGGTTAATGGAATGCTTCTTTATGACCTCACAGGCCAGAAATCTAGGCGTGGCTTAGCTGGATTCTCTGGTCAGAGTCTCAAAAGACCACAGTCAATATGCAGAGTGGGTTGGGTTCTCATGGGGAGATTTGACCAGGGAAGCAGATTCTGCCCTGCCTGGGTGGTTGTTGGCAGCATTCAGTCCCTCACCTCTTCAAAATCCACAAGGAGAGAGAGAGAGGCTGGAGTAAGTTGTGAGCAAGATGGACTTTTATATAACATAATGTAATTATGAGAGTGGCATCTCATCACTTTGGGCACATTCTATCAGTTAGAAGCAAGTCACAGTTTCCATGGACACTCAAGGGGATGAGATTACATAAAATTGTAAACATCAGGAAGTGGGGATCATGACAGTCACCTTAAAGTTTGTCCACCACAAGGAAAGAGATTTTTTTAAGTGGTGATGTACAAATACATATGTGTAAGAAACTAGTGTGACAGGTGAATGAATGGTGGTTTGAAGGTGGAGAGAGATGGAGACACATAAATGTAACTCTTTTATATTTTCTACATTGTAAAATAACTTTCCTTATAGAGATTAGTTTGTGTTATTTTTCTTCAGAAGAAAAAGACCATAAAGCTTCCTGGGATTCACCAAAAACATTTCCCCTGAGAAAAGAAAAGAAAAGTACCTTGGAACGACTAAAGGCATCTTTCCTTAGAAAAGGGAGGACCAGAGAAGGGGGCCCATTGTCCTGATGAATGGGTTAAAATTAGATTCTTTTATATTTCAAAGGTTTAAAATAGACTCCCTGGAAAGAAGCAGAGAAAGATGATAATAAGTCTTTGAGGAAACAGGTACCGAAACGAATTCTGACCTGGTTGCCCTTACTTAGTCTGTGGTCTAGGGAGGCATCAGTGGGCACTAATTGAACAAAAAGTTGTTGTGAAAGAGCATTATTCTTGGCTGGGGGAAAAGAGGATGTTGGAACAATCAACAAAAGCCCCTGGTTTTACCACTGTTTTTTAAGCACAACCTCTGGTTCAGTTTCTAGCAGCCACCTGCTTCTCCCCATGCTTACTTTGTGGGAGGTGAAATATATTCTCTCCTAACAACAGAGATGACTCACTCTAGCAGCACCCACATTAATTCTACATTCTGGCGCAGTTTCTCAGCCTTGGCTGCACAATTACAATCACTTTGGGAATATACATATTTTTCAAATATGGATGCCCACTTCTCACTGATAGATAATCTAATTCAGATGGTCAGAGATAGGCCCAGGTATTGAAAAAATTTTTAAGCTCTTTAGGCAATTCCAGTGTGCAACCAAGGTTAAAAATTATTGTGCTAGAAAACGTAGAATTTACCGCAGGGTGGGCAGCAAACATTATGCTAGACTTGCTGATGTTACTAGTAAATGGATGGGGAGCATGAGCTTCTCCTTTCTGAGGATGGGTTGGGGTACTGATAAACCCCACTTGGGGCTGGTTAGAATACATAGTGATACACTTTGTACGGTTATGTTATGAATGAGCAGTGGTGTGCTAGTAAATGTTTACCAACCAGATACCCAGGAAAGAAAAAATTCCTGAGTTATAGATTTGATGATTTCCATTATATAAATATTCCTATTATGGTTATTTTTAGACTTGATCCCTTAATATGAAGTTGGAAAGAGAAACATAGTAAATATGAACAATAACTTTGAGAGCATAGATAATAGTAAAACATTTTTTTAAAGTAATGAGTTTTGAGTATTTTCTTTCTTTCTAATATAGCGTTTAATTGTAAGTTTATGTTATTTAATTTTGAATAATGGTTGTGTTTAACAACTGATTCACATAATTCTTAAAAATGTGCAATCAGCCATCAGACATTTATGGACAAGTTAGTGTATGAAGTACACTACTGTATAAGCCAACTTGCCTTTGAGCAGGACTGATATTCAAAATACTTAACAAGCAGTTCTGCATGGGTACCAATCAATCAGAATGGATGCTGGCCAGTATGCCATAGCTGTGCCCACAAGGCTTTGAGTGTCTACAGGACAGATCCAACTCATCGTCCACCTTTGTATGTCTTAAGCTTTCTAGCACACTGCCTTGAGCGTAGTGAGTGATCCTTAGTAGTTTGGAAAGACTAAATGGCTGAATGAATGAATAAATAATTCCATAGTAGTGTCTATTATTAAGGAGTCATGTTTTAACTACCCCCCCTCCTTTTATAGAAAGAGTTTGTGATTGGCTGAGGATTTTCATAGACGAAATGTAAACAGCACTTCATCTATTTCTTTCCCTTAGTGATCTTCTTTTCCACAGATTGAGGTTCTGCATTGAAATAGATGTCTACCCCACCTTCTGTGCTCCAGTAAATTGAAATTCCTGCTATTCTCAGAAATGCCTGGCCATCTCGTGCTCCATCAGACTTGTTAATTTCTTCTTAGAAGTCATTTTTCTTGACTTTTCCCATTGCCTATGTGCCTTTACTCTCTCAGTCAACTGGGAATCACTTACTCTTCTTTCAAGACTAGGAAACCTTTTTCTACTCTTTTCTATACCTGCTACAAGATTGGCTACATTCTCCCCTGTGCTTCCACTATGATTGCTCCATAATGCTAACATAAAATCTAACACATTCCATGGCTTAAGTGTTTATATATTTGTATTTGTTGACATTCCCTTCCTTATCCTTGGGGAGAATGTATGCCCCCTGAAGGCAACATTATCTTTGACATCTGCTTGCTGTCACCTCTTCTGTATCCTTTGAGGTTTTCTGCTGGGTACTACACATTAGCAAACCCCCATTCCTCCTTTCTAGAGCTTAGACTGTTTGAAAGCAGAGCCAATATATCATCTATCATTATTCCTATAACAAAACATGTGGTAGACTTTGGGGCTAGATTGCTTGGATTAGAATTCAGGTTCCATCATTAACTATATTTTCTGCCTCAGTTTCTTTATCTGAAAAAACGGTGTTAAAAAACGTATCCATCTCACAGACTATTAAGAGGATGGAATGAGTCAATTAACAAAAATTATGTTTAGAACAATGCCTGGAACATAGTGAGCATACAATAAACATCAGTTATTATTATTCTTACAGTAAACACTCGATAGATAGCTGCCCAATGAAGAACAGAGTATATAATAACAAACCAACAAGAATTAACTTCACTAATGCCATCCTTATTATACTACCCTATTTCCCAGCAAAGATGAATAAGTTGTAATATATATTTATCATTTTAATACTACACAATAACTGAAATTAATATTCTACTTTCTGTTAATCAAAGAAAGCGTTGATTTTAAGAATATCTTTTTCTCTCATTCTTTCTGAACTTAACTTCAGGGAGTTTTTGATCTTTTTATTCCATTAGCATCCTTCTAAACCAGAGAGTGCTTAAAAATGCATGCTGAACTTGTCACCTTTTCTCCTGTCGTACCACATGCCTTTTGAGATGGATCTCGCCTCTCCCCGAATTGGGAAGTTGTTAGTTTTGATGTAGCCTGACACCAAAGAAGACGTGTCCTTTTCATTTAAAGATAAACAAAGATAAATTGAAACACAAAAGGTAATAAGAAGTAAAATATCAGCTTTTTAACTCCTGGTCTAAGCAGGCTTTTGATTTCCAAGAGCACGGGAAACAGATCATTCAGCAGGAACCCAGGAGAACAGAGTTATGAAGTCCCTAGTACCTTAGTCTAGGAGAGCAGAATATATGGAGTTCTTTTCCCTCTGAAATTATGCTTAGGATAGTTGAATCCTTTCTGAGCATCCTTACTAATACCATTTTTGGTTCTATTGGTCACAAAAATTTCCTAAGAAACTATTCATTTTTAGTTGCATGGATTTCTTTATTTAATTAGGGGTCTGTCTTTTTTTCTTTTCAAGTCCTACAGATACTTGCACTGATAAACTGAAAGAGATTGCCTTTGGGAGGATGTAATCTGCCTGTAACTCATCAGTAGGAAAAAACAAAATCACTTCAAGAAATCTCATTAAACCCAAGTGATTGATTTTCATTTTTTAAATTAATCTTTCCTAAAATCAAAACCACTCCGATAAAAAAATGTGAATTGAAGCAAATTATTGAATATGAAAATGAAATATCTTCTCATGCTAAAATAATATATATCTTAGAAGTCAAGAATTTAGAAGTATTCTTCCTTATTGCAACTGTGTTGCTCTCCTACCTGTCCAACTGGTAAATCTAACAAAAGGAACAACTAAGTGTTGATGTAAATTGGGTGGTTTAGGCCATTTTCCGGGCATTAAACCAGAGCCAGTCTTTCTGAACCTATATGTGAAAATTCTTTATGTGCTACAACACCTTCAAATTCCTTGAAACTCTCATTACTTTAGAAAAATATAATTCAAAGATATATTATTTTCTTTAGATGCAGATTGAACAAGAAATAATACAAGAGATTTTTCAGATAATCTATAGAAAATACATTGGAAAAAGTATACAATTTGGAAGTCTACATCTTGTCGTCAAAGCTATTTTACAACTGGTGAACATTTTTTCCTTTGTTTCTTTGCTCCTAGCCAAATAATTACTCAGTAATAATTATGGAATAAAAATTACGATGGTGGGGGCTGGCCTGGTGGCGTTGTAGTTAGGTTTGCATGCTCCTCTTCTGTGGCCCAGGGTTCGCAGGTTTGGATCCTGGGCATGGACCTACACACCACTCACCAAGCCATGCTGTGGCAGTGTCCCACATGCAAAATAGAGGAAGACTGGCAACAGATTAGCTTAGCTCAGGGTCAATCTTCTTTACCAAAAAAAAAAAGAAAAACAAAAGGATAGGAAAACAAAGAAGATAAAAACAAATCCAGAATGAATTTAGGAATTTCTTCCTTCCTTCTTCCCTCCCTCCCTTCCTTCCTTTCTGTTTTGTATTTAACTTGAGTTTTTCCTAACTCTTTTTGTGCTTTGCTATATCCCAGATTAAAGATGTGTAAAATTCTTGCTTTATCTTTACTCTTGAGAGAGGGAAAAATAATGCAAATATTCTGATTGTTTTTTTTGGCACTCTACTTTCCTATATTCTTTCCTAGATGCTTTATTCCTGTCTTCCTTCCAAACAATTGAGGTGAAGACACTGGCTCTGCACAAGCTACAATACTGAGGATTTGTCAGTAAAATGCAGTGTCCCTGAAGGAGGCTACCTGTTTAACACTATTTTCTTCTAGGACGTTACATTCACATTTCTGACTTTTGCAATATTCTATTTCACTTCCCTTTCCTTTTACTAGTATCCCAAAAAGGCAATAAGCAGCAAAATTATTATTTGCATTTAAAAGAGAGAAAATTGAGGCTGAAAGACTTATCCAAGGTCACACAGGTCACCCTGAGAGACACTAGAGAGTTGTAGCAAATACTGGCTAGAGAAAACTTGGATTCACAGTATACTGAACTATTAAGAAGCAAATTCACTTCCTTTGAATATGGAAAGCAAAGAAGCTTGTTAGAAAACATGCAATTTCACAAATGAGCTAGGAATATGTTTTGCCCAAGAGACACCTGGAATAAATTGCTGCTCTCTGAAGAGATCAATGGGACACATGTCGGGGGTTGGAATGTGTGGCAGGGTCACCGAGGGAGAAGACTTTCATGTTGGCAAAAGCAGTGCCTTCCAGATAGATCTTTTAATTGCCTAAACATTGGAGCAAGCTGTCACCTTTTTGATGAAAGCTGTTATTTGGTGTCTGGATACTTGGCATTCCTACCTCTGGTGAACTTAAAATAAATGAAAGATTTGAAAATACGAGGAGAAAAACTCAGCTCTTAGCTAAATTCCTTAGATCAAAGCCTCTTGTCTAAAAAGTAACTCTAACTAGGAGCCTTTCCTTCATCTTTCCTCTCCTTCCTTCCTCTCTCTTTGTTTTTTTTTCCTGCCAACAGATAATTTTTGGAAATTGCTTAACAAATGTCTCATGAACACATAAAAATAGCAATTTTAGTTATTTTTATTAACAAACTTTAAAACGTAACTGCCATGGTCTATTATTAACATCCATGAGAAATAGAAAAATAACCCTCAGATCCGCCCCTTGACGAGGTTATATGGAAGACGTGAACAACCAACCATAGCACAATATGAAATGTGATAAGTTGTAGTATAGAAAGGTAGAAATTAATTGTCATTGGAGTTCAGAGAGAAAGTGACTGATTCTAGTTAGGAATGGCAAAGTGAGGCAAAGCTCTAAGAACTCATGACAGAAGATATCTCTCTCCTTTCTTCTCCCTGGTTTGATCAGAATTTATGCCAAACTGCATAGCTGTGTTTTGGGAGTGCCTTAAAGCAATATAGTAATCGCTGAATAATTAGACCAAATGAAAGTCATCTTTAGACAGAACTCAGCTTCCATTCTGCCCCATTTTGTCATTTGAAGACTTTTCTTCAGAGGAATGAAGTGCTTTCAGTTCAAAAATTTGCCTCTGTTCAATTCTGGAAACAACGTTTTGCTTCTACATGGATCATGATAGATTTCTCTTTCCTGTGCCCTCCCTACATGACATAGAACCTGAAAATAATTATTCCAGAAAATAACAACCACATTTGACAAGTGTGATCACTGGGCAGGAATCTTGGAGGGCATAGTTGAAAATAAAAGAAAAATCACAGCAAACTATGCAATGTACTATGGCAAAGATGAGATTCTTCCACAATCATTGCCAGAGCTGTCTCATTACACACCTCCAGGGGGCAGGGTATACAACACAGCCTTGAAGCTGAGCAATGTCGCAAGCATGGCTGTACCTATTCCAGTTGAGGTGACAAGTAAACATGATGAAGAATAAGATACCATGAAGATACCATCACTTGTTCAATAAATATTCATTGAGAACCAGTATGTACTAGGCACTTGGCAATATAGCAGTGAATAAGACATAAAAGATCTTTGCAGTCATAAACTGGATGTTATTTTACATTCAAATAACATAAACAAGTGAAAAAATAGATAACCCAATAGTAATAAATGCTATGAATAAAAAAAAAAAGAATACTCTTAGAAATGGCCTCAGGGAAGCCACACACTTGATGGTGTCATGGCGAGAGGACTCACTAACGATATAAAATGGAGTTGAGACCTGCACTGTACGAGGAAACCTTGATCTATAAAGAGCTGGAGGGAACAGCTGGAGAGTGTTCAAGTTAAAGATAGTAGCAAGTATCACATTTGGAAGGCAGAAATGAGCTTGGTTATTCAAGAAACTCCCCCCAAAATAGTGTGGCCGGAATATAGTAAGGAGGAAAATTAGGCAGAAACCATGTCATACAGGGAGGGGTAGGGCAGCATAAGAAGTCTGGAGTTTTCTTTTTCAGTGGGCAGCTATCAGAGCGAGATCAGGTACTTTACATCTTTAAAAGATCCTTCTGGCTCTTGTGGTAATAAGTGTGCGATGAGAAGGAACAGACTATTATAGTTATACAGATCAGAGGTGATCAGCTCTGGATGAGAATAGAAGTAAAGAGAAGTGGTTGAACTGAGGTATACATTTTGCGAGGAGGCCAATAAGAGTTGCTATTGGGTAGGATTGTGTGGGATCATGAGTAAAAGGAAAGAATCATAATGACTCTTAGGTTTTTGCCTGAATAAGTAGGTGGATGGAAGTATAATTTACTGAGTTTGGCAAAGGCTGAGGTAAGTTTAGGTTACAGACCCAGAGACGAAGAATTTTGTGTCAGATGTGTTATTTTTGATATATCAATTAGACATTCAAGTGGCAATTTCAAGTAAGGCATTGAATACACAAAATCTGGAACTCAGGATATCTAAAAGTTTATTTAAAGCTATGAACACCATAGGTAAGAGCAAATAGCTAGGAAAAATAGAAAGTTCTAGAAGAGAAGCAAACTAAACCCCGGGTCAAGTCAATGTCTCACAGGATTGTGATGAGGGTTTAAATAAGAGACAAACCCTCAAAGGTATCTAGTACATAGTATGTACTTAATAATTTTGGTTTATTTTTACCAATTCTCAGTACGGTAATAGATCCATTGAGAAATAAAAATAAAATGAAGTGTGTATAAGAAATAAGAAAAGAATTGGTCTTTATTGGCAATAAATATCTGTTAGATATGAAGTTAAATACTCATATTCACTAATATTCACAAATTCATCAGGGTAATATCATAATCCCATTTTATGTGTCAGTAAAATCAGGTTCATAGAGACTTCCTACTTGCCAGTAACTGACAAAATTAAAATTCAAATCCCATCCTTCAAAGTTCGTTCCTTCAGAATCCTGAGCTTCATATTATTGAGGATCTTACAGCCCACTTGAGAGACCAACACATACAAGAAAGTTAAATAAGATTTCAAGAAAGTACATGATTAACTACTTTAGGAAGATGTAGTATATTATACAAGGAGTCAGACTTTATAGCCAGAAAGACAGATTTGACAATAGATTTGCTATTTAATAGCTTTGTGACATTAAGCAAATCATAAACTCTTACTAAATTTCAGATGTTTTATTTTTATGTGTAAAATAATACACGTTTTGCAAAGTTGTTTTGAAAAGATGAAAAAACAGGTGTGAGCACCTGGCAAAAACAACAGGTGTACAATAACTATTTATTTGCCTTTTTCCACAATCAAGAGTATTTGTGCTAATTAAATCCTCTAGCTTTCTGTGTGCAACAGGTCAGGGCAATTAAGTTCAATAATGTTTAATATAATCTTATTTTTACTAAATGGGTTGGGGAGACTCAACAGATGGCTTTGTAAAGTGAAAAACTGGGATTTCAGGTGAAGCATTGTCTTCTACTCTATTTGAAAAATGACTCTTTTTAGATGACAAACCTGGTATCCTTTTTCTTTTTTCAAATGAATTAGGAGAGATACAGTTTCAATGCTAAATTTCTTCAAGCCTTTTAAGCTTCATTCAAGTTATCTTCTCAGTCATTTTTTATATTTATTACCTAAAATGTCCTTTAAGAAATATTATTCAAAATAGATATTTGCTCAAATAATTAGATTGTTTATAATAATGATGTAAATGGAATACAAAATTATTAAAATTAATATTTAATCAAGTTAATATTACATAAAACAATGAATCAGTATCATATTAAATGTTATATATATTTGTTGACTGAATGTATATATATCTCTCTCACATTTTTCATGAAAATATGAAATTAACCAAATACTAAATCTGTGTTTGATCAACAGCAGATTGCATTAAGTGAAACTATACAATTAAAAAAACATTAAGTTAAAGAGTGCTGTTTTAGTTTATTAGTTCATTCGGCATTACTTAATTAGTATTGTTTTGTTTTTTGATAAGAACTAGTTACCTACTAGTATCAGCTTATACTGAACTACAATTATAAATTTATTTAATTGAATTTTACTTGTAATTGGATCATTTTAAAACACTGATACCTGCATTGTTTTTATAGGTACATTTTAAATGGGTTGGGAGAAGAGTCATTAAACAAGAAGAGGAGTGCCAGGTGCTATACTATATAATAGAGATACAAACATGAATAACTCATGCCCAAGAAATTCTCCACCTAGTGATATACCATAAGTGAAAATTATTCACACATTTTCTGTTTGATGCTTAGTAGACAGTTCTGTGAAGGCATATCCAATGTCGCGAAGACATTGAAGAAAGGCAACTTCTACTGGCGAAGTGAGCACCATTCCCACAAGTTAAAAAAGTGGCCTATCTACTCAGAGGTGGAGTCGGGGAGTGGGGAGAGCAAGAGAATGACTACAGGGTTGGCACACAGGTAACTGCAGGTGTGGTAGCATATGGAGTTACTCCAAGGGTTGGGGTAGGCAACAGCACGCTATCTGCCGTGATAAATTACTTTGGCTTATCTTTGTTTTTTCCCTTCTATCTAAATAACAACTATAAAATCCAGTTTTGATACTGCAGAAGACTAAAAGTCTTCCCTGTATTTCAAATTTTGTTTAGTCTTTTCTCATGTACTATAAAAGTGCATGTTTTATCACATTTCTGAGTTACAAATATATTTTGTTTTATTTTGTATCTTTTCCTTCTGAGGTTCTGTTATATAATGTGCATCTGTGGTATGTGGGTGGGTGAGGCAGTTACTATATGTTAGAAATTAGAAAGAGGGGCACTTGCACCCTCCCCATTCTGCCTCCACCTACTTTTGAGCAGGGCAATAAAAGAGAAAAAACGTTGAATCTCACGTCCACTGTTGGTGGTAGTTGAAGGTAGAAGAAAGGAAACATAGTTTGAGTAGATGACCCAACAGGGAAAAAGAAGGACCTTTATGTGGCCCTTCTTTTTATGCTGGGCTCTCCTTCTTTCATGAGGGATTTCAGTGAAAACTGATAACCACAGCCACAACGGCAATGAAGCATTAGCAACGCCAGCAGTCTGAACAACTTTATTTTTCAAGAAACACAGTGTACAATTTTTTACAGTTAGCAATATTATTTGAAATTATATATGTATAAATGTGTGTATACATAAATATATATTTATAATATTCTAAATAATATTATAATAGTCTAAATAATATTACTGTATAATGCATATCATGTATATACTCATTATGTGTATATACATTATGTGTATATATGTAACATATATTCCTAAGGAAAATAAAGCAAGTCAATGAAAAATGAGCTCTTTTATCTTACATTTTTGAGTTATTATTATTATCAAAGCTCATTAGTAAACACAAATGAATTAGTAGAATTTAGGAGTAGAAGGCATTTGGAAGAGTCCTTAATTCTTTCAGCCTTTGTAGTTTCTTAGTTGGTTTATATTCTTCTGGTCGAACTATCATGTCCTCAATAGATGATCAGTTAATATTTCAGTGGCTAATTTGATTGAGATGTCTATAGTGACAAAAAATAGAAAATAAAAGAATTGCTTCTCTTTATTTCTAGAAATTCACAGCCCCTTGGATATGAATTTAGGAGAGGAGGAATCAGAGAGGCTTTTTGTCACTTGAATCCAAAAAACATTCTAGCAGAGCTATAAAACTATATATTTTTGTTATATTTGGTTATTTGGCCATTTATCAAGATCTTCAAAAACAACCAGTTTTCTTGGTTAACTCCAAGAAAACGGCTTTTGACAATGAAACTCACTTGGCAAATTACTTACAATAGCTGTGCCCATTCTCTATCTTTCCATTTTAATTATTTAGCCATTTTTGGCATGGTTGACTGTTCCTTTGCGGGAAATTAACGATATTGCTTCCTACCTGCAAGGGCATATTCCTCTGTCACTCATTCACTTATTTCTGAGTTAGCAGAAATTAAAAGTGTATTTTGCAAGTAAAAACTCAATTATGGAAATTCCTGGTAGATCTGCTATCGAGTAAATATGAAGTGAATATATAATAAAACTGTTTAAGTAATATTGGTGATGACATAAATGTATCTAAAATCTTTAAGAGAACAGGATTTTTTAATTAGAACTAAAAATGTTTTGAAATGTTTTCATCTTAATTGAATTGGTTACCAAATGATTCAAATAACACATAGAAGCCCAGATTTAATTCTTTTGTATAAGAACTTATGAAATCTGTCTACACAACTCATTTGGTCACTGAGAGAACATATTTTAATATATATTATTCTATTACCTAGTATTGTCTTTTCATTCAATCTCTTATTTCAGTCTAGGAAGTTGTCTGGATATTGAACTTTTTTCCTTAGACTCCTTTTCAAATATGAAGAATTCTCTAAAGTTTAAATGAATGTTTTTATGCCTTAGGGATATTCTGTTTAAAAATATCACAATTATTATTATCAAATATACAGATAGAAGAGAGAGATCCTGCCACTATTCTTCCTTCCTTGACTCTTACTTCCAGAGCCCAGCAGCAGGACTCAACAGTATATTTAGTACATCCAATCAAGAACAATTTAAGGAGAAAGAAAGTGATATACTGACCAGCTGCCGCAAATTATCAAGATGTCCTGAGCATAGGAAAATCTCATGTGTTCAAATAAATCCAGAGTTGGATTAAACACACATTTGAAGCAAAATAACTTTAAAAAAGCCACAGAAGTATTCAAGAATCTCAGCTCTACCCTGTAGAATTTTTGATTCATTTTTTTTTCTGCTGCAACATGTTTATTCTGTGCTCAAAAAACTACACCACAGCTTACTCCACACATCGGTGGGAGAGTGCAGTCCTGCTGCAATGAGGCAGAGACTTCACACACAGCTTCACAAAATCCACACAGCAACAATGCACTGTCAGCTCAGCAGGACGGAGGAAGGGGTTACGACACTGGGTGTTTGGCCCACAGATTCCCAAAGAGGGTCAAGTAGTTGTTTTAAAAAAATAAATAAATAAATAAAGGAAAGAAAGAAAGAAAAAGTCAAGTTTTCAAATTCCAGTAGCTTTTCAGTCGACTGCAACTGTTGCTTCAGACATTTCTCAAATGAAAGAAATAAGGGAAAGGCACTTGTCCCCTCCAAGAGAAAGCGCTCCTGGGAGCTTTCATCTGCCTCCACCAAAAAGCAGCCCTTTTCAGCTCAGTTACAAAAGAAAAAACTGAAATCCATGTAAATGCAATCTCATCTAAAATTTAAGTCTCCAGAGGAATATTGGAAAGACCATAGGTTATTTTTCCTAAGCAAATGAGACTGGAATTAGAGAACTAACATATACTTCTGTGTGACAAACTGGGACCAAGATTTAATATCTTTGCCATCAGTTTCCTCATGTGTAAAATGGGGATAACAGCAGTATTACTCAACAGTATTTTAATACATCAAATATAGTAATATATGTAAAAGAATATATACTTCTTATTATTATGTCTTAACTCTCCTTTTATCTCTAGTTGTGTGCTCTGACGCAAATGTGGCTCATTCCTGAAAATATTATAGACCAGAAAGTCTTTGCCAATGAATGTCAGCTTTCATCTCTCTGCTCAGTGGCAGGGAGAATAAGTCTGTTGCTTGGTCCAAAATAGAACTTCCTGACTAATAATCCTTATGTCTTCTCCAAATCCTTATGTCTTCATTTTAATTCTAGTTGTTGAGTCCATTACTGTCTTCTTCAGGTAAATTACTTTTAAAATACCAAGGTCTTCAAATTTGACTTGAGTCTTTCATCTGCTATCATCTAGATAATGACAACTACAATAATAAAAAAAATTCTAATATTTTAATTTGTACCATGCTTTAGCATGCACATGCATTTTGACATATATTGTCTTATTAAATCCTCAGAAAACTCTCGTTATAAAGGCAGATATCACTATCTCCTTTAAGGGGTGAAGAAATAAGTAGATTTTGGGATATGTTCCAAATGAAGAATTCAATCCAGATCTTTCTTTTTTTTTTTTTTTAAAGATTTTATTCTTTTCCTTTTTCTCCCCAAAGCCCCCCAGTACATAGTTGTATATTCTTTGTTGTGGGTCCTTCTAGTTGTGGCATGTGGGACGCTGCCTCAGCGTGGCTTGATGAGTGGTGCCATGTCCGTGCCCAGGATTCGAACCGATGAAACACTGAGCTGCCTGCAGCAGAGCATGCGGACTTAACCACTTGGCCACGGGGCTGGCCCCCCAGATCTTTCTAATCTCAGAACTCCTTTGCTGTATCGTATCGCCTTTCTACACAAAAATTTCCATGTCAATGTCTGTTCATGGACTTCATCTCACAGATTTTTAAACTTGCTGACCTTCTAGTGGTTTCTCAAAACTTTTTAAGCCTCTATATGCTTCATAGGCACCATATTTTTCCCACGAACATTTTAAAAAACTATATAAAGTGGTTTTTCTATTGCGGTGCGCACGGTGTTCAGGGACCATTATAGAAACTCTGGGAGCTGAAAAACTGCTTCTGAGATACTGACCCATTTCCTTAAGGGGGCAGGGCCCTCTCTCTGCTGAGAATCATAGCTTTTGACTTCACAGCATGCAAACAGCCACTGAACTGTTCCTAAAATCGTTATCCCTACCTATTTTCTCTCTCCAAGTTCCTCTATCAAGTACCCAACTTAGTTTTGACTGAGACCCTCAATCACTATTGCCTTTCCCACACAAAACACATGACACAACACACATGGAGAAGAAGCTCTCCGCCTTGCCACACAGATTTCCCCGTTTCCTCACATTCCTGGGCCAATTTTTCTTCACATTGAGCCATCCTAGTGTTGTCCATTCTGTTTTCCTTGGAACTTTTGGGAATCTTCAGTTCCCAGTCCTCTTCTGAAGATTGAAACTGCTCTTTTAAAATGAAATTTTTCTAACCAGATATGCTCAGTCCGCATTTTCCTTGAACAATGTTACCTTGACCATTTTCTCTTTTTAAAACTTCCTTTCTTTAAGATTGCATTTCTTGTTTCGTTTTAGTTTTTACCACTCTCGATATCCCTTCCTGTCTCCCTTTTACTCTTCTTTGTCTTCCTTCAAAATCTGTGCACAGGCCAGCCCACTCTATTTCACGATAAGGCTATATGTGGAATGAACTACAGATGGTCTTCACTTAGACGGCCACTAGCAACAAAACTCTCAGTATGTCCCAAGTCGAGCACATCTTGTTCAAAAATGAACTCCTTCATTTTTACCACACAAACGGCTTCTCTGTCCTACAACATGATTTTCCTTCAATAGCAGCATCATTCTGGAATTATAAATAAGAAAAGAGCTGGTTTTGATGCTTCTCTCTCCCTGATGCCCTTCAGTCACCAGATCCTCCCATTACATCTAATGCCTCCCTAAACTGCAGTTAAAGAGAGTGGTAAAGCTTTGGCCTGACGGTTTTCAACAGCTGTAGATCACTAAGCCAGTGTGCAGCTGGGAGCAGCTCTATTTGACCAAAACCGTGAAAGAATTGGAAAGAAGCTGGAAGTTATACACCATGACAAAGAAAAATGATATTTCTACAGATCCAACCATTTGTTTTGTATGTCACCTCCACTGTCCAGGCCCTTATCAAATCATACTTAGGTTTTTAGTGTTTTTAATTGAAAAGTAAATAACTATGCAGAATAAATATTGTTATAACTTTATGAGTTAGTTTCACATGTATTCTTTTATTTGAACATTATACCATAAGAAGGCAGCATTATTACTGTAACCCAGATTTCACAGAAAAGAAAGTTGAGACTTAGAGTACTTAAGTAAATTTCTCCTGATAACTTAAACTAAAATTCTCAAATTCAAAATTTTCTCCTGCGCCTACTTTGCTATGCTGGCTCCTAGCTTGTATATTGAAATTCATACAATCCACATTTCCTCCAGCAGATGAGGAAAAACTTTTTTCCTCATAGTAAAAACATTCTGATAATGAAAAACATGACAAGGTAATACTTATCTTGTAAAATTAAAACTCAGCTTTGAAGGCCCTCCAAACACCAACACTGTATCACCTACAAAACTTCACTTCTGGTTTCTCCCTCACACACCCTTGCTCCTTCTAGACTTGTCTTCTCACCATCCTCCATATTTAGGACAAAGTCTCCTCATTCTGTGCCTTCATCTATTTAGTTCTTCTCCTTCAAAAGCTCTCTGTTCTCACCTTCCTACTTTAATTTTCTTCACTATTTAAAATGTGCTTCAAATCTCACCATTTTCTATGAAATCATTTATATATGAGTATGTTTATCTTTAATTATGACTTTGTGTGTGTATGTTTGTGTGTGTGTGTGATCACGTTCTAAAATGGAGAAGCCAGTCACATGCTCAGATTTTTTTCCCCTGATTTTTATCGAAATTGTGGCAAAGATATAGACATTGAATTCTACACATACTATGTCACTTTAAGAAAAGAATAAAATTCCATGAAGGGGGATTATCTCAGAAAATCCATATATTATTGTAAACATGATGTTGCCTATATGGTCGTTTCCTTTTAGAAAAGTTGTAGTTTTTATAATTTTTCATGTTTGACATTTTCTCTCTCCAGCTATATGGTTAGCTCTTTGAAGGGACTTTCATGTGCATCTTTGATTCCTTGTAATGCCAGGATCACTCATGAGCTGATAATGCACTTGAGGCTAAAAACAATACAGAAGGATTTTTCCAGGAAGCAGACCATAAATTCCAAAAGATAAATGCCACCACATCTCGTATAAATCTTCTATGTTTATATAATCCTCAAATTCTGCTTTATTGCTAACTTATCCTATAAAAGAGGCTGGCTAAAACAGAGGTGCTGAAAAATTAGCAAAAACTTTTACACAATAAATCAAATGCTAAACTTTATATTTCCTTTTCTAATATATTTGTAACCAATTTATCACATGCTGCTGTGTTTCTTTCATCAAAGAATTTTAAGTGAAACTTCTATCCCCTTTTTTGACAGTTTTCATAAGTTAAAAGAAAAAAGATAAATCTAAGCAGAATGTCACTGGTTACCTACCAGGCCAAATCCTCACTGTCTCTGTGAACACCCAGCCTACGATTCTCCTAGAAACTGTCCCGGGAGCAGAGAGATGAAGCAGGGCCATCTGTCAACTTGGAAAGGCTCTTACACCAGGCAGGCAGGTAACACGTTGCTCTAGTCACTGATTGAGCCATTTATAAAGGATTTACACATGGTAGAGGAAACATAATCTGACTTGCATCTCAGACTGTGTATTTAGAGGATCATGCAAAGAAGACCGTAACACACGTAAAGACATGTTGGCTGCTAAAAATATTTCAGACCATAACATAGGAAAGTATCAGTTAGGAAAGACATAAGAGATAACCAATGAACTTTCGACAGACAGCAGAACTTTCGTGGACAGACAAGGCAAAAACAAACAAATAAAATGCCTATTCTCCTTTTGGATGACCTAGGTGTGAAATATTTTAAAAGGATTAATTGCAAAAATGTGAGGCACTATCAGCAACGAGTAGTTACACGTAAGAGAAAGACAAAAACATGGACCTTAATGATGAATATAATCCTCAAATTCTGAAGATTTTCTGTCTTATTATAAACTCAGCCATAAAATATGCTAAATAAAATATTTCCCATAAAACATATTGATTTGAGATAGTACAGGAAGGAAGGGAATGGAAAGAATTATTTGTAATACATCATCTTTCCTATTAAAAGGAAATAAAGTAAATTTTCTTATTTTCAGAGTCACTCAATAAAATGGAAGTATCATTATTGGCATTGTTGGGAAGGATGAAATAAGAGACAGCTTTGTTCGTGGATTTATTCCCAGAGATTCAGGAAAGTATAAACAGAGCATAAGACCTTTATCCTTACTATAGAGCTTATATCTAAAGAAATAATAAATAAAACTCCCTGATGATTTCCTCTTACTCAACATTTCAGAATGGAATTCTGTTAGCTTTAAAGCAAAATTCTCATTTATAGAATGTGAGAAATGGGAAGAACTTTACAAAGCATCATATCTAACCCTCTCATTTTACAGAGCTAGACCCAAAAATTTTACCTGAGCTAAATTAAACACTAAGACCCAGAAATTTTAGTTTATGTATTTAAGGGCACATCAATGACAGAAGGTGATGGTAATCCAAGTCTTATGAATATCAGTGCAGGATTCTTGTCCCTCTACTGTTCTGCCTTTCATATAGTGACAATGAGAAAAGGAAAAGCAACCCCTGACATATGGGAGTTGGCCTGGCACTCACAGCTGGGCCTTGGTTTTCTTCTGTTGAACATAAACACTTTCACAGAACACCAACATCAGACAAGTCTACTCTGTGATCTCTATGAGGTAAGACTGAAATAAAATCATTCCAGGGCCAGCCCGGTGGCGCAGCGGTTAAGTGCGCACGTTCCACTTCAGCAGCCCGGGGTTCGCCGGTTGGGACCCTGGGTGCGGACATGGCACTACTTGGCAAGCCATGCTGTGGTAGGCATTCCACGTATAAAGTAGAGGAAGATGGGCATGATGTGAGCTCAGGGCCAGGCTTCCTCAGCAAAAAGAGGAGGATTGGCAGCAGTTAGCTCAGGGCTAATCTTCCTCAAAAAACAAACAACAACAACAAAAAACAAACAAAAATAAAATCATTCCATAATCATAGCTGAACACAGACAATATAATCATTATGTAAGCCACAAAAATAACCAACATCCCCATCCTGACTAATAAGAGTGACTGTTGCTTTTGCATCAGTTACATCTTTAGCCTCAATTTATTCCTCCTACCTTACAGATAATATTTATTAGATTCTCAGTTGTAGAATTGTCTCCACTTCCTGACAACATCTAAAGTAAAGCCCTGCTTCCTTGAATCTTCCACAAAGTCACCTAACACAAGTTCAAATCCTGTACGTTCTTTCCAACAGCCTCTTACTGAGATTCTTTCTCATTGTGTGTTTTCTCCCTTCTTTTAAAGAGCAATAAACTAATTGACTCAGCTACAAGTGTGTTTCCAATAGTCTTTGGTTAGAGGGCAATGACAGTAAAAAGAAAATATTTATTAAAAAAAAAAAAAAGATGATCTGTGTTGGACTATATCCTAAAGGTGGTTCAATTATTGGATTAAAATTGCACGTTAAAAAATTTTGTTGATGTAACATCATCAATGCTAATATCTGAGTAAAGCTTTCTTACATTTAATTAACCCTAGCAAAGATTACTTGCATATAAACACCCTTTCATCTCTCTAAATTATTACATGTTTTTCTCTGACTTTCATATTGACCTTATTATATGAAAAAAATTAATTCTTGCCATTCCATTCCAGGTGAGATCAAATAATGGGAATTGGACTATACTCTTCATTTGAAACAACTGAAGAAAAAAAGGACAAAGTATATAAAACAATGGTTTTCAGAATATTGAACATCAGGTGACAAAGGACAGTGATCCCTGAGAGATGGGAAACGATAAAGTGATTCCTATTATTGCCCTGGCGTTCTGCTTGTAGAAAGATTATAAGCCACAGTGCTAGCTTGGGGAAAAACCAAGCCAAGCCCCAGGGTCTTCCTGAGTTGAGTAGACAGAGATAGGATCCCAGGGAAGCTACAGTGGCAAGGATTTTCATGACAATGTTCTGTACAGGAGAGACCTGCACAGAAATAATTCCAGAGATCTGTAGAGGGTCTCAATCCAGTATTTGCTTATGGAGTACTGATTATCACATATGTGTGAGACAACTACCTGAGGCCAGAGGAAGAACAACTTAAGGCCAGATAATGCTTGTTCCCAAGAGAGTGAAATCTTCATAACTCATGAGGCGTCCATGAGGGTAGCAACTGGCACCCCTTTTCTTAAAGGGCCAGGCTTTGTGGGCCACATGGACTTAGTGATAACTTAGTTATAACTCTTTGCCATTGCAGAACAAAAACATCCAGAGAAAAGAGAAAAATGAATGAGCACGGTTGTGTTTCTATAAATTATTTGCAAGAATAGACTCTAGCCCTCAAGCTGTAGTTTGCTAATCCTAGGTTAAAGTACTAAGAAGGGTCTTGCTTTAGTATTAGGTAAAAATTGAGACTGGACTAAATGGTGCTCTAGTCCCACCAACAGAGCCTAAAATCAAGACCTGAAAGGAACAAACTGATTCCAATGAAATAAACTGCATCCCAGAAAAAAGCTCAAGAATATTTTTAGGAATATAAAAATATCCAGCACACAAGAAAATTCATAATGTCTTTCACTGGAGCTAACATTGCCAAATATGCAAAGAGGCAGGAAAATATGGCCCATAATGAGGAAAAATTCAGTTTGTTAAAACTGACTGAGAAATGACACAGATGATAAAAAGATGAGAAAAAATGAACAGAATATGAGTGAGTTGTGGGCATCCTGAGTAGCAAAATATATGATGTAATTAAAGTCCCTGAAGGAGAGAGAAAAAGACAGAAAATATAGCTGCAGATATAATGACTAAAATTTTTCCAAATTGTTTAAAAACTATACATCCACAGATCCAAGAAACACAAGGAAATTCAAACACAGGAAACATTAAGAAAACTACACAAAGGCGTATAGGAATCAAATTGCTTTAAAGTGGTTATAAAAAGAAAATTTTAAAAGCAGCCAGAAAAGGAGGGCATATTACATGCAGAGGAACAAAATAAGGATGGCACCAGATCTCTTCTCAAAATAATGCAACTTACAAGAAAGCAATGTCATTTTAGTACTGAAAGAAACAACAACCCTCTCCCCCCAAAAAATGAAAACAAACTTCTTGACATAGAATTCTTTACCCAAAGTAACAAAATCTTTTAAAAATGAAGGCAAAACAAAGGATTTTTCAGACATTCAAAAGCTGAAACAATTCATCACTAGCACACCTACACTATAAGAAATTATAAAGACAGTCCTTTATGCAGAAAGAAAATAATACCATATAGAAACCTGGATCTAAACAAAAAAATGGAGAGTATTAAAACCAATTATTTTATGGGTATATATAAAGGCATCATTATTTATATCCCTTTGGGTATAATCAAATTTCTAAAGACAAAATAAAAACAATGTATTTTGGCATTTATCATACATGTAGAAGTAAAATGTATGACAACAATAGTACAAAAGCTGGGAGAGGATAAATTGAAGTATACTGTTGTAAGGTTCTTATATTATATATGCAATAGCATCTCCTCTGAAGGTATACTTTGATATGTTAAAGATGTAGACTCTAAACTCTATAGCAATCAATGGCAGTGAGGATGTGGAAGACTTGGATTATTTACACAATGGTAGTGGGAAGATAAATGGTACAGCCACTTTGGAAAATAGCTTGGCAGTTTATTAAAAAACTAAACAGAGACTTCTGGTTTCCAATTTCTCACATAAGGAGCTTAGCAGTCACCACTCTCTCCTAACAATGAATAAAAAGCTGAACAGACTGAAAAATCAACAACTCCTCTTGTAGGAGGAAAGGGGAGGACACAGAGCAAACAGCTGCCCCCAAGATTGGGAAGACAGACAGGTGAGTACAGGGAGTCGTGGCTTGCCATAGCAGAGACTCACAAGGGGAAACCGCCACAGGACCCAGTGCCAGGGTAGGAAACCTGAACTGTAACTGATGAATTGCTGGAGGCTCAGTGAGAACAAGGCTGAGAGTTAAAAACTCTAGAGGGCCAAGTCATATAGATCCCTCAAGATATTGTGAGATTTACCTCCAGGAGCTTGACCACAGTAAATAGATAAGGAAAAAAAAAAAAAAAACGCCTCATGCTCTGGCAGAGGGAAGGGAAGAACAACCACTTTGAAATATATCAGAGCACTCCGTTCTTCTTAACAAGCTCTGAACTCAGGAGAAACTAGTTAACTAGAGCCTCACCTGCTGGGGTATTATCAGAGCCTAAATGATCTGCAAGAAGGGAAATACCCAACTCCATGCCGCCCTAGGCATCCTAACCCCCCTAAGGGGGGAGAAAATAACCCTGTGAGGTTCACATTTCAGAGGCATAAGCTCCCTAGAAGACTGAAATCTAATCATAGGACTATAGAATGCTGTCCTTCCCCCCAAAATTCACCAAGACATCAAAAAAGCCCTATATACAGCAGTGAATTTTACCCAGTACAACATGCCCAGCTATCACAAAAAGTCATAAGACGAAATCAAAGGCAAAAAAAAAAAAAATGAAGAGATAGGGCAAACATCTGAATCAGACATGACAGGAATGTCAGAATTATCAGACCAGAAATTCAAAAAAACTATTATTAATATGCTAAGGGCCCTAATGGACAAAGTAGACAGCATGTAAGAACAGATGGGCAATGTAAGCAAAGAGATGGAAATCCTCAGAAAGAACCAAAACAAATGATAGAGATTTTAAAAAATCTGGAACAGAAATGAAGAATGCTTTTGATGGCCTTTTTATTAGACTGGACACGGCTAAGGAAAGAATCTTTGAGCTTGAAGCTATATCAATAGAAACTTCAAAAACTGAAAAGCAAAGAGAATAATAACAACAACAAAAGCACAGAATATCTAAGGACTATGGGACAACTACAAAAAGTGTAACATATACGTAACGGGAACACCAGGAGGAGAAGAAAGAAAGAGAGAAATAGATGAAACAATTGAAACATTGGTGACTGAGAATTTCCCCAAGTTAATATCAGACACCAAACCACAGATCCAGGAAGCTCAAAGAACACCAAACAGTATAAATGCAAAAACAAAGAAAAACCAAAAAATCTACACCTAGGCATATCATCTTCAAACTACAGAAAATCAATGATAAAGAAAAAATCCTGAAAGAAGACACAGGAAAAAAACCTACCTTACCTATAAAGGAAGAAAAATAAGAATTACATCCACCTTTTTCTCAGAAACCATGGAAGCAAGAAGAGAGAGGAGTGAAATACTTAAAATGTTGAGAGAGAAAAATCCAACAACCTGGAATTCTATACCCTGAAAAATTATTGTTCAAACATGAAAGACAAATAAAGACTTCCTCAGACAAACAAAAATTGAGGGAATTTATTGTCAATAGACCTGCCTTGCAAGAAATGTTAAAGAAAGTTCTTCAGAGAGAAGGAAAGTTATATAGTAAGAAAGTCAGATCTACATAAAGAAAGGACAATCACTGAAGAAGGAATGAGTGAAGAGAAAATAAAAAACCTGTATTTTTCTTATTCTTAAAGAATCAAACTGATAGCACTTCTTCAAATAATAATAGCAATAATATATTTGATTATGTATGCTTATATATATATGTTTATGTAGGATTATATGTATGTGAAATCAATGATAGCAATGATACAAGGGATAGGAGGAATGAATTAGAATTACTTTGTTAATAAAGGTATTTACACTACCCATGAAGTGGGATAGCGTTATTTCAAAGTGGACTTGGATTAGTTGTAAATGCATATTGCAAACTCTAGGGCAACCATTAAAAAATGTAAAAACAAGAAGTATACCAGATAGTCTAAGAAAGGAGAGAAAATGGAATCACAATAAATGTTCAATCAAAACTACAAAAGACATAACCAGAGGTGCTCACAACTAGAATATACAACTATGTACTGGGGGGCACTGGGGAGAAGAAGAAGAAGAAAAAAAAAAGAAGATCTGTAACAGATGTTACCTCAGGTCCCAATCTTTAAAAAACAAAAAAACTACAAAAGAGAGAAAAAGACTGAAAGACAAAAATAGGACCAAAGAACATAAGGCAACAAAGAGAAAACAGTAACAAATATGGAAGACATCGATCCAATGATATCAATAATCATTTTGAACATCAATGATCTAAATGCACCAATTAAAAGACAGACATTATCAGAGTAGATCAAAAAACAAGACCTGATTATATGTTGTCTACAAGAAATTCACTCTAAATATAAAGACATATATCAATTAAAAGTAAAGGGATGGAGAAAAATATGCTAAGCTAAGACGAATAAAAATAAAGCAGGAATAGCTACATTAATTTCAAACAGAGCAGAATTCAAAGTAAGGGAAGTTATCAGGGATAAAGAAGGGCATTACACAATGACGAAAGAGTCAGTTCTACAAGAGGACATAACAATCCTTAAAATATGTGTACCTAACAACAGAGTATCAAACTATGTGAGGCAAACACTGATAGAACTACAAGGAGATATAGATGAATCCACCATCATAGTTGAAGACTTCAACACCCCTGTCTCAGACAGATCCAGCAGGCAGAAAATCAGCCTGGGGACAGGACATAATGGAATTCAACAACACCATCAATCAACTGGATATATTGGACATCTGTAGACTACTTCATCCAATAACAGCAGGATACACATTCTTCTCAAGCTCACATGAAACATTCACCAAGATAGAACACATTCTGGATCATAAAACATACCTGAACAAATGTAAAAGAATAGAAATTATATAATGTCTGCTCTCAGACCACAATGGAAGTAGATTAGTAATCAATATCAGAACGATTACTGGAAAATCCCAAAATATGTGGAGCTTAAACAACACACTTTTAAATAATACATGGGTCAAAGAAATATCAAAAGAAATTAATAATTTGAACTAAATGAAAATAAAAACATAACATCAAAATTTGTGGGATGCAGTGAAAGCATACTTAGAGGGAAATTTATAACATTGAATACATATATTAGAAAAGAAGAAAGATCTAAAATTAATAATCTAAGTGTCCACCTAGGAAACTAGAAAAAGAACAAATTAAATCCAAACTAAGCAGAAGAAATTAAATAATAAAAATTAATGCAGAAGTCAATGAAATTCAACACAGGAAATCAGTAGAGAAAATCAATGAAATGCTATGGTTCTTTGAAAAGATCAGTATGATTGATAAGACTCCAGGCAGGCTAACTAAGAAAAAGAGAGAGAGGACCCACAAATTGCTAATATCAGAAACGAAAGAGGGGACATCACTATAGATCCTATGGACATTAAAAGGATAATAAAGGAATATTTTGAACAAATCTATGCCCCCAAATAGGGTAACCTAGTTGAAATAGACCAACTCCTTGAAAGATACAATTTTCCAAAACTCACAGAAGAATAAATAGATATTCTAAATAGGCCCATATCTATTAAAATAATTCAATCAATAATTAATAACCTTCCACAGCAGAAAGCACCAAGTGCAGATAAATTCACTGGTGAATTCTACCAAACATTTAAGGAAGAAATTATACCAATTCTCTACAATCTTTTTCGAAGAATAGAAGCAAAGGGAATTCTTAACTCATTTGATGAGGCTAGGATTACTTGAATATCAAAACAAGACAAACACGTTATAAGAAAAGAAAACTACAGACCAATATATCTCATGAACATAGATGCGAAATCTTCAACAAAATGTTGACAAATTAAATCCACAAACGCATTTAAAAAATTATACACCAAGAAGAAATGAGGTTTGCCCCAGGCAGGCAAGGCTGGTTCAATGTTTAAAAACAAAGTAATCCATCACATCAACAGGCTAAAAAGAAATATCACATGATCATATCAATAGATGCATAAAAAGCATTTGACAAAATTAAACGTCTATTAATGATAAAAACTCTGAGTAAATTAGGGGTAGAGTAGAACTTCCTCAACTTGGTAAAGACTGTCTACAAAAAACCTACAGCTAACATCATATTTAATAGTGAGAAACTTGAAGCTTTCCCATGAAGATCAGGAATGGGGCAAGGATATCTCCTCTCAGGACTCTTTTTCAATATAGTACTGGAGGTACTAGCTAATACAATAAGGAAATAAAAGGTATACAGATGGAGAAGGAAGAAATAAAACTGTCTTTCTTCACAGATGACGTGATCATCTATGTAGGAAATCCTAAAGAACTGACAAAAAAAAATCTTCTTGAGCTAATAAGCAAAGTTGCAGGATACAAGGTTAATACATAAAAGTCAACTGCTCTCTTGTATACCAAAAATGAACAAGTAGAATTTGAAATTAAAAACATAATATCATTTATATTAGCACCCCCCAAAATGAAATACTGAAGTAAAAGATCTATTTGACAAAACGATAAAACACTGAAGAATGCAATAAAAGAACTCAATAAATGAAGAGATAGATATTCCACGTTCATGAACAGGAAGACTCAATATTGTCAAGATGCCAGTTCTTCCCAACTTGCTCTAGAGATTCAATGCAATCTCAGTCAAAATCTCAGCAAGTTATCTTAGGGATGTTGACAAACTGATTCCAAAATTTAAGCAGATAGGCAAAAGACTCAGAATAGCCAACGCAATATTGAAAGAGGATACAAAGTTTTAGGACTGGTACTACCTGACTTCAAGACTAACTATAAAGCTATAGTAATCAAGACAGTTGGTACGGAAGAAAGGTTAGACAAATAGATCGATGGAATGGAACAGAGATTCCAGAAACAGGATCCTCATAAACTTAGTCAACTGATCTCTGTAAAAGGAGCAAAGGCAACACAATGAAGCAAAGATAGTCTCTTCAACAAATGATGCTGGAATATCTGGACATCCACATGCAAAAAAAAAAAAAAACAAAAAAACAAATCCAGACACAGACCTTACATCCTTCACAGAAATTATCTCAAATTGGATCATAGACCTAAATGTAACATATAAAGCTTTAAAACTCTTAGAATAGAACATAGGAGAAAATCTAGATGACCTTGGGTGTGGTAAAACTTTTTTAGATACAACATCAAAGACATGATCCGTGAAAGAAATAATTGATAAGGTGGACTTCATTAAAATTAAAAACTTTACTCTGTAAAAGACAGTATCAAGAGAATGAGAAGACCAGCCATGGACTGGAAGAAATTATTTGTAAAGGATGTTATCCAAAGCAAACAGAGAATCCTTAAAATGCAACAATAGGAAAACAAACAACCTGATTACAAAATCTCAATAATTTTTAATTTCAAAAATGAAAAATCTGATTTTTAAATTTACATGGAAATACAAAGGATCTAAAATAGCCAAAACAATATGAAAAAAAGGAGAAATATGGCAGGACTTACACTACCTGACTTCAAGTTTTAGTATAAAGTTGCTGTAAACATTAAGGTATGATTATTGGTGTAAATATTGAAGTGTATGTTAGTGGAAATAATAAAGGCCAGAAATAGACATGCACATCTGTCGTCAATTGGCTTTAGGTAAAGAGGCTTAGTAAATTAATGAAGAGATGGTAATCTATATAAAACATCTAGCACTGTGTTTGTCACTTAAGTGGTAGGTGCTATTGCTCTTGTAATTCTCACAATAGCATCATTTCAGTGTTTAATGGCTTGTGCTCTGGAATCAGGAACCTGTGTTTGAATCCTGGACCTACTGCTCAGTGGTTATGAGAGCTGGATAATTACCTTAACTTTCCCGGCCTCAATTTTCTCATCTGTTAAATGAGAGCAATCCTAGTAGCAAAGACTTCACATCATTGTGTTTAAGATTAAATAAATACATACATATAAAGTACTCAGAAAAAAAGCCTGAGTCATAGAAAGCACTCAATAAATGTCAGTTATTATTAATATCATTTGATAGAAATCTATGCCTGATTCCACAAGTTTTTATGTTGGCTGAAGGAACAGAGAACTCATTTATAATGTATCAGGTAAAATACATACCACAAAATATGGGATTCAATTATATTCTTAACACTTTATAATAGAACTGCTGATTTTTAACAATAAAAACCTTGTGAACCTTGATACAATAGCAACAAAATATTTTCCGAAATAAATTATGAATTCAAAATGATTACAAAACATGAAATACCTTTCAGATTCTTTTTATGCCTACGTAGGTGGACCTAAATGTACTCATTAAGGTGCATCTTGATTTCTTCTTATAACTAAGCTATTCACCATTCATCTGTAATCCAGAGTAATTGAAACAGAATAGTTACATAAATGAAATTGTGCCTCTCAATTTTACAAGCCAATTAATTAGTGCTAGAGGCAAGACTATTGCTCTTGCTGATGTGAAGAACTGAACACTATTTATGCCTATTTAAAAATCATATTATGAGCAAAAGGTGAAGTAGACATATAATATTGCCTATCAATTATAATAAACACGGAATTGAAATATGATTGATTTTTATTAAAGTAAACCCGCTCATTTTCAGTTAAGACATAGGTGGTGGCTTTGATTGTGTCCAAAGACGATATCAATGGTCTTAAGTCACAAAATATACAATTATATTTCTTGAGTAAATGTGCAAATGTGTGTGTTCATTTTTCTTCTTAATTTCTACATTTTGTAAGTGATATCATTAATTCACTCATTTTTAGTTTATCTAGTTTATCTATTTCCTCCTTACCTAGTAATGACTTTTTTTTGGTTTCCTTTTGATAATTTATTTTCAACCTTTTGAATCCTTTCTTCTTCACACTTTATATGTTATGATTGATCTCCTTAGATTAAGAAAGACAAATTCCCTCTTTGAAAATGGCTTCCCAGGCAGGTGGAATATTCCACAGATACCATCTTATCTGTCCATAATAAATATTTTGGAGCCAATAGGCTCTGAATAAAGCTAAATTCTTAGTCACATATCATTCATTTATTCATTCATTTGTTTAAAAAATATTTATTGTTGCTTACTGTGCCAGGAACTCTTCTAGGTGCTGGAAAAGACTAGAGATCAAACAATCAGAAATCTTTAGCCTCATGGAGCTTCTTTCTTTCTCAATGGAAAAAATAAGAACTATAAGAAACATTGGGATATGTTAGTGGTAGATAAGTGCTAAGGAGACTAAACAAATCAGGAAAACAGCATATGAATTTTTAGGAAAGTGTGACATGAAGTTCTCCTATGTTACCTTAAACAACTTACATAATTTCATTGAATTTTAGCTTTCCTGGACAAAAATAATGATAATATAATCACCATATCGATTACTTTTGAAGATTAGATAAGAATATGTCTTAAAAAACCCCAACTAGTAGTTGGCACCTAATATATGCCTGATAAGTTAAAACCGATATTATATTACTACCATCATGAAAACCTTATAATTTATGCCCATTTAGATATAATTAATTTCATATTTATGAGAGATCTATGAGCTGCCTTATAGTTTGATCCAAAAAAGGATTTAAGTTTGCATATTTACCCAATATTTAGTATTAGCCAAGTCTACTTATTTGAACAGATAATCTGCATTTGATGAGTCAATAGCTATCCATCAGTGATATTTAGGGCCTCTTGTAAAGCTGCAAAGTAATAAGGCACAACTCATATTTCCCCAGATCTGACGTGCTTCTGGTACAAGTCAGAAAACTTTAATTATAGTTAATGTGACATTATTTGTTCCTAAATTACATGCATATCATAATACTCTAATAGCACAAAAAGCTCTTCCCACTCCAAGACAAGAATATCTGGGAAATTCCCAAAGATATTTCACATGAGTTTAAAAACAATCCCCATTGTATCCTGCCACCTGTTGCCCCCCCATTGATGTTCACTGCTATGAAGTCATTGAAGTCTCCTACTCCTGTTGTCGTCAGCCATCCCCATGAGGATAGGTACCCCTGAGCAAATGCGGCCACATCAGCTTTCTGTGGTTAGTGTTGACTTGAATTTCTTTTCCCAAACTTTCATTTTTTACTTTTACCAGTTTTTATATTTTAGGTGTATTCTACTAAAAAACAAAAAGCTGTATTTTTTTTTTTACCAAATATCTAAATATGTATTGATATATTTGGATTTAGTTCTACCACCTTCCTCTTGCTTCCTATTTATTAAGATTTTCCTGTTTCATTTTTCCCGTACTTCATATCTTATTTTGTGTTAATGTAATTTTCTTCTCTAATTCTAATTTACCCTCTTCTGTAAAATAATTTTTTAAAAATAATTAGAAAACTATTTCTATTTGTATGTGTGCGGTCAGCCTCGAAATTTTAACATGCATGCCTAACTTAAGGATTAAACACCATCAGGTTCTTTACCCTCTTTCTAAACAACTCAAGGACCCCAAAATGCTTTAACCATTCCCAGCTTCCATGAGATTGTTTTTCTGCCCTTTAAATGTGTCCTTTTAGAAAGCTGTACAGGGGGCTGGCCCCGTGGCTGAAGGATTAAAGTTTTATGCACTCCGCTTTGGTGGCCCAGGTTCGCGGGTTCGGATCCTAGGTGCAGATCTACTCCATTCATCGCCACACTGTGGAGGCATCCCACATAACAAATTAGAGGAGATTGGCACAGATGTTAGCTCAGGGCTAATCTTCCTCAGGCAAAACAAAAGAGGCAGATTGGCAACGGATGTTAGCCCAGGGCAAATCTTCCTCCCTCCCAGCCTCCAAAAAAACCTCTACAATTTAGATATTATTCAAAACATTACTTTTTCTATATAGGCAAGATTTTATTGGATTTACTTGTATCCTACTTCTTTCTTTACTCACTATGTTTTCTTTCATCTCATATCTTCCTTTGGGCTCTGAGGATGCCTTTATCAAAGGTTCTACATTTGCTTCAGCCAGATACAGAAGAAAATTATAGGTGTATTTACCTTTATAGTTCTGTGGGTATAGATATTTACACAATGCACATAGTATAACTCAGGCCAAATGACACATTAGCATTTTTATTTATTGCATTTTAATCTCCACCTAAGCCAAGACTCAGAAAAACAGTATTATCTAATTGTGGCCTTAATGGGTTTGTACAGCTCACTTTTGTCTCAGTCCCAGCTGTAGGTGGAATGGTTGCTTGACTGACTCTTCCCTGTAGAGACCTAAGACACGGGCAACAGTCTCCTCCCCTCCATTAGCTCCTAGCATCTTCCTGGAGTAGGCGTGGCCTCTAGTGTGGTCCCACCTTCTTCCTGGCTTCACAGAAATGTCTTTCTACAGGAGCAGCCATTCGTTGGACAATCTTTCATACATTTTCTCTGGAAGTTTGTATGTTTTGTGACCAGTGGATTTGAGGCTCTTTAATCGGCACCTTGCAAAATCGGTGAACTATTTAATTGTTTATCACCTTTCGAAGCTTCACTGAATTTCTTCGGTTGTTTCGCAAGTCCCTTCCCCCAGTCCAAAGGGGCTCTGTCCTCAAGGGGATGTTGTCACAAAAGAATTAAGACAAAATTTCTCTGCTTCTAAGTTAAAACTAATAATAAAACAAGATAGGAAGGTTATTTACTGAGGTGGTTCTCCCACTGCCTTTGTGACTAAAGATTTTCCAAGCTGAGGAAGGAAACTTGAAGTGGAAGAAAAATTATTACATGTTGGTTGGATATGGGATAAGAGGTATATCCTGCCTTCCCTATTAACTTCAACGAGGAGGGAACGAGGCTAGAATCTCCTTAAAAATGTTTGGATACAGGGGCTGGCCCCGTGGCCGAGTGGTTAAGTTCGCGCGCTCCGCTGCAGGCGTCCCAGTGTTTCGTTGGTTCGAATCCTGGGCGCGGACATGGCACTGCTCGTCAAACCACGGCTGAGGCAGCGTCCCACATGCCACAACTAGAAGGACCCACAACGAAGAATATACAACTATGTACTGGGGGGCTTTGGGGAGAAAAAGGAAAAAATAAAAAATAAATAAATTAAAAAAAAAAAAAATGTTTGGATACAAGATTAGAGGAGACATCGCCCCTTTCCCAATGGGAATCCTGAAAAGGAGAAAACGAAGAAATTCCCTTCACCACACACTAGAGGAACATTAGAGGGAAGATGTATGTTAAGGTGCCAAGGGCCTGAACCAGCCCTGAAAGACAGCCCTGAATCCCAGTCTAACATTTCCTGCTCCTAAGAAGATCATAAAACACAACTGAGAGAGAAAAAGACTCTGAGAGAGAGAGTTCTGTGTCTTTGACAAGGGGATAGAGCAGCAGAAGGCACTCTGAACCAGAGGGTCAGAGACCAGAGAGAAAGACAGAAGAGAGGTGGCCCTTGTGGAGGGATGAGAGTGCAACGGCCCAGACAGATTTGTACACTTTAGTGAATGCCAGTGTGAAACAATTGTGGACCATATGGTTTTATTTAACACGCTTGGAACTATGATGCTACGCAACTCCTCCGCCCCCACCCCCTCTTTACCACCACCATTGCCTAGGTAAATCTTATGGCAAAGGAAAGGATATTAGAGTGATGACAACACTGAACTGATTCACATTAAATCAGAAATTGCTCTTATCCTAGAATTTATCGTTTGCTACCATCATTTCAAATGTCAGCTCAAACAGAGTTGTTGAGTTAGAAAAAAATAATTTGTATACCTGAGTTTATGGTCAGAAAACCCCACCTTACTACATGGCATTTATAATACAGAGCCACATTTGCATATCAATTTCATTAATTATTGGATGACCTTAGGATTCTTGTATCATTCAGGGCTCTGCTCAAATGTCACCTTCTCAGAAATTCCCTCCTTTATCTCTCTATAAAGATAGCTTCCCTTCTCTCTGTTTATTTTTTCTTCATAGCACTTACTGCAACCTGATGATATAGGATTATTTGTTTGTGTATTGCTAGTCTCCCTGTAGAAATAAATTCCAGGAGGACATGGACTTTGTCTTGTTCACTGTGGTATTTCCAGAGCAAATCCCTGGTACAGAAAGGCCTTCAAAATATTTACAGAAAGAATTTATGTATATAATAACAAAATAATGAAAATATATAGTGAATAGGATGTATTAGGTGCAAAGGAAATATGTATTCTCTTCTCTTGTTTCTCTTTTTCTTCTGTCCCAATTATTCCTGAGAAGATTGTGGGTTATGTCTCAACAATCCTAAAGTAAAATTTACTGAAGCAGATTCGTGTTTTTGACCCCAAAGTCATAGAAGTGAAGAAATGGCTCAAAGAGATGATCTTAGAAATAATATTCCCTATTTTTTTATTTTAATTAACTATTTGAAGTGGTTTATTTGTTGATTAATACATCATATTTTTTTTTTGAGGAAAATTAGCCTTAAGCTAACATCTGCTGCCAATCCCCCTCTTTTTTTTTTTTTTTTTCCTGAGGAAGACTGGCCCTGAGCTATCATCTGTACCCATCTTCCTCTACTTTATATGTGGGATGCCTGCCACAGCATGGCTTGACAAGCGGTGTGTACATCCTGCTCCGGGGATCTGCGCTGACACACCCTGGACTGCTGAAGTGGAACCTGCAAGCTTAACTGCTACGCCACTGGGCTGGCCCCAATATAGCACATTTTTTAGAGGATGGAAGACAGAAAGAGAGGCTTAAATAAATTTCAGAGTCAATTCATAGGGGGATTTTTTTTATTTTTGGACCTATCAGGAAGATGTCTTAGTTAATTACAATTTTTTCATAATGGAATATCCTCAGCATTGGTCCACACAAGATTCTTCTCTTGTTTTGTTTGTCCATCTGTCTATCTATCTGTCTGCCTATCTCTTTCCTTTTTATCTGTCTTCTGCATTCTGCACTCGCATTCCGCACTCTCAACTTAGGCAACAATTCTAAAGTGGTTAATGTATATTGCTTTGTTCTATTCCTTTCTAAAACGTGTGTGTAATTATCTTGAATGCATGCTTTTTAACTAACTTATGTTTTGTTACACATGTAAATCTCTCTTCCTTTATTCATTCAGCTATAAATTATTAAGATCCAGGCATGTTGCTGTGTGCGCATCTTTCTCACTTCTGAATACCGCATAGTACTTTGTTCGTTTTTGTGTGACTATCACATCTTACGCATCTACTTTTTGTAAACAATCATTTACATTATTAGAGCAAATGACAAACCAGAAGAGGTTCTACTTAAATACTTAGTGCATCTTCATGAAATGAAATTAATCCTTTAAGGAAGTCTCCAACAATTGTGTTTATTGTAAGTTTTTTCTTTGGCTGAATTTGGCTTAAGATACTTTTCAAACACCTCAAGCACTTGGTCTTCTATCTTAAATAAAAAAGGTGAGTACTTTGTTTTTCATATTGGCAAGAAAAATTCTTATAATTATGTCTGTGTCCATGCACTCATCTCTTTTCAAAAGGACAAAGGATCCGGAGAGGCTTTCTCCTACTGTGAAGGATAAAAACTCAAGATAGTGTACTCGGACACAAAGTGCACTGCTTTGCCAATCTCTAAAATGTCACTTCATGGGCAGCCTGCTGGGCTTGGCTCAGAGCCATGGTGGCAAGACGGCTAATAAAAAAGAATAAAGGTTAATGAAGGCATTGGGTTATTTATTATCCTGAATAAAATGGCCTAGGTTTCATCTGGATGGTTTGTTCAAAGCATAAGTTCTTGCCTTTGCTTTTTAATACCATATTATTCTTTTCTGCAGGCTGTGAATTTTAATGCTTTTGCTAGGATACAGTCTTATCATGTTTATTAGATATGCAATTATGTGACAAAAATGAAGGCAGATATCATAGATGTTGAAATGGCTGACACACATGAAAAATAGAATAATAAATCCTTCAGAGAACTCGTTTTGCAATTCAGTAAGTGAGAATCTTGAACATTTAGCACGTCTTTTGTTGCTCATGAACAATTTGCTTAAAGAAAATAAATTTAAAGATTTAACTGTGGCATTGTAAAGGAAAACTGACCTTTTATAAGGAATATATAATGCATTAGTTGCACAATTCAGATTTAGGTTTAGGCACTGCAATTTCATTAAAAAGGAAACAAACTCTGCCATAAAACTAGTCTTTCTGTCAACTTACAGAATATAAAATGCCAGAAGTGTGCCGTGCTCCACAGCCAGGACCCCATCTTAGAGATTTCAAGTCATTGGAGAGTGAGGATTCATGCTCTTCAGCCCTCAACTGGTGATTCCAAGAGTATCAAATGTGTGAGGGATATGAAGTGGGCTAGTCCTGTCCTCTTATCCAGAATAAG
The DNA here is from genome assembly GCF_037783145.1 of Equus przewalskii. Classification (NCBI taxonomy): domain Eukaryota; kingdom Metazoa; phylum Chordata; class Mammalia; order Perissodactyla; family Equidae; genus Equus; species Equus przewalskii. The sequence continues at coordinate 17,659,887 of NC_091848.1, forward strand.
TATTGTCCAAGTTTCAAATATATACAGTTTGAAACATTATCTTGCTGTGACAAAGCCTGTAGCTGTGTATAACCATCTCCAACACCTTAGATTTGTTCTCAAACAGTACTAAATATGAAGTCATCTTTAAAAAGACTGCTAGCCATTCCTGCATTCCCTACTCCATCCTGCCATAGTAAAATATAAACAAATCCTTATGAAAAAACTAGCCAATTTTCTATTTTTATTACTTTTTATTTTGGCTTCCTGGGTCAATTAATATTGTAAGGAGACTCACAATCTATAGTACCATTTCTCCCTGACTAAAATAGGAAGTATTTAATTATCTCCTAAAAGCATTCTATTTACTGTTTACTCAGACTACTCATTCAATAAACATCTTAGGTGGCTAGTATGTGCCAGTTACTATTCTAATATTGAGAATATAGCCATTAAAAAAAATCTTCAGGAGGTTTTTTTTATAAGCTATATCAGAAAAACAGCAAAGATGATTAGAAAAACTAATTTTTTTTAAATTATATAAACAGTCTACAGAACATCATGTGTTTATCCATGGTTAAATTCAAAAATCAAATTTTTTCTTAACTTTTAGTTAAGATAAAGTCAGTTTATAATCTTTGGTGACGAAAAATGTTCATTACCCTTTTGGAGAAGATTAGAAAGTATAGTGGTCATTAGATCTGTTTTGGTTCTCCTTCTGAGTAGAATTGTACTTACTAATATTCTTTAAATTATGATTATCACACAGTTTCCTTGGGCTAATGAAAGGTGAATGGATGTAACACACGAAAGCCTTAGAATTTTCACTGTGTTCACTTTCTCTCTGTAATATTTGAGATATATGTAGGTCCAGTGGAGAGCTCACAATGAGGACTACCCGCCGTAAATCTAGCTGGCCCATGATGGATAGCTATATAGCCTGAGGGAGACATAAAACTTAGTGTTTAATTTTAATCCATTTGTCAGCTATAGCTAACATACAGGAAAATTAAGTTTTTCAAGGATTCATTTGATGAGCTTTGACAAACATTAGCATGACCACAATTGAGTTATAGAATATTTCTGTTACTCCAACCACTGGAGTAATAAAATAAATGCTAATAACAACACCTAGATTTTCGTTTTTTTCTAAATGGAGAATTTTCCTTTTTTACTTAATAATACCTAGTTTCTACAAAAGTCAGAAAACAAGCCTCTTAAATATTACTTGCAGCAAGGTAAACTGGTACAAAATTTCTGAAACAGAATGTGGAACTATGCCTCAAAAGCCTTAAATTTTTATGTAATTTAAGTGATCAATATTTTTACATATGTAATTATATAACATAATAGATAAAAGTCAGAAACCACTATATCAACTGAAAAATTGTCTTGTATTCTCATGATGTAATACATTGAAGCCATTATGGTTATAGGACCATCTAATAACATGAGAAAAAGTTCTAAATTATTTTTATGTGGGAAAAAACGTAAGTTAGGAAATGCCATATACCCTAGGACCCAATTATGCAAAATATATACTTACATAGGATTTTATCAAATTCCTGAAGTAGTTGGCTTGTAGGGGAGGATTAAATGTATTGTTTATGGCATGTGAAATATCACTAGCCTTCAAGTTTATGTTCAGACCCAGTCAAGTTAGGGTGCAGAGAGTAATGAACCTCCTAATCCTAATACGAATGATGTACTGAAAACATAACCTTGGCTCTTCCACATCTAGTTTTGTGACCTTGGTCAAGCTAATCTTCTCTAGGCTTTACCTACCTCAATTAAAAAAATGTTATTTAAATATTACTAATAGAAGCAGTAGCAGTAATAATAGTAATAGGAGTAATGAAGGTAATACCTATCTTTAAGGGTTACATTAAATATAATAGCATAGTTGCTTGTACATTGTAAATGCTCAAGAAAAATTAGTTACTTTTCGGGGCCGACCCAGTGGTACAGCAGTTAAGTGTGTACGTTCCACTTCGGCCACCCGGGGTTCACTGGTTAGCATACCGGGTGCGCACATGGCACTGCTTGGCAAGCCATGCTGTGGTAGGCATCCCACATATAAAGTAGAGGAAGATGGACACGGATGTTAGCTCAGGGCCAGTCTTCCTCAGCAAAAAGTGGAGCATTGGCAGCAGATGTTAGCTCAGGGCTAATCTTCCTCAAAAAAAAAAATTAGTTACTTTTCTGTAAAAGGACAAGATAAAGAATTTTTCACACATTGCATTGTTCGGTTTGACAATTTTGGTTGGCTGATAGTCTCCTAAGAGAATAGTATATTTTTCACAAAGAAAATGTGCATTAGATTACCTAATAATACGATGTCTGGTGTTTTAGTACTTAGTTATGAGAAAGAGTTGGAAAGACAGGGCTCTTTGTAAGACTAGGTCTTTACCATTTACCCAGAAAAATAATATCAACCTAGATAACAAGATTTTAATTTAAGTTGCAATTCAATTTTACATTTTGTCCTGTATTTTATTTTATAAACATTTTCCTACTCATTTTGAAAGGTGATGATCCCACACATAGAGTTTTCTATCTCCAAAACACACAATCAAAGTGACTAATTCAGATGGCACTATTGGTTAGAAAATGTGATGAGTCACATAATTCAGTACAGAATTTCATTTTTAGGTGCCTGAAAATCAGCACTGCGTTCAGAGGCACCCAACACAATGTTAAGTTGGTTTCATTATACATATTTAGATGTGCAATTATTTCCCCTTTTTAACAATAATGTATATGCTGCATTAGCTTCTCTGTTAATCTGAGGAAAGTACAACATACAGTATGTATATTCTTGAATCGTGAAAAAAAAAGAATAAGATACTCTCATTTTTCATACAATAGGCTAGAAATGAAAGTCAAAAAAGAGAAACTACCTCAGAATTTTATGAAAGCCAAGAAGAAACCATTACAGAATTCTATGATAAAACTTATTCTAATCAGGGCAATGGTGTCTGGTTCACTCATTCATTCGTGAAACATTTATTAAGCACTTACATGCCATGTGTTATAAGCTCCAGAAATGTTGTAGAGAATTTTGTTGATTATTTCTCTTCTCATGAAACTTAGTCTTCTGGGCATGGTAGTGTTGGCAAGGGACACTTCTGATAAGAAAATAAACACAGAAAACTTCAAATATTATAAGTACACTAAGGACAATTAAAGAAAATTAAAATTGCATGCATTTCTGCATGCCATGTGAGCAGAGGTACTTACTGTTTTTGTTTCACACACCTTTTGTATAGCAAACATTAGAAGATAGAGATAGTGCCTCCCTCCAGAGCAAAGAGCAGGTTTGTTTTGCATTCAGTGTAATACAGATAACGTCACCCTCTGGGGCAAAGATCAGGAGAATTCGCTGTCTGTCATAAACATGTGGGTTCTTGAAGCGGGAGGTTGCCCTTTCTAATGCAGCTGACTGCATTGCAAGTGTCACCTGACTTCTTCTTCTTTGTTTTACAAACAAACATTTGTTGGATTATGACGTTAAAGTTTGGAGTTAATCTATTATCACAGTTATCCACTAGTATAAATCTTGATTTAGATATCTTTTATTTTTCCCTGAGATAAGGTGTACCCTTTGAATTTTCAGAATCAAGCCCCTATTTTGGGAAGTTATCTTCTATTTTATCTTTGAATATGGTTTCTTTTCCATTTGAATTGTATTTTTTTGAAACCAGATTGTTTTTTAATGGAGGTAACATCGGTTTATAACATTATATAAGTTTCAGGTATATATCATTATATTTTGACTTATGTGTAGATTTGCCAGTATTTTTTTGAAGATTTTTGCATTGATGTTCATCAGTGATATTGGCCTGTGATTTTCTTTTTTCGTTTTGTCCTTGTCTGGTTTTGGTACCAGGGTAATGTTGGCTTTATAGAACAAGTTAGAAACCTTCCCCTCCTCTTCAATTTTTTGGAAGAGTTTGAGAAGGATAGATATTATGTCTTCTTTGAATGTTAGGTAGAATTCACCAGGGAAGCCATCTGGTGCTGGACTTTTATTTTTTGGGAGATTTTTGATTACTGTTTTGATCCCCTTACTGTTGATTGGTCTATTCAAATTCTCTATTTCTTCCTGATTCAGTTTTTGAAGGTTGTATAATTCTAAGAATTTATCCATTTCTTCTAGATTATCCAATTTGTTGGTATATGCTTTTCGTAGTATTCTCTTATAACCTTTTGTATTTCTGAGGTGTCCATTGTAATTTCTGCTCTTTCATTTCTGCTTTTATTTATTTGCACCTTCTCTCTTTTCTTCTTGGTGAGTCTAGCTAAAGGTTTTTCAATTTTGATTACCTTTTCAAAGAACCAATTTTTAGTTTCATTGACTTTTTCTATTGTTTCTTTAGTCTCTCTTTCATTTATTTCTGCTCTAATTTTTATTATTTCCTTCCTTCTACTGATTTGGGGCTTGCTCTTCTTTTTCCAGTTCATTTAAGTACACTGTTAGATTGTTTATTTGAGATTTTTCTTGTTTGTTAAGGTAGGCCTGAATTGCTATAAACATCCCTCTTAGAATAGCTTTTGCTGTATCCCATAAATTTTGGCATGTTGTATTTTCATTTTAATTTCTCCGCAGGTTTTTTTTTATTTCTTCATCCTGATCCAGTCTTTATTCATTACTTAAACAATCATTTTGTTTAATCTCCACATATTTGTGGCTTTTGCAATTTTCTCCCTGTAGCTGATTCCTAGTTTCTTACCATTGTAGTCAGAAAAGATGCTTGGTATTATTTCAATCTTCTTAAATTTATTCTGACTTGTTTTGTGGCCTAATATGTGATCTATCCTGGAGAATATTCCATGTGCATTTGAAAAGAATACATATGCTGCAGTTTTGGGATGGAATGTTCTGTATATATCTACTAAGTCCATCTGGTCTAATGTGTTGTTTAAGGTCAATATTTCTTTATTGCTCTTCTGTTTGGATGATCTGTTCATTGGTGTGAATGTTAAAGTCCCATATTATTGTGTTACTGTCTATTTCTCCTTTTATGTCTGTTAATAATTGCTTTATATATTTAGGTGCTCCTATGTTGGGTGCATAGATATTTATAAGTGCAATATCCTCTTATTGTATTGTTCCATTTATCATTACATAGTGCCCTTCTTTCTTTCTTGTTATAGTTATTTTAAAGTCTATTTTGTCTGATCTAAGTGTTGCTACCCCAGCTTTCTTTTCATTGCCATTTGCATAGAATATATTTTTCCATCCCTTCACTTCCAGCTTGTGAGTGTCTTTAGGTTTGAATTGTATCTGTGGCATGCAGTATATATACAGGTCTTGTTTTTTTATCCATTCAGCCACCCTATGCCTTTTGATTGGAGCACTTAATTCATTGACATTTAAAGTAGCTATTGATAAGTATGCACTTATTGCCATTTTGTTACTTTTTTTCTGGGTGTTTAGTAGTTCTTCTCTTCCTTTCTTCTTCTCTTGCTGTCTTCCCTTATGGTTTGATGGCTTTCTTTAGTATTATTTTGGGGTTCTTTTCTCTTAATTTTTTGAGTATTTATTATAGGTTTTTGGTTTGTGATTACCATGGGGTTCATATATAATAACTTACATATATAGCAATCTATAGTAAGTAGATGGTCTCTTAAGTTTGACCTCTTGCTAAAAGCTTTACTGTTAATCCCTTCCTCCAACATTTTATGTTTGTTGTTTGTTTGTTTGTTTTATGCTGAGGAAGATTCATGCTAAGCTAACATCTGTTGCCAATCTTCCTCTTTTTGTTTGAGGAAGATTCACCCTGAGCTAACATCTGTGTGAACCTTCTGCTGTTTTGTATGTGGGTCACTGCTGAAGCATGGCCACTGATGAGTGGTGTAGGTTTGCAACCAGGAGCTGAACCCAGGCAACCAAAACAGAGCATGTCAAGCTTAATCACTAGGCCATGGGGCTGGCCCCTCACATTTTATGCTTTTGATATCATATTTAACCTCTTTTTTGTGCGAGTGTATCAGTTATCCTCTTATCATGGAAATAAATAATTTTAGTACTTTTTGTCTTTTGACCTTCATATTAGCTTCATAAGTGGTTAATCTGCTACTTTTACTGTATATTTGCCTTTACCAGTGATTTTTTTGTTTTGTTTGTTTGTTTTTGACAATTTTTTTTATTCCCATTTGGGGTCTTTTCTTTTCTGCTTAAATAAGTCCCCTTAGCATTTCTCGTAAGGTTAGTTTCTTAGTGATAAACTCCTTTAGTTTTTGTTTATCTGGAAAACTCTTTATCTCTCCTTCCATTCTGAATGATAACCTCACCAAGTAAAGTATTCTTGGCTGTAGGTTTTTTCCTCTCAGCACTTTAAATATATACTGCCACTCCCTTCCTCCTGTAAGGTTTCTGCTGAGAAGTCAGCTGATAGCCTTATGGGGTTTCCTTTGTATGCAACTTGTTGCCTTTCTCTTATAGCTTTTAGGAATCTCTCTTTGTCTTTAATTTTTGATGTTTGAATTATAATGTCTCTTTGTTTAGGCTTCTTTGGGTTCATCTTGTTTGGTGCTCTCTGTGCTTCCTGTACCTGGATATCTGTTTCATTCCTTAGCTTAGGAAAGTTTTCAGTACTATTTCTTTGAATAGATTCTGTGCCTCTTTGTCTCTCTCTTCTCCTTCTGGGACACCTATAATATGGATGTTAGTGCACTTGATTTTGTCCTAGAGGTCACTTAGACTGTCCTCATTCTTTTAAATTCTTTTTCCTTTTTTCTGTTCAGCTTGGGTGATTTCCTCTAGTCTGTCATCCAGCTCACTGGGCCATTCTTCCGTATAATCTACTCTGCTATTGATTCTCTCTTGTGAATTTTTCATTTCCATTATTGTATTCTTCAGTTCTCATTGGGTCTTTTTTATATTTTCTGATTCTTTCTTGAAGTTCTCACTGTATTCATTCATTCTTCTCCCAAGATCAGTGAGCATCCTTGTGACTATTAGCTTGTACTCTTTATCAGGTAGATTGTTTATTTCATTTAGTTCTTTTTCTGAGAATTTGTCCTATTCTCTTATTTGGAACATATTCCTTTGTCACCTCATTTTGCTCCTTTCTCTGAACTTATATCTATGTATTTGTTAGATCAGGTACTTCTCCCAATCTTGGAGAGGTGACCTTATATAAGAGAGGCCTTATGAGGCTCAGCAGTGTACTTCTCTCTCATCACCAGTTCCAAATGTTCCAGGAGTATCCCTCTGTGGACTACATGTATCATTCTGTTGTGTCAGGGTTGCCCTTGCTGCAGGTGCACAGGGAGTATAGGCTGCCCCCTGGCTGGTGGGTTGTTAGGCTCAGGTGTATGTGGTTGCTATGGACCCTTCAGTCACTTTATTGGGTGGGGAGCCCTGGCATAGTTGGCTACAAGGTCTCATAGCACATTCCTGCTACAATTTTTCTGTTAAGTGAATAGGCCCCTATGTGGCTGTTTGAGAAGCAGAAGTCTGCTGTAGCTGACAAGCCCAATGCCCACAGGCATACACATCCCATCAACACAGTCTTGCCCTGTGCACACACCCTGCCCACTGAAGTGGACCAACTCAACCCACTGCAGAGGCTCCACACACACATCCCACCTACGTGGGCCACAAGTTGCCAGAGGGCTTGCTGTTAGGTTGGGCCAGTCCCTAGGACAGTCTGCCTGCCCTGGCTGAGCTGAATTAAATCTAGGCTTTAGTGGGTGGAAAAGAGCCCTGTGCTCACAGGCTAGGGGAAGAACTCCAGTGGTGTCTGCCAGAATCTACTAGATCACAACAAGAGCTGCTGCCAATGTCTCAGTCCCTGGGGAGGTGGTCCCAGCTGCCTCTTGCCTTGCTGAGATGCACCAAGAGCCTATCAAGTGAGTGTCTTTTGACCCAAGGACTGTGCACCTTTCTTTGTGATGATTATAGGTTGCTTTACAAAATGGGTGATTTTGTGCATGGACCCTTCAAGAGTGGGCTTTTCCTTCTTTTATGTTCGACAGCTTCTCTGGGAGTATTCCTCAGTGTGTTTAATAGCTGGCAGAGCCAGATATTATGACACTAATCTTAGTTGTGCTGAGTTCAAAAGCTGCTTATTATGGCAAAGCTCTCCCACTCAGATTCCCCTTTCCTTCAGGGAAAGCTTCATGCCCTAAGATTATTCCCAGGGCCAGCCCAGTGGTGTAGTGGTTAAGTCTGCATACTTCACTTTGGCAGCCTGGGATTCGCAGGTTTGGATCCCAGGTGCAGACCTACAGACTGCTCAACAAGCCATGCTATGGTGGTGTCCCACATACAAAATAGAGGAAGGTTGGCACAGATGTTAGCTTAGCGACAATCTTCCTCAAGCAAAAAGAGGAAAGTTGGCAACAGGTGTTAGCTCAGGGTCAATCTTCCTCACTGCCAATATCCATGAAATTGTGGCAGGTTAACCTTAAGCAATTTCAGGTAGGGTAAAATCTCAGAACCCTCACAGTTCTGGACAAGGCCCTGATGAGTAGGTGAGTTATATGTACTGAAGGAAGAAAAATAAAGGAAATTTTGAAAATTGGTGAATGAGGAGAAGTAAAGACTAAGGAGAATTCAATGAGATCTTGCAGAGCCTTAGAGCCATGTCAGGAGTTGGTTCTATTTGTATAATGAGAATCAACTGGAGGGTTTAAGAAAGAAAGTGACATAATCAGATTTATGTATTATATGCTTCTTAAAGATATAGATGAAAAAGTTCTAGACTATGAGTCAGAAGATTTGTATTTATGTCTCAGCTCTGCCATAGTTGCTATATAATCCTGAATAAATTGCAATTCTTCTGAGCTTCCATTTTCTCCAAAGTAAAATAAAATCAGCATATCAAAACAACAGTGAGATATCACCTTACACCCATTAGGATGGCTAATATATATTTTAAAAAACCCCAGAAAATAATAAGTGTTAGCGAGGATGTGGAGAAGTCAGAACCCTGGTGCACTGTTGATGGGAATGTAAAATGGTGCAGCCACTATGAAAAAAAAATATGGAGATTCCTCCAAAAATGAAAAATAGAGTTACCATATGATGCAGCAATTCCACTTTGGGGCATACACCCAAAGAAACTGAAAGCGGGGTTTGGAAGAATGTTCATAGCAATAGTATTCAAAATATCCAGAAGGTAGAAGCAACCCAAGTATCCATTGATGGATGAATGGATAAACAAAATGTGGTATACACAAACAACGGAATATTATTCAACTTTAAAAGGAAAAAATTCTGAAACATGCTACAACATGAATGAACTGTGATGACATTAGGCTAAATGGGACGTTAGAGGCTGTGTGGGAAGGAGAATTGGGGAGATGTTAATGAGTATAGAATTTAATTTTTGCAAAATGATGAATTCAGGAGATTGGTTGGACAACAATGTGAATGTATTTAACATTAGTAAATTGTACACTTAAAAATAGTTAGTATGGGGGCCAGCCCAGTGGTGCAGCAGTTAAGTTCACGCATTCCACACTGGTGGCCTGGGGTTCGCTGGTTCAGATCCCAGGTGTGGACCTATGCACTGGTTGTCAAGCCCATGCTGTGCAGGCATCCCACATATAAAGTAGAAGAAGATGGGCAAGGATGTTAGCTCAGGGGCCAGTCTTCTTCAACAAAAAAGGAGGAGGATTGGCGGCAGATGTTAGCTTAGGACTAATCTTCCTCCAGAAAAAAAAACATGATCAATTTTATGTTCCATGTATTTTACTACAAGTGAAAAATAAAAATAAAGAAAATCAATAGTATCTACTACAAACGGTTTACTTAGCAAACAAGAAAAATTTTGCTACCATGGTTCCAATGTGATTCCAGTCTGCATGGATATCAACATAGAAGAAAGAGTCTCAGCCCTCAAATAGCCAAGAGGCTAGTAAATCATATTCCAGTCTTAAGAAAGTTTGTAAAAGATACACGTAAAAGCATGTTGTTAACTCTAAAATCACCTACAAATGTAAGACGGAAGTAACATTGTTGGTCTCAAAATAAATTTCAGAACCTCCAGTTTAAGGTGTGGTTGAAGTTATACATACACAAAAGTAAATTTAATATGTTTTAAAAGTTCTAAAAGTGAAATGATATATGTATATTGTCCAGGCTGAATGCTTATTTCAGAGAGCTCTCATCTGTTATAAAATCATAAATAGTCTTTATATGTAGGACTTTCTTAGGTAAATGCTTCCGAATGCTGATATAAATCATTTGATGAAACAGATATCTCACTCCAAGAGACTAAATTGAAAACTCAGCCTAGTTATTGACAGGCAGACATAAACAGTCAAAGAAGGCAGTCAGGCTGCCCCAGATTAGATGCACTCCTGCCTCGCCCTCCTAGAGTTCCAGCCTCCAATGCTTTATGTGAAAAGGAATGATTCATATTAGTAACTACTTACCAACTGTGAATTTGAAATTATTTTTTAAATGCAATAAAAGGGAAGTTTCAATGATGAGAGGCAAAGTGAAAAATTACACAATTTCCAGTTGCCCGTAATTGAAAAAAAAGAGGTAACAGAGCTGTGTCAAATAAGATTTGGACTCCGCCTTCACATTCTAGAAGCCTGAGTCATTAAAAGAGATGACGCTACCTACGTTTCCTTCAGGAAACTAGACAGGACAATGAATAAATGGGAAAAAATTCATCTAAGTTATTTGAATATAGAGCTAAACAGAACAAAACACAAGCTGAGACCAGTGGGAAAGAATGAGGAGACAGTGTTAGACTAGCAGTGGTGGAAGAGAGGTTCCTCCCCACATGGGAAATGCTGTGAGCAAGGGTAAGATTGAAGGGGGGAGATCCCGGAAGAGATGAAGCAAAGGAAGCATGGAAACTCAGGGAGTTTCCCATCTTTGAAAAGTTTCAAAAACTATCACCTCCCAATAAAGGCTAAAAAGATAACAGCAGCATGGTTTTAACAATCTCCTCAAATCCTCTAAAAACAAAAAAAGGGATGGAGCAACTAGGATAGCAGAACAAAAAGCCAGAAATAATGTTTTTAATAAGACGAGGTGAATTTGCATCTCTGTGAATCCGCTGTGTGAGGACATTGGGCAGATCAGCAACACAGCAGCTATGTGGGAGCAAACGGAGAAAAGAGAAGGGGATTCTGTAGTCCCCACTGCAAACAAGACCACCCACTTGGATTGAACTTGACTAGTGTATCTGAGAACAACAATCAAAACTGGTGGATGAATTCAGGGGGTCTCTGGGAAGGACTGAACACAAAGTGTGACCTGGGACTTTACAGAAGTTGAAATACTCAATAAAAAGACAGTGATTCACACTGAACTAAAACAACTAGGAGTAAGACACAAATTAATTAAGAAATAGGATAAGTTGGATTAAAAGAAAAGAAAGGTTCTGATGCTATCTGAAGAGAAAATGAGAGAAGGCAGGTGGCAGAAATTCTGGAGACGACTAATCGAAAAACTAATTTTTCAATACTTAGTTGTAACACTATGGAAGCAGACTCAGAGACAGGGATTAGCATACTGACTACTTATTAAGGCATGCCCTTGGGATCAATGCCAGTGGAAGAGGGGAGAGAGAGGGAAGGAAGCAGCAATGGTCCCAGAGAGAGGTCACGCTGCATTGTACAATGCAGCATTGGCTGACCACACTGGGAGCTCTGGAGCAAGGACAGCCCTTCAGAATTATTCCGAGTTGGGCGATGTGATCCTCTACAGCTGAGCTAATCCCTGAAGAGGCTGATAGCTGAAGGCTTTCTCAGGCCAGTACCCCAGAAGCTGCAGCAATAATATTTTCATTGATGGGGATCTGGGTAGCACATTACACGCCAAAGAGGCAGCCTTGGAGCCATAAAATTAGAACTGCTTATCTGGCTGAAACTGCTAAAAGTACAAGAAAACTCTCCTCACTTAGACACGAAGAACAGAAAAGGATTGCATTCAAACTTATATGAAAATACCATAGGGATAAAAGAGGATAATGACAATAACACACCTACAGAAAATGGAGACCCACCAGAAAAATGTGCCACCATGCAGAGAAAACCTGTGAGCTAATATTTTTATAAGAGTCAACAGAGATTACGGAAAAAATAGAAGCTATAGTGGAAGAAAATAAATCAAGGTTGGAAAATAGTGAGAATTGAGAATATGAAAGAGAGATAAAAGAGCTCAGGAAATAATTAGAAAAAATAATAATCAGGAAAGAGGAAGTTAGAAGGAACACAAGAGTGAATAGATATGACAGGAAATACTATTGATGAAAAAGGTGTGAACAAAGAAAAAATGAAATGAATCAGACATTAAAGGAAGATACAAAAGATTCTTCAATACTGAAGTAATGATAGAATTAGAAAAGCACTATTTTGCGATATCTAATAAGATAAGGGATCTAGGCCAGGGGTTCTCAAACTGTTGTCTGACAATCCCTGGTGGTTCTAAGACCTTTTCAGTGGATCCCTGACTTCCTCTCTTTCCAAGCTGCAGATCTGAGGCCAGACTTTCTTCGTATACTTTAACCAAAACAATATATTGTAACAGATTGAATGCGGTAACAGACATGAGAATTTAGTTATATTCGAAGAGACATTAAAGAATTGTACAAAAATGTAAAATGATGCTTTTTTCACTTCTGTTTTGTTTTGAAAAACATAGTTAATTTCCATAAAAATACATTTTTATGTTAACATATATAACCAACAACATTGAACAAATAAATTTATATAGGAACATGGCACACAACAAGTTTAGGACATACTTTCCTGTCAAGTAAGAAAGTAATATTCACAAAATTTACAATATTCTCATTCATTAAAATAACTACAATTTTCAAAGCATTGATAAAATATAGAAAACGTTCTCTGCTCTCTTTAGAATGCAAGTGAACTGGACAACTATAATAAATGACAACTAAAAATTCTCTGATGTTTTGCAAATAAGAAACAAATGTTATTTAAGCTTTAAATCAAAGAAGAAATAAGAGCAGGGATTAGAAAATGTTTCAAACTGAATGAAAATGAAAATATTTTATATAAAACTCTGAGGACACAGTTGAGATAGTAATAGAAGGACATTTATAGACTTCAGGGTATGTACTAGGAAATAAGGAAGGCTGGAAATGTCAGGAGCTAAGTATCTGTCTCAAGAAGTTAGAAATAGAATACCAAAGTAAACTTTGATAAATAAAATGAGAGCTATAGTACAGATAAAAGTTGAAAATAATAAATTGAAAAAGTATAATAGAGATGATCAATACACTGAAATGTCAACTGTTTGAGAAGGCTGAAAACCAATAATAAACATCTGGCAAAATGATTTTAAAAAGGAGGCTAGGGTGGTTGAAGGCATAAATAACCTATAACAGAAATGAAAAAGTAGGCTGTCTCTAAAATCTAATAGGTATTAAAAAGATAGTAGATTATTATGAAAAACTATAAATTTGAAAATTTGGATGAAATGGGCAACTCTGTAGGAAAACATTATATTAAAAATAAATACAAGAAAGAACTAGCAAAACTAAATAGCCTATTGGCTATTAAAGAAATTAGCCTCATAATTTAAAACTTTCCTGTAAAGAAAACTCTGGGTCTATAAGGCCTCGCTGGCAAAGTCTACCAAAGAAATGGGAAATAATTCCAATTTTACAAAAATTTCAGTAAACTAGAAAATGATAGTACATTTCCAAACTCCCTTAATGTGGCTTATACAACCTGATATCAAAATTTGACAAGGATAATACAAGAAAGAAAACCTATAACCCAATATCATCAATGAAAGTAGGTGTAAAAATCCTAAACAGAATATTAGGAAACAAAATCCAGCATAACACAGCAAACTTAATATCCCAGACCAAGATGAGTTTATTCCACGCAGGGTTAGATTAACATTAGAGTATCAGTTATTTTAGTTTCCCACCTTAATAGAAGAAAGGAGACAAATCATATCATCAATATGATGATGGGAAATAGTATTTGATATTAGCACTCTAGGAAAAGATTTGACTAGTAAGTATGATATTTGCTGTAAATTTTTGGTATCAGATTTGTCTGATGAAAGATATCTACCCAAAATTTACAGCAAATATCATACTTACTGGTCAAATACTGAAAATGTACTCTTTGAGACAGGGCACAAGACAATGATATTTGCCTCTTCCATTTCTATTCAACAGTGTAGTGGATGTCCTAGTCAGTTCACTAAGCCTAGAAAAACAAATAATACATTTGAGGACTCAAAAGAAAGAAGCAAAATCCTAACTTGTCATAGATGAGATGATTATGTGTGTAGAAATTGCAAAGGTATCTACCTACAAATTATTAGAATGAATGAATTAGCAAGTTGGCCTGATACAAGGATAGTATATATAATCAGTTGTTTTACTATATAATATCAATCAAAGGAAAACATCTTTTAAACAACATCATTTGTAACAGCATACAATACTAAATATCTTGGAATCAACTCAACAAAAGGGGTACAGGACTTCTCAACAGAAAGTCAGATATTTTTATAAAAAGAAAATAAAGAAACCTAAATATACTAGGTTTTTAGTTTAGAAGAACCAATATTTTAAAAATATCAATTCTTCCTAAGTTGACCTCAAGTGTATGCAATCCAAATCTAGAAACCCTGAGAGTTTGTGTGTTTGTGTGTGAGTGTGTGTGTATTTGTAGCGTATCAACCTGATTCTAATATTTCTATGGCAATACAAATGACCAAGAATAGGAAAGACACCCCCAGAGAAGAACAAATTTGGAATATTTGTTCTACTACATATCGGGATCAGAGTAAAGCCATAGTAATTTACATAGTATTATACTGGTACGAAATGTACAAATATTTTAATCAAAGTTCCAAGGAACTGACTTACTCATGGGTACTTGAATCATGATCAAGATCATTGCAGACTTGTGTTCTATAAGCTATTTTGCAATAATAGCAACAATAATAAAAGTTTTAAGTGATACTGAAGAATATATATGCATTATCTACATCAATCCTTATAAAATCTCTATTAAACTTGTTCCTATTTTATTGTCGGGGAAACAAGAACAAGTTAATCAATTTGTTCACAGTCAAACAGAATGGAAATGGTGGAGTCAAAATGTACACTGGATATTCGAGTCTAAAATTCACATTCATTTTGTACTTCCTATTCCAGGCACTGTCTTAGGTACCTTATGTACATTATATTGTGAGAGTGAGCATAAGTGAGGCCATCTTGTTACGCTAAATGGCCCCAGACTCTCCTCTGTGCGACTACTCGCTGCTCTGCACATACTCTAAAAAATTAACGAGCTCTCCTACTTCACAGCCTCTGCTTTCATATGTACTCTCTGTAGCTTGATAAACTAAAACTTTGTTCTGTGAGTTTCTCTCCAGGAACAGGCTGACGGCAGGTGGGAAATAGACCTACAAGGGATCCATCACAGCTGACAGAGAACGGAACAGTGTGATGCCTGGAGCCCTTCACTCCTGGAGACCAACAGCCCTATATCCCCTCCTCGCTGCCCATTTTCCCTATAAACCTGCATCAAGATTCTGTAATCTTTGAAGACGGGTTTTTAAGACATTAGTCACCTGTCTTCCGATTAGCCAGATAATCTAATTAAACTTCCTTT
This sequence comes from Equus przewalskii, assembly GCF_037783145.1. Lineage (NCBI taxonomy): Eukaryota > Metazoa > Chordata > Mammalia > Perissodactyla > Equidae > Equus > Equus przewalskii. The sequence goes on from NC_091848.1 coordinate 17,675,451, forward strand.
CTGGATCTCTAAATCGTGATTAATTGCCTCAGATTGCGGTGAGCAGAGCACAGAGCTAGCCCATTGCTTGGTATCAATATCATTTACTTAACAATAACCCTGCTTAGAAGTTTTTAAAGTATAAAACATTTTGACTCACTATGATGAAACAGAGGGGTTTTTTTCTTTATAGATAGAAAAAGATTAAATGACAATTTACTATTGATACTATTTTATTGAGAAACAATTTTCCAGAGCAAACGGTGATACACTAAATTAATTACTTAACTAAATTCTATACAGAAAACATAAATCATAACTTGTTTATTTTTGTTACTTTACCTAAGAATTTCACAATAATTATTAGGGCTATCCATTAATTTTGGTTCATATTAATTAACTCATAACTTCTGCCATTGTGAGTTTACCCTGGCTGCTATTTCTCTGAGATCTACTTTTTCACAGGTAAAATTTTGCTGATCTAAATTTTTTTAAGACAATTGAATTTTTCAATAAACTTTGATCACATTCTACATTTTAAGGTTTTCTGTTGTTTTGGGCTTATTTGTTCTATGAAACCTAATTTTACCAGGTCAATTTTTTCAGGTTTCCGGTGTGTCAATAAGACGTATTCTTTCATTTAGCTTTTCATTTATAGTAAATTATACCTTGGACTCAGTCAAAATGTCAAGTTAAAACAATTGGATGAAAACTTCCTGCTTTATGACTATTTTTATATCAGTCTTTTCAGATGGTGAGATTGCAGAGAATTTAGAAACTGCCATGGCATAAATTTGAATACAAGTCTGTCTAAAACTGGGTTTATGCTTTCTTCCTGTATGCTAATGTCTCTGACATTAAGTATTACAAATTTAATCCCAAAATTCAAGATAATTTTGCCTTGTCTTCCTCACAGCTTATTGTTTGGATAAAATTAGGCAGTGTATGTGAAAACTTTTTGTAATCTGTAGACAATATGCAAGTATAGATATTATCAATTCCTTTATTATCACTATTAACATTTATTCCATTTGAATTTGTTAGATTAAAACTGTCCTTTTGCAGCTCATTCAACTTCTTTGTCCTGCTCCTAGGCAGCTGAATATGTTTCCAATTTTATATTTCCATCTCATTTTTTTAGTACTCATCCTTGATATAGCTTATGAAAGTTCTTTTATGCTTGTTTCAGATGCAATCCAACGTTGCACATTATAGCTGTTAACTAAGGAATCTTCCCATTGTCTTGAACAATAAGACTGTTCTCTCGTCTGAGAGGCCCTTAATTAAACTAACATTTAGCCAAGTGTGAGTTATGAATACACAGGGACAATATGACTGTGAGGAGGAAAAACTCACTCTTTCTGTGTTTCTCCTTTACTCTCACATTACTACCACACTGACAACATTTCTGACATTAGATGTGTGGGATTTTTTTCCACACCAACCAATTCTCAGTGACACCAGCTGGGTGTCCTCTAATTTAACTCAGTTCTGACTCTGCCTACCTGGAGATAGTGTCAGAACCCATAGGTTAAGAGCTCAGTCCCACGAGACTGCCTCCCACTTCAGATGCCAATTGCAAGTAGTAGGTCCCCAGGTTCTGGCCAACTTGTCTACAAATTGGAGTTTCCCATGACCTCCTTCCTCTTGGATTCGATTATTTGCTAGAACAACTCACCAAACTCAGGGAAACACTTATGTTTACAGTTTATGATATAATCATGGATATGATAAAGGATACAGATACACAGCCAGATGAAGAGATACATAGGGCAAGGTCTGGGAAGGTCTCAAGGGCTGGAGCTTCTGTCCCCGTGCGGTTGGAGTGAGTCACCCTCCTGGTACATGGATGAGTTCACCAACCTGGAAGCTCTTCAAAACACCATACTTTGGGGAATTGTCTGAAGGCTTCATCACATAGGCATGATTGATTATAAGCTCCATTTCCAGTCCCTTTCCCCTGTCTAGAAAATGGGATGTGGGGTTGAAAATTTAATTATGACTTAGTCTTTCTGGTGACTAGCACTCATCCAGGAACCCACCCAGAGTCACCTCATTAGAACAAAAGATGCAGCTATCTCCTAGGGAATTCCAAGAGATTTAGGAACTCTATGTCAGAAACAGGATCAAAGACCAAATATTAGAACAAAAGATGGTCCTAATGCTCTTATCACATAGGAAATTACAAGGGTTTTAGGAGCTGTGTGCCAGGAACTGGGGGCAGAGACCACTATATATATTTTCTATTATCTCACACATTGCTAAATAATTTTTATACTATCTTTATCCTGTTTTCCTTCTAAAAACATTTGATGTGTTTCAGAAAAGAAAACCAGAGTTTAATCAAAACCATGTAAACAAGAGAAGACTTCTACTTCTGAACATGGTTAACAAGGAATGGATATACTTTCACTCTGCAAATACTAGAAATCTGGACAAAATATATGAAGCAACTGTCTTCAGTTATTGGACAACAGTCAACACAGGATCACAACCCCAGAGAGATGGAGCAATATAATGGTGGAGCCAATGGCTTTTCAAAACTGTCTGCCTGGAGGTACGTGCCAACAAGGCTTACCAGGCAGAGAATGGGATGCCAAGAAGAGGAAGTCTGTCTCTGCGTTAAGGAGCCAGAAATCATGTTCAGGAAGGTTGAGACAGCTGGAAGTCCCAAACTGAAGCCAAGAGAAATGAAAGAGTAAGAAAAAAATAAGCAGAACCTCAAAGAGACAGTATCAAGTGGTCAGATATTTGAGTCTTTGGATTTCCTGAAAGTGGGGAGAAAAAATATTTGGAAAAATGATGACTAAAAGTTTTTCCAACACTGGTGAAAATTATGAACTAAGGACTCAAGAAAATTGTAAAACCACAAGCAAGATAAACAAAAGGAAAGCCAAAGCAAAGCACATCATAATCAAACTGCAGAAAAACAGTTATGAGGATATCATAAAAGCATCCAGACAAAAAAGACACATCATGGATGTAGGAACTAAGTTAAGAATGAATTCAGGCTTCTCACCAGAAACTTTGCAAGCCAGAAAAAAATATTCTACATCCAGCAAAAATGCCCTTCACAAATGAAGATGAATTAAGACTTTTCAGACAAGCAAAAACTGAGAGGATTTGTCACCATCAGATCTTATTACAAGATATGTTAAAACCTCTTCAGGTTGAAGGAAGATGATACCAGAAGAAACTTGGATTATCCCAAAGAAATGAAAAGCTCCAGAAATGCTAATTGTGTGAGAAGATATACAATAGTTTTTCTTTCCTTTTAAACATTTATTTGAAAGATAATTAAATATTTAAAGCAAAAATAATAGCAATATATTATAGGGTCTATAACATTTATAGAAGTGAAATGTATGACATCAATAGCACAAAAGATATGAAGCATACTACTGTAATATACTGTGTAATGTTCAGTTATACATAAAGAAGCACAAAAATTATTTGAATGTAGACTTTAATCATTTAAAGATGCATTTTTAAACCATAGACTAGCCTTTAAAAGGTAAAACAATGAAGCACAGCAATTAAAGCCAATAAAGGAGATAAAATGAAATATTAAAGAATAAATAAGTAATTCAAAAGAAGATAGGAAAAAAGATAAAGAGAAAGAACAGAAGAAACAAATAGAAAATCATGAGATGGTAGATTTAAATTCAACCATATTGAGAATGATATTACATTTGCATAATGGAAACCTGTACTATTCAATAGGAGGTAGCAAGCAGCTGCATGTGGTTGAAGTGTAGTTAGTGCAATTGAGGTACTGAGTTTTTAGTTTGATTTAATTTTAATTAAGTTAACTTGAGATAGAAAAACTAAATTTGATCCAGTTATTGCAACAATTTTATGCCATTTTGAACCACTTTCACATGTGAATGCACATTTTCAACTGTAAGTTTTATGAAATCTAAATACAGATGAAATATTTTCAATGAAAATTTCTTGTCCAAATTGAAATATTCTATAAGTATGAAATAGAAACTCTCAGTTTCAAATTTCTAGACTTCAAAGCTTTAGTATGAAAAAAGGACATAAAAATCTCATTAATTTTATATGGATTACTTGTTGAAATGATAATATTTTGGATATCTTTAGTTAAATATATAATTACTATCAATTTCATCTGTTTGTTTTTAAATGTGTCTAATATAATTTCAACATGTTATTTTTAGACTTCACTGTTCTAAACTCTCTAACAAAGAGGAAGAGACCATCAAGTTGTGTAATACAGCAAAAATCAACTGCATACTCTCTATAAGAAACCCACTTTAAATATAAAGATGCAAAGAATCCAAAATGTGTCAAGTGATATTGAAGAAGAACAATAGTTTTGGAGACTTAGAGTACCTGAATTCAACACTTACTAGATTTGATGTTAAGGACAGCCTGGTACTGACAGGGGATAGAGAAAAAGATCGGTGGAGGAGAGCGACAGCCTATCAACACATCCATACATATATGGTTACATTGTTGACAAAAGTTCTAAAGCAACCCAGAGGAAAAGTCTTTTCAAAAAAAGGTGCTGGGGGGCTAGCCCCATGGCCAAGTGGTTAAGTTTGCACACTCCACTTTAGCAGTCTGGGGTTCACTGGTTTGGATCCTGGGTGCAAACCTACACACCTCTTATCAAGACATGCTGTGGTGGCATCCCACATAGAACTAAAATGACTAACAACTAAGGTGTATACAACTATGTACTGGGGCTTTGGAGAGAAAAGAAAAAAAAAAGAGAAAGATTGGCAACAGATGTTAGCTTTGTTAGCTCAGGGCCAATCTTCCTCACCCAAAACAAGCACACCTTAATAAAAAAGTGCTGGAACAACTTGATATCCATATGGGGAAAAAAAAATGAAGCTTGACCTCACACATTAAACAAAAATTAATTTCACCTGGATAATTGATCTAAACATAAAATTTTAGACCATGAAATTTCTATAAAAAAAGGGGAATATGTTCATAAATGGGGGGTAAGCAAATATGTCTTAGTATGCAAAGCAATAAATATAAAATAAACAAAAAATAAACTAGATTCAAAATTTAAAACTTCTGCTCATCAGAAGACATCATCAAGAAAATTAATAAAGTTACAGACTAGTATAAACAATTCACATAAGGGGACTTTGAGGAATGATGGAAAGTTTCCATAGTTATATACGTTTGTGAAAACTCATCAAAATGTGTAAGAAATGTTCTCACATATGTGGAGCTATCAGATCTCTCTTACATTATTGGTGGGAATCTAAAATAACATACCCATTTGGCAAATGTCTGGTAGTTTCTTATGAAACTAAACATAATCTTACCTTATGACCCAGAAATTCCACTTCTAGATATTTCTCAAATAAAAGAAATCATTTGAAAATAAAAATACATGTACACAAATGTTTATAGTAGATTTATTCATAGTAATCCAAATATGGAAACTATCTAGTTGTCTTAGGTGTTCATCAACAGGAAAATAGATTAAAAAATAAACTAACAAAATGCTGGCACATTCATACACATTCATTCACAGATTACCATGCAACTATAAAAGGAAACAAACTCCATGCAGTAATGTGGATGCATCTCGGGAACATTCATGCTGAGCAAAAGAAACTAAACACAAAAGAACACATATTGTAGGGTTTTATTTACGTGAAATTCTAGAACAGGAAAAGTTAATATGTACTGAAAAAAATTAGAACACTGGTTGCCCTGCCACTCAAGAAATCACCATCAAGTTTTCAATTTAGGTGTAAAAGAGGTAAAAGAGAAGCAGGATGCTTTGTCCCAATATCTTGGGGGGGGGGGAGCAATATTAGATAGTTGGGAAAGACAAACTATTTCCTAGTGTCAAAGTCTTTGGAGAAAGAGTCTTTGAATGAGAGATAATGAACAATGAAACTGATATTTTCAATAATATATATTTAAAGTGCAAAGTTGATTTTTATGTGGCCGTTTTATCTTCTAAAAATGTCAAGTGTAGAATCTTATATTATAATTAACATGTGAAGACATCCACATTACCATTTCACTTTCTTTTCTAGAATTATCTCTTTTTACACAAGCACCAAGTGACCCTGCAAACTGAATTCTCTAAACCTAGCAGGCTTGCTTAGATCAACTGAAATCTTCATTTCTTATATACATCCTTCTGCCTATAATGTCATTTTCCCTCTTTCCTGTGATGAATTACTTCTCTATCTTCTCTAACTCACATAGACTGTCAGTCATTATATCCACTGTAGTCCTAAATCATATTGTTAATATCTCTGTTGGAGTCATATAAATATATAAACTTTTCTGTGTCCTGCATTCCTTGAAAAATGGCACTACACTACCACATTATTTTCTTTTCTCCATCCTCAGTGCCCAGTAGATTGTCAACACAGATATTTATTAAATGAATGATTATGTGAATACATTTTTGAAGGTCTGTCAGAGTTGTTTTGACATACGTATTTTTATATTAGTGGCAGGATCGAAACTGAATTTTTAAATTTTGATACACCATACCTCATTATACAAGGGGCAAATTTGTACAGTGAAATTTCTCCCTTGATATTCTTCTCTTTATAGTCAGCTTCATACATGTGGCAAGTTGAGAAAACTTGTTTTTTTAAAGAGATTATAGATAGTTTAAAGGGGACGAATGTTTTATTTTTGATGTATTTTAGTTGGAAAATAAATTATTTCAATGTGAATTTTTCAGATAATAACTTGTAATTTTGTCTTCTACTTATATTTTTTAATATAACAAAAATATATTAGCAGAAGATTTGTTTATTACATAGAATTATTTCATAATGCCACCAGAGTAATTTAGTTTACTGATGAGGCAATTGATTACACAGATCAATCAGCTCAAGATTGCAGAGTTACAGAGTAGCCTCTTCCTTTAACGGCTTAAAACTCTAGAAATTCAGAGCTGAAAAGATTTAATGCTTCACCTAGGGAAACCTCCTCATTCCAAAGATCAAGAATAGGAGGTACAGAAAAATTGACGACTTAAATTTTGTGGCTACGAAGAGGAGGGACCGTCTCCAAAATTAGCTCATTTACAGCTGAAGTCAATTCCATTTCTTCAGCAAGGGAAAAAAAATCTCAGCAAGAAAATCCTCTATATTCCATTCAAAATATTGGTGAAATCGTATCACGGGTTTTTCTAAGGCTAATGTTGTCAACTGTGTATGCACATCAGTCACTGGTAGAGACTCAACAAAGCATCCATGCTTGAGCCCTAGTGCCCAGAGACCCTTTATTAACTGACCTCTGAAGGCACACCCCCATGTATCAGTATTTCAATGTGCGGGTGGGGTTGAGAGATAAGGTGATATTCAATTTTCTTTTCCCAAGTCATAAATATTTTGCTAACTTGATTTTAACTGATGTTTATGAATATCCATTTTTAATTGGCAATTAAACACTATAATGAGCTGCTAATAAAAAGCATGTGGATTTTAATATTTCAAAATTTATATAGTATTAAAAACTATCACAATGCTTCAATTAATTAATTATGGTAGTGTGGGACTGGGTATACGGCTAACACCTACCTAAAAAATTTACTGTGTATTATTCATTATTTTTCTGTGAGTATTCCTAGTAGCATGCATTTCTAGAAGCATGAAACAGACCACAATAGAGCCTCATCTGTATTAACTTACACATTGTTATAACAGGGTTGTGGTATGGGGAATTATAGCTACAATCTATGGGAATATATATTTCATTTAACTCAGCAGGCCATGACAACATATTTTCAAGTATTAAGTTGAAATACAGTTGAAATTTTAAAAACATCAATATTTAAACTGCATGCCTTATTTCCAAAAGGCTATTAAATCTAACCAGAATTTTTATTTTTTATGTGATTTTTTTATGTTTCCCTTTATTAACTTTATGGCAAAATTAGAACATGTCATGAGAATTTCTGTTTCCAACAGTAATTTGAAATATCGTCCTATATTTAAATTCCAGCAGTAAATTGTTTATATTATCAGCCTATGTTGGTCTGAAACTAAGCACTGTAACTGAGTGATCCAATAAAAGCACTAAAGAAGGTTGATTCAAAATTTGAATTTCTTGACACATGTATCCTTTCTTAACAGAATATATAATCAAATTGAGACTAGTAAAAACAGCTCTACCTCACTCACAAATATGGAAATGCTAATGGTGTATGCTAAGCTCTAAGGTAAATTCAGGGTTCCTTCCCCATTCCAACTTTAAAGAAGAGATGCTCTATCAATGGAAAGATGGGGTTCTCAAGGTCACAGGGATGGCCACTGATAAAGAAATTGAGCCCTCAGTGGGATGAGGAAAATAACAGTCCTGGGAAAGTGTTCTCTTAGAATTAGTATCATGATAATCAATTTCTTCTGGAGTGACATTTAAAGATTAGTTTATAAAAGTTCTTGAAGGTTCAATGTCCTTTCCTATTGGCCTAGTTGCAGTTAGGAGAATGGTGGCAATGTTTGTGACGGTAGCCTCACACTAAAGCACATGCAAGTTTGAGACAGAAAAAATGCTCCTGACTGACCATTAGTTCAACTGTTAAATATGGCTCTTTCCAAAATGTTTTGCTTAGAAATAGCCATGTGACTTTTCCCATTGTTTTCAGACAAGAGGAAATATCAATATATAAAGATAAATGCTAAAAAGCAGCCAATCTTTCCTTCTCAAAAGAAATTTAATTCAGTGGAAGTTCACTGATTGTAACAAATGTACCATTCTGGTGTGGGATGTTGATAGTGGAGGAGATTGTGCGTGTGTGGGAATGGGGTGTATGTGAGCACTTTCTGTACTTTCCACTTAATTTTGCTGTGAACTTAAAACTGCTCTAAAAAATGTTTATTAATTAAAAATAAGTGCTTTAATTTACCCACAAAATATTCACAAAGACTTCTGGATTTATCATAGGAATGCAAACTTGATTTTTCTTTGGCTCCTCTTAGAAATCTTCCCAAAACAGTAATAAATACAATTAAAAAAAAATCTTTGGTGAAATTATATTTGTTGAAACTCAAAATCACACAATGCAAAAGGAATGTAGTTTGGTCCCAAGAGCTTCATTGTAGTCAGTTTATTTCCGAACAGAAGAAGAAGAAGAAGCAAGACTAAGCCATATTTATAGCCAGCGTTCTGTCCAGGAAATAATGAGACAGACAGAAGACTGCAGTTTGAGCAGCCTTTTATCTGACAATGTCAGTTAGTTGGTGAGAAACAAAAGTGATAGTGTTTTTCAGCTTTCACTACACTTCAGAATCGCCTGGGAAAGTTTTGAATACAAACTAGGGTCCCAAACCAATGATTCAGATGTAGTTGTGGGATATGGAGAAGGCCTTGCCTTTTTTTTTTTAAAGCTTCCCAACTTTATACAAAGCCGTTCTTTAATAATTTTAGCAATAAGTATTCAAAGAACTCACTTGTACTCAATCTTGTATCATAAGGAATATTCCTGATGGGCTATAAATTATTCTGATCTTTTCTCCACACCAAAATCCAAAAGAATGCTCATCAGAGAAGAACTCACCTAATGGAAAGACCAATAATTCAAAAGAAGTTCTCATTGAATTGATTTACAGATAGTACAGGAGAAAAAGAAGAAAAGAAAAGCAAATGTTAGAAGATAGACATTCAAAAGGAAATTATTACCAAAATGACGAAATTTCTGAGCTTGTATAACATGGGTTTTAGAAAACTCAATGAAGGTATTCTATAGGAGCTTAGTCAAGTCATGGCAAGATCGTAGAAACAAAGGCATAATATCCGCCACCCTTGCCTGCTCAATTATGCCATCCAAATCCTTTTCTCTAGTCCCAAACTTCCTTTATATCCAATTCCTCCCAATTTCAAGAGGATTCCTACTTGGTTTCAGCGTCCTGCTGAACCCTTTACTACATTTCTAATAAGCTAATGCTGAAGGTTGTGATTGAAATTTGAAAGAGCCGTTCTCAGATTTGCTGCTCAACAATAGCGTTTTGAACATTTTGAGTTTTCTCAAGTGAGAACAATTCCAAATTAACGATCCTTTCTTCCTTGAATTGAAAACAACTTTAAACAATATTACAATGTTCACACAACACCGTAACTACAAACACACTCACCAACTCAACTCAAATCACATACAAAAATTCATTTTTGACTAAAACCACTTTGAATATCTTGAAGAGATTCTACATCTATCACACTAGTAATAAATAGTTTATCTGAAGAAATGTTCAATTTCCAATTTCTTGTAGGGCATATCATTGACATTTCTGAGGGAAAATGAATATCTGAAAAACTGATGTTCTCTATTAATCAAAAAATAGACAAACCCAGACAGGAGAGACGGAGATAATTAAACATTCTCTCACCTTGACCCACTAGCATTTCTCAACCTATACCAGATGGATCCTTTCCAGAAGCAATTAAGAAAGCATTCAATTGTCCATGGTGATTTCATGTGACCCAAGGCAAAATCCTAGGGGCACGGTTACCGCCTGGATTCTGTTTGTTCCTTCTCAGGTCTTCTGTTCTTATATGTGCATGCCTGTTCCTTCTTTATATCCATTTTGTTAGCTAAAATATAAATATAAATTAATTCAAATCTGATATATACATATGGCAATTTGGAACATAAAGTAAATATTCACATACATTATACAAGACACTAACAAACTTCCAATTTTTGATTCAGTTTTAATTATGACAGTTATTTAAGTGTGCTTAAGAGTCCCACGAAGGCATTTCTTTTTCATTGAAGAAATTCCTTTCCTTTGTGTTCAACATACACGGAGTAAAATGAATTATTTGACTTTGCTTAAAATTATGGATAGTCTTTTTAGTAAAGCCTGACAAAGACAGATAGATTTCTTCTTTGTGAAGAGATGATATGCAGGAGTGACATTTTGATAGACACCATGATAAATAAACCCTACAGTTGATGTCGTAGTAGCAAGATAACACTGAGACTCTTTTCCTCTTTCTTTTTCCTCTTTTCAATGATTTTATAAACTTAACCTATTATTGGACAAAATTTGGTTTTATTTAAAGTGACCTCTTATTTAAACATATGTATGATTCAACCAACTATTGTAAAATACTAATAATTTTATTACTTGATGGTAGACAGAAAATCTTATTAATAGTCATTGATATGAAGGCCATATATTTTGATGATTACTTCAATTAATAACACCTGACATTTTAATCACACCTTACAGTATTTGGATGCTTCTATGTATAAAATTCCAATTTCTCTTAAGGTGCCCCTGCCCCACCCCCCACTTCCTGGAGTTCTCACTGTTCTATCTCTATTGCTACCATGGAGTTTAGTCCCAGAAGTACATTGCTATCCCTTTAGTACCAATTTAGCCACGGGGGAAAAAAGCAGAAAGAAAACGCTCTTCCCCTGTGGTATTAGCTGAACTGTGACAGGCTGAAAAATCACAAAAAATTTTACTTAAAAAAATCAGGAAAAAAGTATTTTAGGAAATTGTGATCTCATCAAAGCACATGAAATTCATTTCCAGGTGCTTAGTTCCACACCTCTTTTTCCCAATGCATTTATTAATAGAGGCTGTGGAAGCAAAACCCAGTAATTTTATTCAATGAGACAGATGGTCGCTATCTCTTGTGCTCGTTAGGTTTAACAAATTCTTCTCCTTTCTCTAGGTATAGATTTGCTCAGCTAATACAACGCCCAAATCCTAACTTAAAAAAAAAATGAGTGGAAGCAGAAATTAAATTTCAAATTAAAATTTCAAAATTAACACTGAGCAGTTAATTCTTACTCATGGAAGTGAATTGAATTCATCTTTGAGGAAGATATTTCTTTTTTCACGGAAAACCATCATAATGGCCTTTTGGTCTTGCACTCATTATTCCAGAGGTACAGATAGGAAGCAACCTGAAAGACAAAGTTGTGGCCTGTGAAAAGTCTCTTTTCGTATTATAATTTAGGTATATATTTTAAAAGAGCCATGTACAGCAGCATTGTTGCTTCTTTGGGGAAGATGTTTCTAAGTCCCATATAAACTTGGAGAAGAGAGTGCCACAAATTATTGCATGTTTTGCAGAGATTCTTGTGTTTACTGTGGATTGGATTCCCTGAAAACCGAGTCTGAGATGGAGTTTAGTGTGTGAGATGTTTACTAGGGAGTGCTTTTGAGATCAACATCTGCAGAAGGAGAAGAAAGAAGATTGTGACGAGCAATAAGTCAAGCTGTAACAGCAACCTCAGTTTAAGCCAGGATGAGGACTGGAGCTAGAATACCTTTTCAGCATTGTCCCAAGTTGGGCTGCGATAGTCAGGCCTTACACTCCTAATTCAATCAGCCACTGGACGTGGGATGTCCTAGGAAGGGAAGCAATTTTAGGCAAGTTGGCTTCCTTCAGCTAAATCTAATCCCTGAAGATAGAGCTGACAGCTGGAGGGTATCTGCCAACAGCAATCTCAGCAGTTGGGGCAACAAGTCCATCAGCGAAGGGGTATCTAGGTGGCACATGAGAGTGTCCACCACAGTTCACTTCTTGCATATCTCAGATTCACCTCTGCATATACATCCAGGTGGATCTATCTTCCTGAGGTAAACTTAGCAGAAGAAGGTCACTGAGACAAAAACAGTCTCTGCCACTGCCAGTGGATGCTTATTGTCTCCTCTCTCCACTACCCATTCTAGAGTCCCCTTAATATCACCTAGTCTCATTGGCTTACCTGATCACACGATCCCATGGCTCTGAGCCCCTGGTGACCATGGCCTTCTAGGTTAGGGCTTCTGGCATTTGTCCTTTTACCATTAAAATTGAGCAAGGGAGTCCCAAAAGGCATCTAAGTGGATTACCCCGAAAACAAACATATGTCTTCTTGCTCCCACTATGTAGCAGCTGCCATGGACTACATTCTATTTCCACTAATTGGTTCAATATGGATACACTCAGTATATTAAAAATAAAATCAATGGTACTGAAGCACATACATTGGAATGAGACTATCTTAAGTATGAATTCTGTTCTCATTATTTGGTATCTAGGACTCTGGGCAAGTTACTTAAACTCTTATGCCTTAGCATCATCCCTGTAAAGTATCAATAATAATACCTACCCTGCAGATTTGTGGAAGGATTAGAGATAATGTAAAATGACTTGCAAAATACCTTGACACATAACCATGCACAAGAAATAGTAACTATTCTCACAAAAGTTACTTCTTTATAGGTCTTTCATTTGTGTATCTGATAGATAAGAAAAATGAAAATGGAGAGAGTTAGAAAGTTAAAAACTGCAATCATATCCACAGTTTACATAAAGAACACTTTAGCTATATAATGATGTCTTTGAACAGTTCAGACAGATCCTTTTGATTATTGCTGTTTACCTATTTGTTCTGCTTGCCAATTTCTGTTTACCTGTAGGATAGTTCTCCAAAGACTTGAATTTAGTTATATTGCAAATAGATTGGTATGTGGAAAGATTTGGTGAGTAGCTTAGAAAATGTATTTCCCCTTTAGATTTACCCTAATTACCTATAAGTAGAATTAATTTCTATGTTTATAGTACATCTCACTTTTATAAAAACCAACACAAATAGTTTTTCTATATATTAAAGGCTTATATTTACTATAAACACTTAGCTGACAAAATATGGATAGACAAGTAGATTCATCGATAGAAAGATCTATATATACATTTTTCACAATTATCACCAAATGGAACCCAGCCTAGATCAGCTGATCCTCAGATGTCCGGATAGTTTATGAAAAATAACAAGTGGTTGCCATTTTAAGCCACTGCATTTTGGGTGGTTTGTTACATAGCAAATTTTCCTGAACTTGGTTAATTTTCCAGAAGAGGAAAATTTCTGTTTTCCTCGGATGTGTCATTCATCCATAAAATATTGGTTTAACATCTGACATTAGAAGCTCTAAGCATGATACACATCTGGCATAGCAAGAATAAGAATAACTCATTTTAAATTCGCTAAAATTAGAACAGCGTAAATCAAGTTATACAGTAGATGAAATTTATGTGGTTAGAATGCAAAATTCTGTTAAGTAAAAGAGCACACATTGCAGCTGAAGTACAGAAGATACTGGGTGGGTTTCGAGTACATTTTCTTAATTTCATAAACTTAGGACTCCTCAAATGTAATTTCTTACATCATTTCATAAGTTTACATACATTTTCTTTTTGCTAAGCAATAAAAGAGGAAAATAAACCTCAAAATCTTGAAGAATTTAAGATCTCACTGTTAGTTTTCATCAAGAAACTTTAAGAGTCAATTCATGAAAATATGAAACTGTGATACACATGAAGAGGAGGATTTCATTGCCATTCTTCCAGCAGATTAATAATATTAAGATTTGCTCTTGAATAAGGAAATCAGATGTTGCACATAGTCTTTAGGGAGGATAAACAGGACAATCATTTAGGAGTAACACTAGTGGTGTCACTTCAAGAGAACAAGGTGGCCGGACACCTGAGACGAGAAAGGAGAACTGAGCTTCATGGAAAACCTTTAGTCCATTATCAAAAAGGCCATGACACTGGGAAGACAAACTTAACCTGAGACTTAAGCAGGAGACACACAAACACCCACTGTTTAGAATCAAGAATTGGAAAATAGGAGAAGCAACCAAGCAAAAGGAGCAAGAAATGCAGAAGTCCATGGCCATGTCCATCTGGCTATTGCCTGGGGGCATCTAAGAAGCCGAAGAGGCACCTGACTCTTGGGATCTTGTACACAACCAATAGTGGAGATGGTGTGCACTGACAAGTAGCGCTTAAAAAAGGAGAGTATGGGTCAAAATCTTATGTATTGTTAAATAATTCAAAAGACAGATCCCTAAGGAAAAGCAGCCAAATTTGTGAAGTAGCAAGCAAAAACGTTACGTATTTATTGTAAAATGGAGATTTGGAGGCTGTGGTAGTGAGAAAAATGTTTAGAAAAGAAAAAGCTCAATATTCTTTTCCTTACACAATTGCTCCATCCTGCATGGTTTTGGTTATTAATACAGCATACACATCAGGAGCTGAAGAGATTTATGCACACCCCAGAGGAATTGTACAAGTTGTTCTGTTTCTCCAATACAGTTGCAAACCCTGAAGCAGCTCAATGCACTGCATGCTAATGGGTTTCGGATATTCTTCAGGAAGTTATCAGAAAAGGGTTGGCAATGAGCTCCGATTACTGTAATCTGAGAGTCTCCAGCGGAAAGCATAACAATATGGACTCTGGGAAGCTAATGAATCTCTCAAGACTGGGAGAAACTCATAGTCCAACACAAGGAAGATAATAACAATATGCTTTGTGATTTTCTTTCTTTGTATTATGCTTTTGGAGGTCACATATTTCAGAGGGGACTTTTTAAAGCCAAAAATTGAAAATCAGATCGTTTTTTCCAATAGAAAAACTTTTATAATGTTCTATGAAAATAGAAATAGTGTTAAATAAGTAACATAAATTTTACTAAAATATAGCTATTATCGAATATTAAAATTAAATGAATCAAAACACTGTAAATGTTAGAACAAGTGTTAAAACCTAATTTAGTACTATAATTCACATATAAGTCAGATTTTAACTCAATTTCACTTTGTGCCTTTTTACTCTTCCTGCTGTATTTAAGGCGTTGAAAAACTATAACAGTAAAGGATTTTAGCTGTTATCTGCCATTTTGTCTGCAATCCAAAGTCTGAAGATTATTCCCTTGAGGATATTTCCTGTTTTATGAGGCTCAGTAGAGAGCAGTTATGTTATGTTGCTTGGTTCTCACCTTCGCTCTGAGCTGGGTTCTTTTCTCAAGTTTTTGTATAGATTCTATGAAAGACATATATGTACAACATACAAGACTCACAGAGACTCATACAACATAATAAATACATTATTTGTTATTTGTTTGTTGTCTACCTCCACTTCTGTAGGTGCTGTGAGGGCAGAGATCTCTATGTTGTTTCCTGTCGAATCCTAATGCCTAAAACAAGGCCTGGCACATAGTAAAATTCAATAAGTGTTTGTAAAATGGACACATGAATGAATGTATGCTCACTCCTCTTTAGGATCTTTGCATTAACTGTTCCTTTGTCTGGAATGTTCTTTCCTCATTGCCACACAGTAGCTCCTGCTGGTTATTCAGTCTTCAAAACCTCAGGGATCTTTTCTAGTAACACAGTCTAAAAGTGTTACCAGTCACCTGCTGTCTCATCCCCCTATTTTCATAGTTCTTTTCACTAACTAGTATTTTCTTATTTGTCTGTTTGTGTATTATGCATTCTTTGTCCCTCCTTCTCCCAGTTTTATTCATCTCTGAATCCTTAGGCCCTAGAACAAGTGCCTATCATATATCAGGCACATATTTATTACACGAAAAAATATCACAAAGCTAGTGCATCAACTGAAAAGTATCATACAAATTAAATACTAATGATAGAATCCAGCACAGGCTTCTAATAGGTCAAAGCCCCTGAATAGGTGTTCCGCCAATTTAGCAATCTGAAGAATGTTAAACAAGAAACTAAGACATTACTATTTTTAGTAGGCTGTAGCCATCATGATTTCTCTAACTTAATCTTGACCTAACTTTCAGACACATGGCTCAAACCCATGGAGCATGGCAAATCTTCAACTGTATTACTCTCCCATTTCATACGGTATCTAGTATTGCAGGCCGAGAGAAAAGCTAATGCCAGCCCTAAGGTAGGAGCATGGCTGGCAAGTCTGAGGAGCAGAGAAGATTTCAGGGTAGATAGATTGGATTGAGTGAGGATGAGAATACAAATAGATGAGGCACCTTCTTTTAAACCCTGCTCTCTTCTGCTCCCATTGGATTGGCCCAAGGGCGGAGATGACCTGGAAAAAGAATTTTCTTGGGATTTTTCAAACAGGACCTTGGTAGGAAATCTAACTCTTCTCTAATAGTGATGCATGAGATGCAAGGTACAAGAGTTGCAGGCGGCCATGTCTGTCTGACGGGAACTTTCTCAAGAAACGCGAAGCAATCACGTGTCACATATCACAAGCAGTCACATGAAGCAAAAGAAACAGGTACATTCTGGAAATACTCCAATCCTCAGTTTAATTTCCTAAAGGCCAGCTGCAGTCTTGTCCTTCCCACAGTTTCTTAACTGACAAATTATCCTTTTTCTCCTTAAGTTGGAATAGCATTTCTATCACTTTAAACCAGAGCTCCCCTTCCTGCCCCCGAAAAATGAATAAAGATGAGCGTCTCTGGTTGAGGGCCGGATGGTGGCTAAGCGTCCTGTCTACTTGGCCATACCCTCCCATGCTCAATTTTCTGAGGCACTTCCAGAAACTCACTAGACCTCCACTAAAAATAATTTTAAAACACTGCCCCGGCAAGGATGTAGGAAGTATCTAAAGATCTTATTAGCAATTCTTTATCAACCCCTACTAGTCTTCCTTTTTCCCTTTTGTTTCCCCCTTCATCTCTTCTTCCTCTGATTTGTTTTCTTTTTCTTTTTCTCAACAGACTACCCCTCCACATGCCAAAATTCTCCCAATGAATGTGACTCTTTCTATTTCACCATCTTTTCCCTTAATCCCTGACCCCATCAACTAGAAGAAATCTCTCTCTCTTTTGAACTCTTTTGGCATTTATTCACTGCTCTTTCTTTGCACTTAATACCAGACAATCCTATTTTTATTTAAATGGTGCCTAGATTAATCCATGAATATTTCAAGTAAAGCAATGCAAAAATAAATTGAACCTAGTGACCACAGTATGTCGTACCTAATATGTATTCTATGGACATTTGACTGATTGATGAAATATTTATAGAGGGTCATCCAAAGGATATGAAATTAAGTTATGTAGCCACAGTTTAACAATTTATCTTTGTGTTAAGATAGACTAAATCAGAGAGCAGCATACTTAGATGACACCCACAGAATTTCTTTTACTATATAGCTTGGAAAAATATCAAGTTGCTCAAATAATATAAAAGAACAGTTAGAAAAACACTCTGCCAAGGAAGCAGAGTGGAGAAGTGATCACCTGTGAAGGGCGGGAATTGTGGGAGGAGAGGAGGGAAGGGAGGAAGAAGGAAGAAAAGTCCATTTTCTATATATTTCTGTTTTGTTTGTTTTTACTTTTATAATAAAGATATTCTAAAAAACTAAGAAACAGCTCTGGAAAACTCATTTCACGTACTGCAAGAGTGTTAGTATGTGCCGTCCTTTATATTATGACCTATAAGTGAAATTTCTCTCTGCTGTAAGTTCCCACAAGTTTAAACATCAGTTTTCTTTCTCCTGAGGAATAGATGTTTTTTCTTTTCGAAATCGTGAATTGCATAGTGGCAACTATATATTAGTGTCTTTGATTTTTTCACACAATCTTTCAACTACTTTGAAAGCTATTTTTCAGGTTCCTCCATCTCTACAACAGGCGTATTATTTCTATATTTCGGTGAGGGAAAGATTAGATGAAATTATGCAAATAATGTCAATATGTACTTTCACAGTGCATGGCTCAGAGTAAGGGCATAAAAATTAGAAGCCTTCATTATTTTCTCTGTTATTGTAGCGTTAACAGTGATGATGACTTTAAATATTAAAATTTTGGCAAAATTGTATTATGCTGGGGTTTTTTTTCCCCAATATGCTTTCTTGGTGCCTAAGATGTACAAACTGAAGACCTATTTTTTTATATATATATTATAGAAGTTGTGCATGGATAAGATCTTTTTTTTCAAATTGTACAGAAGGTCAGAAATATGATAAAATACTCTCTCAAATCTTAATGTTCAGGCAGCCACTGTTAACAGTTTTTGATTTTAGTTGTCTTAATAATTGCCATTAGAATAACATATAATGTATTTATATTCCTAATTTTTAATTATAAACTTTAGTTTGTTTCTTGTCTTCTTTCAATTTTTAACAGAAATGTTGCATGACATTTTGTTGAAGCGTCTTGTGCTAGTTGGATGAATCTGAGGTGGAAGGAGTGGTAGATTTCCCTATAAAGACATATGAAGGCAATTGGGTAGGAAGGGGAAGTATGGAGAATGAGGACGTAGGCAACATTATGTGCATCTTACATAGACTGTGATTGACAAAATACTACTTAGAGATCTATTCATTGACTTTCACTTTGTCTAAGACTATCTTTGGGTGAGAATAAAGTTATACTTCAAGAAGGTCCAGGCTGGACCAACTTATTCTAAGTTTTTATGATACCATGAAGACTGTAGTAGTTGAAGCCCATCTGAAGTTTGATTTTCTTTTTAAGTCTTTATAAACAGACTGTAGTCTCCCCTTTGTGTGTAAGCTCCATGAGGGTGTTGCTTGTTCACTGCTATGATGCCAGCACCAGAACAGTGTTTCAATGAATATCTGTTAAATCAAGGAATGTTTCCCTTTTAGCATTGATTGATAAATTTCCTGCCAAATTGTGACCTTTACTTTAATAAGTGTTCAGGATCTCATGACTGTCGTTTGATATATTCACCTGAACCTATGACTTTCTCTACCTTTATTTTCTCATCTTTGAGATTTCTTTACACCCGTCTTTTTGAACACATTTTCTTACTGCTCTTGTAGATATGTAAATATTAATTTTTATATATTCACATATATAATTGTATATAATAAAATAAAAATTAAGCTTAGATAAATTTTGGCTGAATATTAGATAGAACTAAGTAAATCAATATGATTTATGCAGCCATGTAATTATTAAACACAATACTGTACTTATGGTTTTTACTAAATGTGCTGGCTTCAATTTGCAGGATGTGAAAGATTTTACAAATTTCAAGACATGGAAAGGATCCCCCCAAAGCTGATTCTCCACTGTAGACTAGCATCATTTGACAGAGTCATGCAGTAAACACAGCTGTTTGAAATATTTAAAAAATAGTTGCAATAATTCAATGTCTTGTTAGTCAATCTCCATTTAAAATCACTGAGGGAATTGACTGTGTACAGAGTCTGGACATGAGTACTGGTTGTTGTATAAGTAATAACTGTCTAAAATGTATACATGTTTATTACATTGTCTACATTTGTATACACGTACATGTTTGTGTGTATATTCTAAAAATGAATCACACGTATGTATTGTTTCCCTAAGAATATTAGAAATTTCCTGAGAAAGAATGGATGACAAGTGCAGGATAGTAGCATTGTCATAGTGGTTTTATAAACACATGTCACTGACTTATTGTTAGCTTAATTACATCAGAATGATTTGGGATAATTTTATAGATTAGAGAGGCTTCGATTCTACTGACAAATATTCTGATTTGATAGGTTTGGGGTGAGGTACGTAAATCTTTGTTTTTCTAAACTTATTTTCTTAAAGTTTCCCAGGTGGTTATGGCGAGCGCTCCAATTTATGAGACGTAGAGTAGCATTATTGGAGCTAGGCAGAACCAGGCTGAACCTCAATGATGTGCCACATTCCAGATCTATCCTCCACCTCGAAGGTCCAGGGAGTTATTCTGGGTGGGTGAAAAGTGACCAGGATCTAAAAGACTGGCTTTTGTTATATAAAAAACATCGGAATGCCAATTTATTAATTGTCAGTGAGAAGTATAAATATCATGTGTGTGCAAATATTAGGCATAGCAAGATATATGGGAAGCTGATCAACATCCGAAAATTTGGGGCAAATACGAAACCAGGAAAACAGAGTTAGGGAAACTGAATTTTAATGTTATAAGATTAACATTGTCAGGCGCAGGTATCTCACATTTATGATAGTTTTGCTAAAGAGACTGGAAATATTCAAAGTCTATTTGACTCCCTCTCTCCCGGAAGAATCTATTTAGGCCTTGGCAACATTTGCTTTGTAATTCTCTTTCACTCTCTGCATCCTTAGATTATGAGCCAATCTTTGAGTTGGCACACATTTTCTTCAGATTTCCTAACGCGTTCGTTTAGGACACATTCTAGCCACAAGGGCCTGGGAGCTAGTATGTTTCTTTCGAGTGAATCCAATTATCTAAGCTCTGTCCATTATATCTTGAGTTTATAATTTACTCTTTTAGGAGGAAATCTGATTTTTCTAAGTCTTTTATAAGAACCTCAAAATAGCACCCAAGTAATGACATAAAAGCCTATAGACACATAAGATAGTTTCTATATTCCATCAAATATATGTGTATAGATATAAATGCACTAATTTCTATCTTTTTATATAGACAGGGATTCAGGGATATATAAGAGGGGAATTTAAGGGAAAAAGGACATGTACTAAGAATAGGAGGAACAGATTAGTCCACAGTTACACATAAATATATGGACGTTGTAGAATAATAAATGAGCCCAAATTTCAAGAGATGAATTAGCTGCAAAACAATTTCTCCATCTCTGGAAGAATAATACTAATTAAAATGAGATGGCAGTGAGGAATAATGAAGAATATGTGGACAGAATAAATGGAAGTACTAGAGAAGGACGCAGAGACGTGAAAGGGGTGAAGAGTAGGAAACTGTATTATAGATACACCGTATTCCCACTGGTTTATCAGACTGCCACTGATTATAGGTTCTCTTCAGATGCAAAGGCAGTAACGTGGGAATAGAGCAAAAGCAGTTCTGTCTAAGCTGTTTCTCACTTGTTATAAATGACCAAATGCAAAATGATTGAGAAAGTATCATTTTTACCAGATTTGATTCAGTTCTAGTGATTTGGGGCTTTGTGATAGCAAAATTCTTAGGTCAAAGTAAATGGCCATAGTCTGATTTAGAAATTCACAAAACATATATTTCATTCATAAGACTTTTACAGTCCCAAACATGTCAGCATACATCTTTGTCCTTTATTTTCAGTAATTCTAAATCCCTATATTCACTATCTCAGAGGGTGAAGTGAATAAGTCCAATTCATTGTGAGTTTAGATTACCAGAAGATGAATTTTCTGTCAATGTAATATATGATTTTTTCTGTACTACGGTTCCTCTTTTCCTCTTTCCATAATTTATCTCAATGATAGAGACTATGGACTGTCCCCTGGTGCCTGTTCCTCCTTCTTCCTTTTGAAAATAGAACATCCTAATTGTTAGATGAGAACATGGCCACTCAGCTACCCTTTCCACCCTCCCTTGGGGGTGGACAGGGCCTCAGGAGCCTAACAGAAATAGGTATCACTTCCCTGTCATCTATTTAAAGTAAAGGTGTTTGCCCTAGATTTTCTCTGCCTCTCTTCCTGCTTGCTGAGAAATGGTGACACCTGGAACAACGTTGGGAGCCTGTGTTAACTATGACACAGGTGCTCCATCATCTCTGGTCCACTTGCCATTCTGCCAGTCCCCCACCCACTATTATGCAAGATAAATAAATATCTATCTTATTTATGTCACTATATTAACTAATTAACTACAACATAGACGCTTCAAATAAATAATCCACTCTCATATCCTCATTACATTAGCTGCAAATAAAATCACATTTAATTGTTTCTTTAATTGTTATATTTGTTTTAATTACCTCCAGGATTCAACCACTCAAAGTAGCAGTAATCCAGAATCTCTGTAGGGTCTCCCCTACTCCTTGAAATATATCAGACTGTATGAGACTCAGTGAGCCCAAAGAGGACATTTTATTTCAAATATCAAACCAAGAGAAGTCTACCAGGTTTTATGTCGAACTCCATCACTATATTTGAATTTACAGGTCACTGGGGTTAATATATTTGAGGAAAAACAGCCACTTTCACCTTCTTGGTAGGGGTACCAATCGTGGTATTTCACATCTACAAAAATTTTAAATGTATAAACTATCCCAGAAATTTTGATCCTGGGAATTTAGTACACAAATATTCACTCATTGATATATGTGTATTTATTATATGATACTTTATATTATATATTATAAGAAATATATATATTTATGTATTCATCAAGATATAGATATATTTCCTGCAGTGTTGTTTAGAATAGAAAAGTAACTAAAACCAATCAAACTGGAAACAACCCACTTTTGCCCTTCAGAAAAATGATTATTTAAATAAATTATAGTATATCCAGACAATATGGTCTATGCAGTTATCTAAAAGGCAAAACAGCTCTCACTTTCTAGACCAATAACTGATAAATGCAAGTTGCAAAAATATAACAGTCATACTTTTAGTCTAAATGCATAGGCAATTTCTGGAAGAATACACAAATACCTCAAGAGTTACTTCTGGAAAGTATGATTAGAACTGCAGGTGAGTGAAAGAAAAGGGAACTTTAACGTTTTACACTTCTAAAATAAATAACTGAATGTCTTTTACGTGAACTTTTAATAAATAAGAAAAAATGCAAAAGATAAAGCCTTGAGAAAAATATTGCAAAGTGAGTGAGAAAAAGAGATTAGCACTCACCTGAAAGCAATGATCAATTTTCTTTCATTAAAGAGCCCGAACATAATGAACCCATTGGCTCTCACTGCTTGTCTGTGGGAAATATGGGAACTAGAGGATACAGGGAGCAGGTTAGCCCCACAAGCTATCAGGCAAATCCACAACATGCGGTTTTGTACAGCGAAAGGGCCCTCGGTTTTTCAACAAATCAATGGAATAAAAAAGAATGGAAAGAAAAAACAAAAGTGCTAGGAGAGTGTAAAGTGAAAGAGTTCTGAGAGGTGCAGGGCTCAAATATATATATTTTGTTTCAATCCTTATATGAACAATAAGCTGTATGGAGATATGTTTATAAAACTTGCTGTGTACAAAAAATATTAAAAAGAAAAAAATAGAGGGAAAAAAGCCCTTCTATAGTGATGGCAGTATTGTACAAGATGAAAAGAAACTGAAGAGGTTTAGGAACTGAATTCAATGAAGTGGCATTTTTTTTTGACTCGGTCAAAAATTAAAAGCTATAAAATATATTCTTGCATTCCTGGGAAAACTGAGAAAATTTTTAAAAGGACAGTATGTTAGTTACTATGGAATTATTGTTAACTTTCTCTGTTGTGGTAATGGTATTATAGTTAGAGAAGAGAAAGTTATTTTTCTAGCAATGATTCACATTGTTTGCTGCTTATTTCCAAATTGTTAAAAAATAAATATCC
Source organism: Equus przewalskii (assembly GCF_037783145.1). Taxonomy (NCBI): domain Eukaryota; kingdom Metazoa; phylum Chordata; class Mammalia; order Perissodactyla; family Equidae; genus Equus; species Equus przewalskii. Next base: position 17,699,428 of record NC_091848.1, read on the forward strand.
AACAATTTTAGATAGAGAAGTTTGAACATGGACTTGGTAATAGATGATATAAAGGAATTATTGTCAATTCTGTTAGATGTGATGACATTTTAGACAACCAGTACCCCAAATTCACAGTAGGCTGAAAGCTAATCAAATCATAAAAGAGACTGATGCAGTATCATAATTAACAAACTATCAGCAAATATGACCAAATAAAATATAGCAAGTCTTCAATTTAGGTCATAACATGCCAATTCAAAAGTTAAGAGAAATAGTCAAGAGAAGATGTGACACACTGAAGAAAATAAATCATAAGGATGAATTCTCCCTGTATATTAAAAGAGACTAGAAAACAAGGATCACTCTTGGGCCAAATTCCTTTAATTTATCCTATTTTTAAATCTGTTCTTAATATCAGAAAATAAGATGGAACTTTCTAAGAGATTGACAAATAGTCCCAAGTTCCCTCCCTCCTAATTTGTGCAAGTATCCTATCAGTCTAGAAAAATCCTTGGCCATCTTTCTATGACCAGGTATCTGGTTCAATATTCAAAAATTTGAGGGCCTTTAGAATCAGGATCAGGGCAGACCTGGTGGCATGGTTGTTGGGTTTGCACTCTCAGCTTCAGTGGCCCAGGATTTGCGGATTTGGATCCCAGGCGTGGACCTACACTTTGTTCATCAAGGCATGCTGTGGAGGAGACCTGTATACAAAATAGAGGAAGATTGGCACAGATGTTAGCTCAGGGCCAATCTTCCTCACCAAAAAAAAAAAAAAAAGAAGAAGAAAAGAAAAAATAATTAGGATTGAAGGTAAAACTAATCCAGATCTTATGAAAAATAATATCTCAACCATTAGCAGATATAGAAGGGAAAGCATTTTATAGATGCCTTCAGTAATCCTATCAGAGAATACATGCTTCTCTGTCTATCAAGTTACTGTCACCATGTCTTATTTCCTGTGTTACTTTTTCAAGTGTGTATAATCAAGCTTGCATCCATACTATTTGAGTGAAAATGTCATTTATGAGAACATTAATGACCTCCATGTTATCAGAATACCAAGGTCATTTTTCTGGGCATTTTACTTGATTTCTTAGTGATCTTCAAAACTGTTGACCACACTCTACTTCTTCAAACAATTTTGTCTCTTGGGAAATCTGATGTGACCACTCCTCAATCTCCTTACTCTTTCTAAAATCTCCTTTCTCTCAAATTGTTATGTCCTGGGCTCAGTTTTCTCTCTTATCTTTTCTTAACGTTTTCTTTCGATGATTTTATACAGGCTAAGCATGTACAATCTTCGCACTGTTGATTCTCACATTCCTATCTCCATATTTGACCTATTCTTTGAACAAATATTTTCCATATTTTTCCTTAGATTTATGAGATATATCTGATCCCTCTCTTTTCCTTAACTTCCTTATTTAATTCATTAGCTTATCTTGTTAGATTTTCCAGATCACATCCCATATTCAGCTACTTTTCTCCATCTTTTTCTACCACCCTAATCCAAATCACTTAAAATAATGCAATGGTTTACTCCCACCCCAATTCAAGTCTAGTATTTTTAAGTTATTGTGCAATTTTCCAAAACCACGCAAGAACAGAGTCTGATACAATAAACCATCTTTATATTGGGCTCATGTTAAGTTCATCGATTCTTAAGGAAAATTGACACTTTATGATATTGTATCTTCCAATCTAAGAAAATAGCATTCTTTTCATTACTTCAAGAATACTTTCATGTTTTTCAAAACTGTTTTATAGTTTTTCTCATAGATTTATGCCACAATTTTTTCTAGGAATATTCTGGGTATTTTGTTTTTATTTAGCTACTGTAAGTGGAGTGTGCTCATTAAATAAATATTCTAACTGGTTTTTGTTTCCATATATGAAAACTATTGATTTATCAGTGTTAATTCATTTTTTTGTGTGTGTGAGGAAGGTTGTCCCTGTGCTAACATCTGTGCCAGTCTTCCTCTATTTTATATGTGGGACACCTGCCACAGCATGGCTTGATGAGCAATGTGTAGGTCCGTGCCTGAGATTCAAATCCATGAAACCTGGGCCACCGAAATGGAGCATGTCAGCTTAAGCACTACACCACTGGGCCAGCCCCTATCAGTATTAATTTTATATCTGTTACTTCCCTAAAATTTCTCTCAATTTTTTATTGATATTCTTGTGTTTCCAACTATACAATCTCACCATTTGCAGTTATAGTTTTGCCATTTGCTTTTCCATATCTCATGGATCGAATTGCTTTTGGTGGTCCAATTGTATTGCCTAATATCTCAACATCAATGTTAAATATCAGTGGCAATAGTAGTTACCCTAGTTGTGTTTCTGACTTTATTAAGGTGCCTCTTATGGTTTCCCAATACAACACTGGCTTTGGGCTGATACATTAATTAATATTAAATCATATTAAAGAAATATCCATCAGTTTCTATTTAACTGAGCCATTTTACAATCAAGTATGAGTAGTCAATATTGTCAAATGTCCCCATATGTGAAGATCACCACATGGCTTTCCCCAAATATGATAAAAGGATTTTTCAATATTGAGCCACTCTTGAATTTCTAGCCCAACTCACTTTGCGCATGACTTGTTTTTTAACATAAAATTGGATTTTGTTTTCCAACATATTATTTAAGATTCATCAGTATTCATTAATGAGGTAGTAATTTTCTTTTGTTTCTGTGTGCAATCTCTGAATACTGCTTATTTTTATATACATTTCATGAAAAGAATTTAAAAGTTTTCCTTATTTGGGATACTCAGGACAGTTTTATTAACATTGAAGTTTTCAGATTTATCCATTTGGTATTATCATGTGAGCTCATCTGAGCCTGGTGCTTTTTATGAGGCAGCTCTTTTATATGTTTTTATACATTTTAAATGAACTGTCTTTTAAAAATTTATTTCTCTATTTAGTAAATTACATCTTCCTAAAGCTACTCATTTCATCTAGTTTTCAAGTTTATTGACAAAGTTTTTAACAAAATACTCTCATAATTTGGGGCAAATTTCTCTATTCTGATGGTGCTATTTTAGTTAATGTTTCATATTATTTGTAGTTGTGATTTCTCCCACATATGGGCTCATGCGTTACTAATGCTATCACCACCAGAATGGTTGTCTAGACTGTTTAAATCTTCCCATTTGCTCAGTGCCTGGTCAACCCACCCTCCTCGCTTGGCTTGTCTTCCCCTGTACTGGAAACCAGTAACCTCCCTAAAAATAAATATGGGGTGAAATATTGGTTTATCTCAGTGCTTTTCCCTTTTATCTAGGATCATGTCCCGTGAAGTCCTGGTGGCTTTAGTTGTTCTCTGATTCCTTCAAGTAGTCATTGTTGCAGTAGTAGTTCTTGTTGGTGTTTTATCAACTTTTTATAATCGTTTTTGGCGGGAAGATTCATTTGATACAAATCACAGCATTAGTACTCTTACTGTCTTGTAGTCTCTCATCTGTAAGCAGACAGAGCAGTCACTCAAAATGGAAATCAGAGCATATCAGTTTCCTGCTTTTAACTTTCCAATGGTTTCCCTTTGCCCTTGAATTAAAATCCAAACTCCTTACCACTTATTCTAAAAGGCTTTCTAAAAGCTGGGGCTCAATAAACATTGCACTTCTCATCTCACTTTCCCACTCTCCCTCATGATTCACTTATGTTTCTGAAACAGCCAAGCTTATTTTTTCCTCCAGAAATTCTGTACTTCCTATTCTCTCTGCTTGAAATCCTTTAGTACAATATCCTTTCAACGTTAGCTCTTTCTCACTTTTTGGATCTTGGCTCAAAGGCCCTAGCTGACCACACTCCAGTCACTCTCCAGCATGTGGCCATGTTTGATTTTCTTGGTAGCAATTATAACTAAGAAATTACTTCTGTTTGTCGACCATCTTATTATTCATCCCGTGAGAGTAGGGAACTTGACTGCTGTTTTCTCTAATGTGTTTCAAGCCTTAGTAGAGTACTTGGCAAATAATAGGTGTTCAATAAAGGTTTGTAAAATGAATGAATAAGTAATATGCTATTACTATTTTTAATATAAATAAGAGTGATATCTATAAAATTCTGAGTCCCTCAAATAGATTACAACAAGAAACAAAGTTTGAATTTAAGGAAACATAACTTTAATCATAGCATCTAGGATCTGATTAGTTCTATACAATTTGTGTGAATTTAGTCAAGTGATTTAATCTTCAGTGAAATCATTATTTTCACCTATAAAATGGAAAAGTGAAATTAGAACACCTAAAATTTCCCGTTCAATTTGAAAATATCATGATTTATTTTTCGGACCTATCATAGTATGTTTCTGTATTTTAATATGAAAATTTATAGTATAATCTAGTCATTTAATGAATCATCCCTAAAATCCTTTAGAGATTTTATTAACTTATTAATATTTACAAAAGAATTACCTTCTCTTTTCATCTCAATTATCTTTAACATCTTTTTTTAACTGTTAGGTATAATAAACAATATTTTGGGTGAAGATCACAGTCAAAATAGAAACCTTAATACGCATCTGTCATGGAGGAGAATATGAGTAGTATCAAACTTTCCTAGGTAGTTTCTACTCTGCCTATTGAACTTGCTGTGTTTTTACATGAATAATGGAATATACTATAATAGATGGCACAATCCTTTTGTTAGAGTAGTTATGAGATGAAAAGACAAAATCTACAAGGAAAAGTTATTAAAAAAACAACATATCTCTAACAATAAAAAGATGAAGTTTTTCTCTCCATTTACATCTGTCTCTAGTGTTATGAATATTAGATCATATTTTTAAAATCATTCATAGTTTTGTAGAATGGCTCATTTTTTATAAGCTCTGGCAGTGCTACTATAAATACAAGAAGATTTATGAATTAATTTTCATATTTAAATTACAAAGTCTTCTGGTACTGCTGAAGTTTCAGCCTCACCGTTAAACTGAATATTTCTTTAGCATTCAAGGCACTACCATGTTTTAGAACATAGATTAATGAGAAATGTCTTCATCTCTGGGAAAGTACAATAAAACTATCTTGGAAATTAGCCTTTTGGGTGTTTTAAAAGCGAATAAAATAGTCTCTCTTTTTAGCCATTAAAAAGTGATAAAATTCAAGCTTCTTTCTCAAATCTTACCATCCACTTATACAGAGTAGGTTTTTTTCATGAGTAATATAATTTAACAAATTGAAAATATCACCTATATAGTGTAATTAAACCATTAAATTCCATTCAAGTGTCATATGCTTGCAAAAGAATATCAACCCATCTGTACAGGTTTCAAGTGGTGTGGGAACAGTCAGAAATTATGTGAGGATCAGATGCAAATAATTTCTTGGTAGTTTAGCAGCACACCACTGTTTGCCACAATCATTTCAAACATATCAGGAACGCAGGGCCATAGCTTCTGTTCAGTAGAATCTACTTTTTAAGAAATAAGCGTATCTTCATCGTTTCCCATGATTACAAAAGTAATCATTAAAAATAAAATTACAATAAATCAGATATAAATCAGAAAAGGAAAGTCTTCCGTAGCTCAAATCTCTTGAAAAATACCAAAAAAAACATCCTTTTCAAATTTGGAATATGTCCTTTCAAAACTGGCTTTTGCAGATTGCAGACATAACGTCCCTCAGCATTGATGGGGTGGCCATCAGTCGTTGCTGTTTTCAAGTAAAATCACATGCTGAAAACAAGAAATTTCCTGGAGGTCCCCTGAGTTCCTCTAAGCTGTCATGGCACAGGACATGTCATCAGTTGGTAAGCAATAGCGTCATTGTGGCATCAAAGCAAAGTCCCATGTTGTAAAAGAGAAGATTTTACAGGGTACGAAGTGAGCCAGAGTCACAGTTTTTATATATGCAAATATAGGTTTTATAAAGTATGACTGAAATCTTACTGTCTAGACAAATTACACAATTTGAGGAGATACCTATACCTATATAATTGGGTTTTTTTCCTCTGGCCAAAATGAAGCAATAACTTATTTGTCTGATTAGTTTGCTTGGAGGTGAACTTTCACAAATACTTGTTTGCAAGTAAGGAGCTCAGCTGGGCTTTTAGATAAATCCCCTAAAATCAAAATACAGAAAAAGTATCCTCTACCCCTTTCAGAAAGTAATCTGCAGCCATTCCCATGTGTTTTGTCTTTTTTGGATGTAGGGATGAGGGGGAGCACAGTATGCATAAATTCCTGCCACACATCAAGTCTATGAATGCAAGTGCATTTTTCCATTAGTCATTTTTAAACTGAAGAAAGGAAATTGTGAAATAATTTAAGAAAACAAATTATGACATTGAAATCTAACAAAGTATGCAAAAGCATAACTTTTATTTTCACTTAGCATGGCTGAGTTACTATTTTAAATGAGTAAACTTCCCTCATGGCATCCCTTAGATGAAAGGAGAGATAATTCAAGGCATTCAAGAAAATCTTAGAGAAATTTCCTTTGTCATTTCCTAGGTTTTTCTCAATTCTTCCAAAAATGAGTCAACAGATTTCTGACTTCTCACACTCATCTCATTACATTAAGATATGTCAAATGTCTCCCTCTACTACTCCCCTGGTTGTGTGTGAAAAATCAAGTCAGATGATATTCCATAATCAATACACTTTATTTTATTTCTTATGAAGTATTTCAAACACAAATAGTAGTAAGACTATCATAATAATAAAAAACACATTTTATTCCAGCAATAAGTGAACAAATAAACTTTACAAAAGTGTTGGATCTCTTGATTTTCTTTCCTCTCCACCAGAGATAAATACTATCCTGAGCTTCATATTTTTTCATTCCTATGTGCTTGCTTAAAATTTTAATATCTATGTATAAATACTTAGGTAATATATAGTATTTTTCACCTTTTAAACTCCAATTACATATTTATACTGTACATATTTCATTTTTTCTTTTTGCTAAATATGTTATCTGTGAAATTGACTCAGCTGCTCTCTAATTCATTCAGTACTGACGTAGTCGTGTATCCCATTATCCGCATACTCCAAGTTCATTTATTCTTCTGCTCATATTTACCTCACTGCCATGCCTTTTTATTAATTCAGAAGCGCAATTGTCAAGACAACAAATTGTACTGTAAATGATCCATATTCATCATTGAACCTCCTGGCACGTAAATACTGGAGTTCCTCTCTGCTTCATCCTTGTACATGAGTTGTTTCAAATCTGGTGGGTGATCAAGATCACCTGGAGATCTTGTTAGAATTTCTGATAATCAGCCTCCACTCTAGACCTTCTGAATCAGTTTCCCAGGCTGTCACCCAGGATGTTTTACAAAAATAAAATTAAAATGTAGAGATGATTCTAATATTCAGATATGTTTCAAACCATTGTATTAAAAATCAAAAGTTCATTTGTTTTAACCTTATGTAAAGTAAAAGGTACACACAGAAAAGTATATATAACATAGGTGTGCAATTCAATGAGCGAGGATAAATTTTTCATAAAGTTGTGTACTTTCAAAGACCAATTGAAATTTTTTTCCGGCTGCTAATTTTAACAAAGACTTTTCAAAGAAAAAGAAAAATAGCCTGAGTATGGAAAAAGATAAAATTAAACTGACAAGGAGATAGTAAATAATTAACAACTTGTCTAGTTTTTGTGCAAATATTTATTGATAGTGACTTCATATAAATAAAAATATTCTTTTGGGGCCAGCCCTGTGGCCGAGTGGTTAAGTTCGCGTGCTCCGCTACGGCGGCCCAAGGTTTCCCTGGTTCGGATCCTGGGCGCAGACATTGCACCATTCATCAGGCCACATTGAGGCGGCATCCCATGTGCCCCAACTAGAAGGACCCACAACTAAAATATACAACTATGTACTAGGGGGGATTTGAGGAGAAAAAGCAGAGGGGAAGGAAAAAAAAAAGAATATTGGCAACAGTTGTTAGGTCAGGTGCCAATCTTTAAAAGAAAAAGAAAAATTCTCACCCTTCCACAGGCCTTTGCACAACTCTACAATTATTAATGTCTTCAGCCCAAAACACAGAAACAAAATGGAAGAATTAGTAGCATATAGAAATTGCATTTCACAAGTAGAATTGGTCACCTATAGACATGAACGATAATTTATGAATGATCTGTAAAATGAACTGAAGTCACTGAATGATTAAATCACTGTAGTGTGTTAATCATAATTTATATTAGCTTTCATTCTTTGTTCTTGGGGTGACTTCCTCCTGCAGAATAATGAGATTGTATTACTGTGTTGACTTCATTTGGAGAAATGAGTACAGTAGATTGTGAAAGAACTTGAATCTGGATTTTTTCCTCCAATGTGGTAATCTACCTTTAAAAAAGTTATCTTAAATGTTCAATGTGCATAAGCTGTTACCATTGTCAGGGTGAACATAAAATGTAGAAAGAATTATTTTAATAGTTTGACCATTCATATTATAGCAATAGTTACCATATGCCATCTTTTATTGTTTATGTTTTCTTAATTCCCTCGAAATATTTCTCTTTCACATCTCATTTTATTATACTATCATTTTTGGATAATATTTTTACCCTTGTTAAAGTTTTAACCATTTTAATGGAGAAAAAATTCACATATGTATATGTGAACACAGTTAAATATATTAACACTGCATTTTATGTTCTTAGAAATAATGCAAGAATTTATTGCATTTTGAGAGAAATACACTGTCATCATTGCTTAAATTGATAATCAAAGTGAAGCTGCCTTATATCATCAGGATTAGATAACATTGCTTAAGATTCTAAATATGCAGCATTAGAAAACCAAAGGATACAAAGTATAAGTAAATGATTATACAAATATGTATACATTTATAAACAAACAATAAAAACTAATTATATGCACGAATCTCTTATACTCTGAACTTAAATTCTCCCATGAAATGTATCTGTCCAAGACTCAGATCTATGAGTTTTTGTGGAGTTCCCAATGATGAAGAACGTTTAAGGCAACAAAATTTGGTTCTTTAGAGGGTGGAGTTTGGGATGATTTCTAAAGTTCTTTTTTTCCCTAAGCTGCTAAGGACAAGCAATGTTTTCACTAGCTATTGGCGCATAAAAAAATGACTCACAGTATGTTATCATGGAAAAATACTAAAGTAGAAATTGAGCACAGAATTAGAATGAATTTACTGAGATAAAATGCGTTCTCTTAACTTCTCTTTTAGGCTTTACTAGTAATCTGAAATTATCTGCTGGATCAATAAATAAATGCTAGATCAATTCTGTTTTTGTTTTTCATGTTTTATTTTTTGATTCATTTGGATCAGTACTGAAGACACGGTCTCATTCCATTGAGTTCCATTCAAGAGTACAAAATAGCATTTGAGCAGAAAAGTTCCCTAAAGATTTTCTGGCTTAGTGTAGCCTTTGAACCTGAATGTGGTGGAATGAGAAACAGATTTGGATAGTATAAAGCTATTAACTTTTTTCTAATGGAAGGTTACTCAGGCAGAGGAGTGTAAATATATAGTACCAAAGCTAGGATAGACATTGGCCATTTGTAAGCTGTATATTTCTTTGAAATGTTATATTGCACATGAAAATTTCAAACATCAACCTTTTCTTTCTGGCTCATGCTGCACATGATCAGAAGGGCTCTGCTCTGCTCATTGGAATCACTCAGGCATCCAGGAGGGTGGAGTAGCCACCATCTTGTAATACTGCCGGCTCACCATGAGGTGTCATGATTGGCAGGGTCAGAGGAAGAGAGCAAAAGAGAATTGAGCACTGGTAGAGAAATTCATTACCCAGAAAATGGCACGCACCAATTCTGCTCATAGTTTATGGGCAAGAACTAATTAGAGGTCCGTACTTATTCTCAAAGGGGTAGAGGAAATTTATTCTCTAGATACCGGGAAGTAGAGGAGAACCAGAAATTGATACTGACTATTGGTAAGTTCTACCATACTTTTTGAACAGAACTGCTTATTTCAGTAACATTCAGCAAATATTTCATTTCTGCTATGCTTTCATTCCTCTGTGTTAGTGATACTTGTGTGTATATATTGAAAAGGAGGACCATTTGGCATAACATAGCTTGTAGATAAAAACAACAAAGTTTCAACATGATTTTATGTCAGATATAATTTTTTTATGTTTTTATTATAATGTTTGTGAATAAATTTCAAGATGATTCAGAACTTGTAATAAGGCACACTGAGCATTTTCCTTTATCTCCTGACATCAGTTTCAAGTAACAGTTACTGTCAGAAATTGAGTGAAGCAGGAAGACGTTATCAAGATGGTGCGTTGGCTCAAGAATAGGTTTTGGATTACACAGAGTTTTGGGGCTTATATGAATTTTTCTCCTATTAACCATTTGGCCGTGGGCCGGTTACTCAAAAATTCAGGAAATTCAGCTTTCAGATTGGTAAAATGGGGGTAAGAGAACCTCTTTTGAGTGTTGTCCTGAAAATTAAAGCACATATGTCAAAATACAGTGCATGGCACTGAGTGTTTTAGAATTAAAGCGTTATTATTAATACTTTTATGATGCCAATATGTAAGACTCCTTTAACTCTTGCTCTTTGGGTGAGTGGTTTATAATTCAGCTCAGAAAATGATTTATGTTATGGGAATGTCTAGAGGAGACTTTTATAATGTGAAGTACCCAATGACCAGTCAGCCAATGTCTGTGGAATGTTATGCTGAATGATGTAATTATTAAGCACAAGAGAATTACTAATCAAGTTACTTCTGTATTTGGAGACTGGTTTAAAGTTTTTAAAGAGATCAAATTTGTTTGAGACAAAGTTTCAAAGCATCTCAAAGGTGCCTTCTGGGAAGATACTTTCTATTATCCTTCCCCCCAATCCCCTTCATCAGCTAAAATAGTTCCCTACTGCCAGGACAGCAAAGATTAAAGCAAGCATATTGATACATCAGATCACCAAGGCAAAACTAGCATTTGCCTCAGGTTTGAGCACAGTATTGAAGAAAATGTAAACAATCAAGCTAATTATCTCCGAGTTCATAACTGGGACCAGAAAACTAATTGATAGCTAGATTCATAATGCAAGTAACCGAATATGTTGCCTTTCACATAAAAGTGCTATTAAAGGGTAAGAAACAGGAATTATTCCTACTTCAAGTATAAATAAATCAATATTATAAAGTAGCCATTAATGATGAGTACTATAATATGGGGTAGGAAGAGTCATGGAACATAAAAGGAAAACATACAAATCTAGAGCCCTCTACTATAAATGTACCACCTCTGTTTTGAATACTTTCCTAACCTGCATTTCAGTTATCAGCTTGAAGTTATATGGATTTATTTTCCTTTTGAAAGGTGAAATTGCTCCTATAGGCTGTGCTAAATGCCATTAATTTGAAGAATAAAAATTAGAATACATTTTGTTTATGAAATATAATTGAACCACAAATTATATTTTTTTCACAAAATACATATAAGCAATAATTTTTTACAAGCTAGTAGTTGAATTGTAACACTAAGTCATTCTGAATTAGAACTAGTTAGGAATAGTTTCATACTTATATCTATATGAGAAGGGAAAACTTATTTTCATCTAATCCTGGAATTTATTTGTACTAACTGCTTTGGAAAGCTTAATTTAAAATTTTATAAACACTGGTTCCTGGGTGGGTTAACTACACTTAGCAACTAGCAACTTGTCACATCTTTGAATGGTATGATAACTCCTTTTGTATACTCTTCAAATATGTCTTAATTTTCACGGAAATATTACCTTAAAACCATTACTTAGAGCATCAGCATTCTGGATATTGTTGCATCAATCTTAAACTTCTTGTCCACATTTATAAACAATAGAGATTCATACAGAGTTACACATAAGTACTCAAACATTTGACTTTTTTACTTAATATGGATTTTAGAGCTAGAAGGAAATTTAGAGATCTGCTAACTCAAATGTTCCATTTGTAAAAAGAGGAAAATAATTTCCCAAGACATTCACTGCTTGTCCAAGGTGAGAGAGCAAGTAGCAGAGCTTGAATTAAACCAGTGTTGATTGCTGGCTCAGATATTTTCCTACCTAACTTCATAGTTTCTCCTATCATAAGTGCAAAAGATATAGTTGAAGAATAGCAGGAACAACACCTACAAACCATTTTCAGGAGAATTGAGTGCTTATTCAAACATTAGTTTTGATAATAATATTGGTCCAAAGAAGAAGGAACAAGCACATTTTTCAGCTCTTATCTTGCCATTAATCTCTCTTCATCAGTAGGAAGAGAACTAAGGATTCTAGATTGCTGCATCTACAAGAAAGTGTCTATAAGGGAGAAAGATGAGTGGGAATGAGGGAGAGGCTGTTGGTTATCATTATTTGGTCTCTCTGTTCTCCATGTTAGGTCAGCCATTGGCAAGCAGTTGGTTGCTTCTTGGAGAAGCTTTGCTTACAGAAACAGCAATCGGTTTTTTGGGGAGAAAGTAGATTGAAATAGGGAGAAAAAAATGTCTTAATTTACCTTTAAATAGTTTAAGAAGTCTTGGTAAAGTGAAGCATATGAATTCTTTTGACAAGTTCTCCATGTTGTTATGGTGGGTTTTTTTATCCAATATGTTGGTTTTGTTCAGAATTTCACTATGCTCTTATAAGTGAAGCTTAGAGAAAACTAGAAAAGCATATTGTATATAAAAACTCTGCTAATTAAAAGAAGGAGAAAAATAATTTCTTAAAATACTCTTTCCATAGTCTCTGTTGTTGAACAAATTTCAGGAAACATTTAACGTTAAGTTGTAAGTAATACAATATGAAAATGAATGCCAATGATGTAATTGTCTGATAAAATCTGCAGTACCTGAAGAATTGAAATTAATTTATACTAAATCATTATCTTTTTATAGCAGGCAGATGTTGAGGTTATAGTATTAGTGAACTTTGGGTTCTTTTCATTCACAGATCAGGATCTGCTTTTTAATAAATTGAGAAGCTAAGGTCTAACCCTTCTGGCAGCACACTGGCTTTCTAATTATCTTAGTAATAGCTCTAAATTATTATTCAATGTAGGTCTGCGTCCTACTGTTAGTGGGTCATGATATCCTTTGGGATTCATACTTTTTTTCTTGTTTTAGTAAATGACTTGCCATCTGCAGATAATTCAAGTTCATTGTCTAACTTTTTAAAATAACATTGACATTGTTAGGAAGATATTAACGTATTTGAAAGAGTCTTCAAGTGAACTGGGAGACAGAGAAGCTGACTCCTTTTTATTATTCATTCTCCCTACTCTCTTGAAAAAATAACATCAGCAATTTCATATCAAAACACATTAGTTTTTCTTTTTGATTTTGCTTTCACTCTGATGTAGACAATATTTCTACGGAACGAATTTTTATTTCTTATAATAATGAAATTGCCTTAGTAATAAGGCACCAAATTATAGAGGATTGCTCAGTGGACTATGCTTTCATGTCACATCTATCAGGGACTAGATTTTGATTTTCAGCATCACTTACTTTCCCCAAGCCTCAGTTTATTCATCTTTAAATGGAAATTAAAGTACTTTATCCTCTTGAGACATAAAAGCATAAGAGAGCCTTTAACAGCTTACTCCTTTTGGCCTGGTAATTCTAATTTTCTGGGACTAACTGAAGGAAAAAATGTGTGATTCTAAAAAAGATATATAAATATGCTGATTGGAGAAAAAAGTAGACTAACAGAAAGTGAGAAAATCTAAATTTCTGTGGATATGAGAACTATTATATAAATAATGATACCACTGCATAACAGAACACTATGAAACCATAAAATTCTATTTTAAAGTACTTAAGAAGATGTGAAACACCAAAATATAATGAATAATATGTTAAAACATATGAAATAATCTAAAACTATAATACCAATATATATTTTGACCTTATATCCAGTGACTATTATGTGTTTAATATTAATTTTAATAGTCACTCTGTTTAATTTTTTGGATTTCTAACATAGAATGACTATTAAAATTAATATTAAACACATAATAGTCACTGGATATAAGGTCAATAAACAAAAATTCATTTTATTTATATAGACCTTAATAATAAGTAGAAAATAAAATTTTAAAACCAGTAAGTTTTAAAATAGCATAAAAAATATAGGAATAATTCTAGTAAATGATGTCCAAGATCTCTACTTTGAAAACAATATAAATTATTGAGGGAAATTAAAGAAGACCAAAATAAATAGAGACACACCATGTTCTTAGACTGGAAGACTCAGTAGTATTAAGGCATCAATTTTTCATAAATTAATCTATAGATTAAACATAAGAATAAGCAAAAGCTCAGAAATTTCATGGGGGAAATTGGCAAGATAATTCTAAAATGGAAGTGGAAATGGAAATATCCAAGCTAATATTGAAGCAAAAAAACCAAACTAAGACTTTTACTATTTGACATTGTTGCCTATTACAAAGTTAGATAAGTAAGGCCATATGGTACTAGAACAAAGAATAGTGGCAAATGGAAGAGCACAGCATATCCAGAAACAGAGTCACGCATCTGAGTTTTAGTTGAGTTATGGCAAAGGCAACACTGCAGTGCATTTGAAAATGACAGTTTTTTTCAATCAATGAAACTAGATCAGTTTGACAACCATACTGAATAAAAATGAATGTTAAAGCCAGCCTCAGGCCATACATAAAAAGAAATCCCAGCTCAATTGTTGGTCTAAATGTGGTAAGTAAAACAAAAGTTTTAGAAAACAATGTTAAATTTTAATCATCTTGGGAAAAGGCAAGCATTTCTTAGAACTTAAAAAGTACTACCTGAAGGGAGAAAAGGTGATAAATACGAGTGCATTAAAATTAAGAATGTGTGGAGCCAGCCCTGATGGCCTAGCAGTTAAAGTATAGCACGCTTTGCTTCAGCAGCCTGTGTTCAGTTCCTGTGCATGGAACCATACCACTCTTCTGTCAGTAGCCATGCTGTGGCAGAGCCTCGCATAGAAAAACCAGAAGAACTTACAACTATACACAGCCATGTACTGGGGCTTTGAGGAGGAAAAAAGAAGAAAAAAGGAGGAAGATTGGCAATAGATGTTAACTTATGGCGAATCTTTCCCTGCAAAGAAAAAAACAAATTAAGAATGTCTGTTTATTAAAGGATGTAATTAAGAAAGTGAAAAAGCACACCACAGATCATATGCATATCTGACAAAGAACTTCTATTCACAGAATTCCTCTAATTCAATAACAATGAAACAGTTGACACAGTAAAAAAAAAAAAGGCAAAAGACTTCAACAGGCACTTCAAAAATAAAGGTTTCAAAATGGTTGATACACATTTGAAGAGCTGCAAATCTCATTAGTCATTAGAGAAATTCAAATCAAAAACAAAATGAGGCATCACTATAAATCCACCAAATGACTAAAAATAAAAAATTAACAGGTGTTGTGTGAATATGGAACAACTGGAATTCTCATATACTACTGGTGTTAGTGTGTATTGATACAATCACTATGGAAATCTTTCTGGCAGGATCTACAGATCTACTAAGTCTGAATATATGCATGCCCTAGTCTGGGCAAGTCCACTCATAGATAAAAACTTAACAGAAATGTATACACATGTTCACCAAAGTACAGGTAGAAGTGCTTCACAGAAGCACTATTCATAATCAACAAAACTGGAAACAATCTAAATGTCCATCAAAAGAAAAATGGACAAATAAATCATGGTATATTGACACAATGGAATACTATCTAATAATTAGAGTGAACTACATAGCTACATGCAAGAACTAGATGAATTTGGAATAAAATAGTTGGATGCATAAGAGTACAAACATCACAATTCCACCTTATAAAATGTAAAACCAGACAAAATTAACCCATGGAGTCAAATGTCAGAGAGTAGTTATATTTGGGGAAGTACGGTGAGTAGGAAGGACATGATGATGGCTTCTATGGTGTTGTCAGTGATACTTTTCTCATTCTGAATGATGGTTTTATGGATGTTTTCATGTTGTGAAAATCCATCGAGTTTTATACTTTCAGTATGTGCATTTTATGTGTGTATACTATACATACACACACAAAAATGTCATGATAGTGACATATACCTACCTTACAGTTTTATTAGGTGAACTAAAGGAAGTCATATGTGAGAAAGCACTTTGTCATCTGTAAAGCTCTGGTGACATTACTATTGATGCAGAGGAAATGTGATTGCTCAGCTACAATCAGTGTGTAGGGTCATAGTATGAATTCTGACTCAAAATATCACCTTGTACGCTCTTGACCTCTTTTCAATTTTTCTTTTTGGCCATGATTAGAGAACAGCTTGATTCCCACTGAAATTCTGTCCTAGCTTTGCGAATGCCAAGAAAGCCATTTTAAAGTACCGTCCCCAGATTCACTCTCAGAATAAGGTAATTCTGCTTCCCCAAAATAAAGTTTCAGGAGGGAAAATGGGTTAAGTATTGTATTGATCTTTAAGGTCACCACCTATCTCCAGTTTCTCCAATCTCTCCAGACCAATGAAATTCTGAGACAAGTAATCACAGAGGAATTACCTGCAAAATATATATATATTTTTATTAAGGTATAGTTGATATACAACATTGTTAGTTTCACGTATGCAACATAATGGTTCAATATTTGTATATATTGCAAAATGATCACCACAGTAAGATATGGTAACGTATGGTATGCTATGGTAACATCCATCACCATATATAGTTACAAATTTTTTTTCTTGTGATGAGAACTTTTAATATTTACTCCCTTAGCCATTCCAAAATGCAATATAGGAATATTAACTGTGGTCACCATGCTGTACATTACATCCCCATGACTTATTTATTTTATAATTGGAAGTTTGTCCCTTTTGACTCCCTTCACCCATATCAGCTACCCCCCCCCCCCACCTCGTGCCTCTGGTAACCACCAATCTATTCTCTGTATCTATGAGCTTTCTTGTGTTTTTATTTAGATTCTGCATATGAGATCATACAGTATTTGTCTTTCTCTGTCTGACTTATTTCACTTAGCACAATGCCCTCAAGTTCCATCCATGTTGTCACAAATGGCAAGATTTCATTCTTTTTTATGGCTGAATAATATTCCATTATATATATATATAGATAGAGAGATAGAGAGTATTTTATATATATGAGTATTTCATATATATATATATATACACACACACACACACACACACCACATTTTCTTTTTTTGTTCATCTACTGATGGACGCTTAGGTTGTTTCCAGATCTTGGCTATGGTAAATAATGCTGCAATGAATATGAGGGTGCACATATCTTTTTGAGTTAGTGTTTTCATTCTCTTTGGAGAAATACCCAGAAGTGGAATAGCTAGATTGTATGATAGTTCTATCTTTATATTTTTGAGGAACCTCCATACTGTTTTCCATAGTGGCTGAACCAGTTTACATTCCCATCAACAGTGCACAAGGATTTCCTTTTCTCCACATCCTCACCAAGACTTGTTATTGCTCGTCTTGTCAATAATAGCCACTCTAACAGGTGTGAGGTGATATCTCATTATGGTTTTGTGCCTGCAGATATTAAGAAGAGCTTACAATCAGCAAGAAAACACAAAGACTCATCCTTAGAAGGTTTCTTTAGAAAGAACTATAATAGCTTCAAATAAAAACTAGACTTTGGATCAGAATGCATGAAACAAAATTCTTTCTGAGACTCCTCTTCAGTAAGATGAAGATAATAATCCAATAAATTTGTTAGAGGATTAAGTAAATTAATACATGTAGAACGTGTAAGAAGTACTTAGAATATAGCAAGAGTTCAAGATTATTACCTAACAAATCTGTTACAGATAAAATCTGAAATTCAGTTTATTGACTTGAAACTGGTATTCTTGATTAACGTTCAACTCTCTTCAGCCATAGTCTCTTTCCTTCTTGAGACATAGCCATTTTCAACTGGTTATGTCTAAGATCTCTACATTTATCTGTCTTAAGCTTGTATAAAAGGAAAAGAGCAAAAAGAATTGCATGTGGGAAGCTGTGAAGTCATTTATATCACTTTTGTCACATTCCTTTCTCTTGAACCTGGTCATGTCAACTCACCCAACTGAAAGAGAGGGTGGGAAATGTAGTCTAGATGTGCGCCCAGGAAGAAAAGAGAAATGGAGTTGGAAAACACCTAGCTGGTTTCTGCCTTAGTCACTCTAGTTTCATTCATTCTCCCTTACAGATAATTATAGTTCTTTAGCAGCTCAGCCTTGAAAAAGTTTATGTAGTCAAAAGTAGGCACTATAAATTTAATTAAGCAAAATTACGTTCTAATTATATTAGTCGGATGAGGTAAATGGCAGCAGGAAATACTTGCATTAGAGTATTTGGGGGTTGAGGCAATAAGGGAACTAATTTCTTGTATTTTACACTTGGTAGTGAGTAACAAATATCTAAAACTGAAAAATTCAAGAAATATTTTTGTAAGTGTGTTACTCAGAATAAAAGCAAAAACCAGGAGGAACAGCTAGAAGAAGCTGAAAGTAGTTGTCACAGTGTAGTAAGAATCAGGATACGGAATGTCAGTGTCTCGCTGGTATACATTGTAAAGCTATTAATCTAATTTGACTTTTTAGCCTTTTTTTTTTACCATGTTCATGTACTGTTTTGATTAAATCAAGATAAGTAGAACATATAGAACCAATAAAATTAGGAAGCCATGAGAGGTCATCAGATTAACACGTCACTCAGTATGAAACTTGGAGACACATAGGCAAAAAAGATTTAACTTCTCATGGCTATAACAGAGAGGAAGGAAAGGAAACAGAATGTGAGAGGTGTTCAGATAGAGAACAGTGACTGAGATCACATGGAGAAGTTTGTGTGTCTTTAGGGGTTGCCCTGATGGTGCAAGATGGAGAATTTTGTGGGGATGTTCATGTCTGTTATTGCTCCCTGTGGAGGGTACACAGAATAAATAAATAAAGTTTCAGGATCCAAGTTGTGTCAACTGTTCTGTTAATTGAAATTCTGTACTGGAATATTATGGCGCTTACTCTTCTGTTGACTTTTGTGAGTTGGTTTAGGTTATAGCATTTGTAGATGCCTTGACTGTGCTTCTTAACCTTGGCTGCTTTCAGAACATTGACCCCACCAATGGGGAAAATAGAGAAGGTCAACATTTTCTAAATTTACTGCTTTTATAATTAGGGGAAAAACATGCATTACATGAACACTTACTTGGAAGAATTTCAGCAGTGTTTAATATAGCCATCTAGAGTAATAGGAAAATATTGGAGATGATTTAAGAAAAGCAAACTTGGTACTTGGAGAAGCCAAAACAATCTTGCCAAGGTCATAGTTCTCAGACCAGCTGATTCTTAGAGTCTGTTAATGAAATCAGACATTGTAGCAACTACAGAGGGTCAGATAATTAAAACACTCATGAGACGCCACAGAGCATATAAACATAAGGCTTTAATAAAGACAGATTCAATACAGCTAGAGAAAGAAAGCATGTGGCAGGTCCACAGCAGCTAACCATACCTTCCAGAGTCCTTGCTCAGCTACCCAGGATAAGCTTCACGTCTAGATCACAAATTACTGAGATAAGTACAAGAGGTCTCCATTCCAGGGAAACCTAAGCAAATGTTTACCAAGAGGTCATTGATCCCACACTGACCGCTTAACCAAACCAGGCTATGTAACCAGATAAACCAGGTTCAGACCATCAAGATATACATTTACAATAAACAATTCAGACAAGCTAGAAAAGACACCACTAGAAGAGTTTTGGTCTTAGTACACCTAGCACAGAAATCATTAGCTAGGATATTTTGTTGCCATAGTGCCCGAGTTAATATTACGGTTCTCGACTCCCTAGGGATAAACACGGAGCTATCATGGATGATCTATAAGTTAAATCTATTCCTACACAGGCATAAATTAGTCCTAAGTTACTTTTTAAAGAAAGAAGGCTGTACTAGAGGCATAATAAGAACATTTTTTAGATTTGTGGAGTCTACACACACAAATCTGAAGCTTCAAGCTTCAGTTGAACAAAGGTTTTTTGTGTGTTTTTTTTTCTTGTTGCTGTTTTGTTTTTAAAATTTCCTCCATGAATTTAGAACATTGTAATACTAAACTAAGGGAGGGGGAAAAGTTGCAAAATTGAATCATAGTTAGACATTAAGAAGGAAAGGAGGTCATGTAAATGTAAAAAAGCTTTCTTTTATACTTTATATTTATACTTTTATACTTCCAGTTTAATTTTATATAGTATAATATTCTATATAAGTTTAAAAAATATCTTTCTATATTTTATATAGGTAAAAATATGATCCAAAGAAGTAGCCATGAAGTAGTTGCTGAGAGCAAAAAGCAATAGTGTACCTAGAAAACCACAGTGGCAGTTCTAAGATGTCCCCATGAAGAAAGGAAGTTGACCCAATAATTTTCAGACCATGTAATCTTTGGCTACAGTTCTTAGGAATTTGAGGAACAGAATAATTGCAATTTTCACCTGTGGAGTTTCAAGGAAGGAACACTTAAAATGCTTCATCTCTTCTTAATTTGTAGTGAATAATCACTTAATAATTGCAAAGGTTAAATACTGAATGATGCTAACAAAAGCTTTCAACTACTTTGAAAACCGAAATGAATACAACAGCATGGAGCCATTAGCTGGAATTTACCAGCTTCAAATTCAGTTGTTAGAATGCATCGAGAATACTTGCTTTGCTATATTAGTTTTGATAAAGAATATTCAGGTTAATAAACATTAAATGTTCACTGGCTTTTGTTTCTTTCAAATTTTATTTACTTACATAATATTTTTCTGTTGAAGTTTCATTGTGGTTGTTCTCTAATGACAAAATTTTATATCATCTGAAAATCTTAATTTGTTTGGGCATTCGTTTAAAAAGATGCCCACTGTGTCACCTGAGTCAAGGTTCATAACTTGTGCTGAATCCTTTGTACTGTAATCTGACGACTCAGAAGAATGCTCCAATTCTTTGAAAGGCAAAGCGTGTGCAAGTATTTCTTTTTAATGAAAAATACATAAATAACAGTTCTTTTATCTGATCAGTAAAGAATCAACAACTAAAATGCTCAAAGTGACTATGTTGGTTTTCCATTACTGCTGTAACAAACTCCCACAAACTTGGCTTAAAACAACACAAATTTATTATCCTATAATTCTACGGGTCAGAAGTCAGACATAAGTCTCAAAGGGCAAAAATCAAAGTGTCAGCAAAGCTGCATTTCTTTCTGGAGTCAGAGGAGAGAATCTGTTTCCTTGTTTTGTCCAGCTTCAAGTGACTCCCCATATTCCTTTGCTCATGGAGCCGTCCTCCATCTTAGAGACCAGCAATGATGGGTCGAGTGCTTCATACATCAAATCTCTCTGACTTCCTCTTCTGCCTCCCTGTTCCATTTATAAGGATTCTTGTGATTACAATGAAGGCACTCAAAAATCCCTAATATGGAGTAGGGCGGAGCAAAATGGTGGGGTGAGCTGACCCGGGATTCTCTCCCCTGCAAAATACAACAAAAGATTGGAAGAACTGAATTTCAGAGAATAAACATAATGCCAGCTTGATAGAGACCTACAAAACCAAGAAGGCGGAGATCATAAACCCTACTTACAGCCTCGGAGGCACTGGAACGGTAGGAGAGAACATCGCTCCCTCCCCTAGAGTCTGCGATCACTGCTGCACGGGTTGGGAAGGAGCAGGGGAGGGGCCGCGTGACCGGGGGATCATCCACGACTCCTGCGCTGGTTCAGTGGAAACCCACTGATGGGGGGAAAGTTTCCATCCACAGGGACCCCATAAACCAAGGGCCTTGGGAGACCAGAGAACAGAACTGATCTGAACCCAGACCAGCACCTGTGAGTAACAGCCCCTCCCCCTCAGCAAAGCCAGTGGGAGCAGCCATCTTGCCCGAAGGCGGAGAGCCCATAACATGCGGCTCTCGACGCCCATCTAGTGGCGACAGGCTGTAACTGCAACCGAATTCTACCACCATGCGAAAAAACCGCTCTTCTACCATCCAGCAATTTATAAAAGCCCCAGACCAGAAGGAAAACAATAAAAACACAGAATTAAGTCCTGAGGACTTGGAATTAGGTAAACTAAGTGATAATGAGTTCAGAGCACCTATAATCAAAAAACTCAATGAGGTAGAGAGAAAGATAGAGAAACAAGCTGAGTTCTGGAGTTACTTCACAAAAGAGATTGAAATCATAAAGAAGAATCAAACAGAATTACTTGAGATCAAAAACACAATGGACCAGATAAAACAGAATATGGATTCCCTGAATGACAGTGTAGATACCATAGAAGAGCAAATTAACATAATTGAAGATAGACAGGCTGAATGGCTCCAGACAGAGGAAGAAAGAGAACTAAGAATTTAAAAAAATGAGGAAAATCTCCGAGAGATAATGGATTCAATGAGGAGTCAGAACATAAGGATCATAGGAATTCCCGAGAATATGGAAAAGGAAAATGGAACAGAAAGTGTGCTTAACGAAATTATTGAAGAGAACTTCCCAAATCTAGGGATCGATGGAGAAATGTGTGTAGAGGAGGGTTTTAGATCTCCTAGATTTGTCAATGTAAAAAGAGCTACTCCAAGGCACATAGTAGTAAAATTGGCAAAAAGGAATGATAAGGAAAGAATACTGAGGGAAGTAAGGAAAAAAAAGAGAATAACCTATCAAGGAGCCCCTATCAGACTGTCAGCGGATTTCTCTACAGAAACCCTACAAGCTAGGAGAGAATGGAGTGACATATTCAAAGCTTTAAAAGATAAAAATCTTCAGCCAAGAATACTCTATCCAGCAAGAATTTCCTTCAGATATGAGGGAAAAATTAAATCTTTTCCAGACAAACAAAAGTTAAGGGAATTTGTAACTAAAAGCCCTCCATTACAAGAAATCCTCAAGAAGGCTCTCATACCTGAAAAAAGAAAAAAGGGAGAAAGGGGACACAATCCACAGACTAGGGAGACCGATGGATAGAACAAGAACAGGATAGCAAATATTCAACTATAGCATTAGGGTAAAGGTAAGGAAACTACGAAAGCAAGGGCAATCTTATCACTCTAACTACAAATTAATAAGACAAGTTGGAATAAAAAATGAAAATAATTATTTAGGAGGGGAAGAGCAAAGGGTCTAAACCAGTATTGGTCAAGTAAGTAAGAGACCACCAGAGAATAGACTATATTATACACGAGATTCTAAATACAAACCTCAAGGTAGACACTAAAATAAAGTACAGAACAGAGTCATAAATCATAAATAAGGAAAAATCTAAGAAACCCAGCATAAGAAATTGCAGTATTAAATGGGTAGTTTAAAGCAAACAGGAAAAGAAATGCAGGAAAACAAGATAATGAGTAACAGATTAACAGCATTAAGTCCACATGCATCAATAATCACTCTCAATGTAAACGGATTGAACTCTCCAATAAAAAGACAGAGAGTTGCAAAATGGATTAAAGAACAAGATCCAACAATTTGTTGCCTCCAGGAAACACACCTCAGCCCCAAGGACAAACACAGACTCAGGGTGAAGGGGTAGAGGACAATACTTCAAGCTAATAGCAAGGAAAAAAAGGCAGGTGTTGCAATTCTCATATCAGACCAAGTGGATTTCAAAATAAGACAGGTAAAGAGAGACATGGAGGGACAATATATAGTGATCAAAGGGACACTTCATCAAGAAGAAATAACGCTTATAAATATCTATGCACCCAACACAGGAGCACCAAGATTCATAAAGCAACTATTAACAGACCTAAAGGAAGATGTTAAAAACAACACAATAATAGTAGGGGACCTCAACACCCCACTCACATCAATGGACAGATCATCCAGACAGAAAGTCAACAAGGAAATAGTGGAGCTGAATGAAAAACTAAAACAATTGGACTTAATAGACATATATAGATCACTTCACCCTGAAAGAGCTGAATACACATTCTTCTCAAGTGCACATGGAACATTCTCTAGGATAGACCATATGTTGGGAAACAAGGCAAGCCTCTACAAATTTAAAAAAATTGAAATAATAACAAGCATCTTCTCCGATCATAGTGCTGTAAGGCTAGAAATTAATTACAAGAAAAAAGCTGAGAAAGGCTCAAAGATGTGGAGACTAAACAACACACTACTGAACAAGCAATGGATCATTGAAGAAATTAAAGAAGAAATAAAAAAATATCTGGAAACAAATGAAAATGATAGCATGCCATACCAACTTATATGGGATACTGCAAAAGCTGTATTAAGAGGAAAATTCATCGCAATACAGGTGCATCTTAACAAACTAGAAAAATCCCAAATAAGCAACCTTAAAGCACACCTAACCAAACTAGAGAAAAAAGAACAAATGAAGCCCAAAGTCAGCAGAAGGAGAGAAATAATAAAAATCAGAGCAGAAATAAATACTATTGAAACGAAAAAGGCAGTAGAAAGGATCAGTGAAACAAAGAGCTGGTTTTTTGAGAAGATAAATAAAATTGACAAACCACTAGCCAGACTTACAAAGAAAAAAAGGGAGAAAGCTCAAACAAAATCAGAAATGAGCGAGGAGAAATAACAACAGACTCTGCAGAAATACAACAGATTGTAAGAGAATACTACAAAAAACTATATGCCAACAGATTGGATAACCTAGAGGAAATGGATAAATTCTTGGACTCCTACAATCTCCCAAAGCTCATTCAAGAAGAGGCAGACAATTTGAACAGACCAATCACAAGGAAAGAGATTGAAACAGCCATCAAAAACATCCCAAAGAATAAAACCCCAGGACCAGATGGCTTTCCTGGGGAATTCCACCAAACTTTCAGAGAGGACTTAATACCTATCCTTTTCAAGCTATTCCAAAAAATTAGGGAAGATGGAACACTCCCTAACACATTCTATGAGGCCAACATCACCCTGATATCAAAACCTGACAAAGACACCACGAAAAAAGAGAACTACAGGCCAATATCACTTATGAACATAGATGCAAAAATTCTAAACAAAATTTTGGCAACCAGAATTCAGCAATTCATCAAAAGAATCATACATCATGATCAGGTGGGATTCATACCAGGGACACAGGGATGGTTCAACATCCGCAAATCAATCAATGTGATACACCACATCAACAAACTGAGGAATAAAAACCACATGATCATCTCAATAGATGCAGAGAAGGCATTTGACAAGATCCAACAGCCATTTATGATAAAAACTCTGAACAAAATGGGCATAGAAGGAAACTACCTCAACATGATAAAGGCCATATATGACAAACCCATAGCCAACATCATACTCAATGGGCAAAAACTGAACGCCATCCCCCTGAAAACAGGAACAAGACAAGGATGCCCTCCATCACCACTCTTATTTAACATAGTACTGGAGGTCCTGGCCAGAGCAATCAGGCAAGAAAAAGGAATAAAAGGAATCCAAATAGGAAGGGAAGAAGTGAAACTCTCGCTGTTTGCAGACGACATGATCTTATATATAGAAAACCCCAAAGAATCCATTGGAAAACTCTTAGAAGTAATCAACAACTACAGCAAAGTTGCAGGGTATAAAATCAATTTGCATAAATCAGTAGCATTTCTATACTCCAGTAATGAACCAACAGAAAAAGAACTCAAGAACACGATACCATTCACAATAGCAACAAAAAGAATAAAATATCTTGGGGTAAATTTAACTAAGGAAGTGAAGGACCTATATAATGAAAATTACAAGGCCTTTCTGAGAGAATTGGATGACGACATAAGGAGATGGAAAGACATTCCATGTACATGGATTGGAAGAATAAACATAGTTAAAATGTCCGTTCTACCTAATGCAATCTACAGATTCAACGCCATCCCAATCAGAATCCCAATGACATTCTTTACAGAATTAGAACAAAGAATCCTAAAATTCATATGGGGCAACAAAAGACCCCGAATTTCTAAAGCAATCCTGAGAAAAAAGAACAAAACGGGAGGCATCACAATCCCTGACTTCAAAACATACTACAAAGCTACAGTAATCAAAACAGCATGGTACTGGTACAAAAACAGGTGCACAGATCAAAGGAACAGAATTGAAAGCCCAGAAATAAAACCACACGTCTATGGACAGCTTATCTTTAACAAAGGAGCTGAGGGCATACAATGGAGAAAAGAAAGTCTTTTCAACAAATGGTGCTGGGAAAACTGGAAAGCCACATGTAAAAGAATGAAAATTAGCCATTCTTTTTCACCATTCACCAAAATAAACTCAAAATGGATCAAAGACCTAAAGGTGAGACCTGAAACCATAAGGCTTCTGGAAGAAAACGTAGGCAGTACACTCTTTGACATCAGTATTAAAAGGATCTTTTCGGACACCATGCCTTCTCAGAGAAGGGAAACAATCGAAAGAATAAACAAATGGGACTTCATCAGACTAAAGAGCTTCTTCAAGGCAAATGAAAACAGGATTGAAACAAAAAAACAACCCACTAACTGGGAAAAAATATTTGCAAGTCATATAGCTGACAAAGGCTTAATATCCATAATATATGGATAAATAAATATATAAAGAACTCTCACAACTCAACAACAAAACATCAAACAACCCAATCAAAAAATGGGCTGGAGACATGAACAGACGTTTCTCCAAAGAAGATATACTGATGGCCAATAGGCACATGAAAAGATGCTCATCATTACTAATCATCAGGGAAATGCAAATCAAAACTACACTAAGATATCACCTTACACCCGTTAGAATGACAAAAATATCTAAAACTAATAGTAACAAATGTTGGAGAGGTTTCGGAGAAAAAGGAACCCTCATACACTGCTGGTGGGAATGCAAACTGGTGCAGCCACTATGGAAAACAGTATGGAGATTCCTCAAAAAATTAAAAATAGAACTACCATACGATCCAGCCATCCCACTACTGGGTATTTATCCAAAGAGCTTGAAGTCAGCAATCCCAAAAGTCCTATGCACCCCAATGTTTATTGCGGCATTATTTACAATAGCCAAGACATGGAAGCAACCTAAGTGCCCAGCAACAGACGAATGGATAAAGAAGATGTGGTACATATATACAATGGAATACTACTCAGCTGCAAAACAGAACAAAATCATTCCATTTGCAATAATATGGATGGACCTTGAGGGAATTATGTTAAGTGAAATAAGCCAGCGAGAGAGGGATAATCTGTGTGTGACTCCACTCATATGAGGAATTTAAAATTATGGACTAAGAACAGTTTAGTGGATGCCAGGGGAAAGGTGGGGTGGGGGGTGGGCACAAAGGGTGAAGCGGTGCACCTACAACATGACTGACAAACATTAATGTACAACTAAAATTTCACAAGATTGTAACCTATCATTAACTCAATAAAAAAAAATAATCCCTAATAATCTCCATATTATAAGGTTAACTAACTAGCAACTTTAACACCAAATGCAACCTTAATTCTCTCTTTGCCATGTAAGACAACTTATTCACAAGTTGCAAGGATTTGGACATGGATATCTTTGTGGGGCCATTATTCTGTCTTCTTCAGTAACTACTATCATGTCACTGCTATGCTTTCAATGTGTAAAAATCTACAGACATTTAAAACATTTTTCTGTTGTACTTTCTATTATCACTTATTAATTCTACTTCAACACAATGCAACACGAATGTACATTTTCTGGTGAAGGATTACATTTAATGATTCATCAAATATGTGTTGAATGTTTACTGTTAAGCAGACTCTGTTCTAGGTGCTAAGGATATAGCAGTGAAAAAGAAATTATAAACTTCTAACATGGAGTCTCTATTCTAATGGGAGAGACAAACAATAACAACATAATTAAGTAAAATTTATGATATTTTAAATAAATTCAGGAAATGGTATAAGAAATGTTTTAGTGTAAGTGGATAATGGGGGCAAGAGGGAAGACACAATGGGGCTTTTATTTATTCTTTGTTTTATTGAGGTCACATTGTTTTATAACATGACATAAATTTCAGATGTACTTCATTATGTTTTGACTTCTGTATAGACTACATCATGTTCACCACCAAAAGTCCAGTTACCACCCGTCATCCCATACATGTGCTCCTTTATCTCTTTCGCCCTCCCTCCACCCCCTTCTCTGGTATCCACCAATCTGTTCTCTGTATCTATGTGTATGTTTATTTATCTTCCAAATATGAGGGAAATCATACAGTAATTGTCTTTCTCCATCTGATTTCTTTTGCTTAGCTTAATAGCCTCAAGGTCCATCCATGTTGTTGCAAATGGCAAGAGTTTGTCTTTTTATATGGCTGAGTAGTATTCCATTGTATATAGGTAACACATCTTCCTTATCCATTCATCCCTTGATGGGCACTTAGGTTGATTCCAAGTCTTGGCTCTACTTTGTATGTGGGATGCCTCCACAGCAAGGCTGATGAGTGGAGTAGGTTTGGATCTGGGATCTGAATCCATGAACCTGGGCCACTGAAGCTGAGTACATGGAACTTTAACCATCTGGTCATGGGGCTGGCCCCATCTTTAATCTTTTGAGGAATCTCAGTGCTGCTTTCCATAGTGGCTGCACCAATTTACTTTCCCACTAACAGTGTATAAGAGTTCCTTTTTCTCCACATCCTCTCCAATACTTGCTATTTTTCTTTTTAATAATAGCCGTTCAAAAGGGTGTGAGGTCATATCTCATTGTAGATTTGATTTGCATTTCCCTAGTAATTAGTGATGTTGAACATCTTTTCATGTGTTTATTGGTCATCTGTATATCTTCTTGGGAAAAATGTCTGTTCAGAGCCTTTGCCCAATTTTTGATTGAGCTGTTTGGTTTCTTGTTGTTGAGTTGTATGAGTTCTTTATATATTTTGGATATTAACCCTTATTGGATATATGATTTGCAAATATCATTTTCCAATTCGTAGGCTGTCTTTTTGTTTTGTTGTTGGTTTCCTTAGCCCTGAAGAAGCTTTTTAGTTTGATTTAGTCTCGTTTGTTCATTTTTACTTTTGTTTCCTTTGTCTGATGAGATGATATTCAAAAACATACTGCTAACACTGATATCAAAGAGTGTACTGCTTATGTTTTCTTCTAGGAGTTTTATGATTTAAAATCCATTTTTATTTAATTTTTGTGTGTGGTGTAAGATAATGGTATACTTTCATTCCTTTTTGTATGTGGCTGTCCAGTTTTCCCAACACATTTATTGAAGATACTTTCCTTTCTCCATTGTATGTTCTTGGCTCCTTTCTTGAAAATTAACTGTCCATAGATGTGTAGATTTATTTTTGGGCTCTCAATTTTGTTCCATCAACAAGCATGTCTCTTTTGTTGCCAGTACCATGCTGTTTGATAGCTATATAGCTTCATAATATATTTTGAAATCAAAGAGTGTGATACATTCAGCTTTGCTCTTTTTCTAAAGATTTTTTTGGCTATTCGAGGTCTTTTGTTGATCTATACAAATTTTAGGCTTCTTTGTTCTATTTCTGTGAAAATTGTCCTTGGGATTCTGATTGAGATTGCAATGAATCTGTAGATTGCTTTGGGTAATATGTATATTTTTACCATACTACTTCTTCCAATCCATGAGCATGAAATATACTTCCATTTCTTTACACCTTCTTCAATTTCCTTCAACAGTGTCCTTTAGTTTTCAGAGTATAGGACTTTCACCTCCTTGGTTAAATTTATTACTAAGTATTTTATTGTTTTCGTTGCAATTGTAATTAGGATCATATTCTTGATTTCTCTTTCTGCTAGTTCATTGTTAGTGTATAGAAACACAGCTTATTTTTGTTTCTTGATAGCCTGCAACTTTACTGTATTCATTAATTATTTTGAATCAATTTTTGGTGGATTCTTTTGTATTTTCTATAAACATAATCATATCTTGTACAAATAGTGGGCTTTACTTCTTCCTTTTCAGTTCGAATTCCTTTTCTTTCTTTTTCTTGCCTAATTGCTCTGGCAAGGACTATCAATACTATGTGGAGTAAGAGTGGCAAGAGTGGGCATCCTTGTCTTGTTCCTGATCTTAGAGGAAAAGCTTTCAGTTTTTCTCCATTAAGTATGATGCTGACTGTGGGTTTTTCATAATGGCTGTTATTTTGTTGAGGTACTTTCCTTCTATACCCATTTTATTGACAATTTTTATCATAAATGAATGTTGAATCTTGTCAAATGCTTTCTCTGCAGCTATTCAAATTGCCATGTTATTTTTTGTTAATGTAGTGTATCACATGGATTGGTTTGCAGATGTTGAATCATCCAGGAGTCCCTGAAATAAATCCCACTTGATCATGGGGTATGATCTTTTCAATGTATTGTATTTGATTTGCTAATATTTTGTTGAGGGCTTTTACATCTATGTTCATCAGCAATATTGGCCTGTAATTTCCCTTTTTGTGTTGTTCTTGTCTGGTTTTGGTAGTAGGGTAATGTTAGCCTTGCAAAATGACTTAGGAAGCATCCCGTTCTCTTCAATTTTTTGGAAGAGTATGATAAATATAGGTAGTAAGTCTTTGAATATTTCGTAGAATTCACCAGAGAAGCCATCCAGTCTTGGACTTTTGTTTTAGGGGAGGTTTTCTATTACTGTCAATTTCTTTCCTTGTGATTTGTTTGTTCCATTTCTCTATTTCCTCTTAATTCTGTTTTGGGAGGTTGTATGATTCTAAGAATTCATTCATTTCTTCTAGGTTATCCAATTTGTTGGTGTATAGCTTCTTGTAGTATTCTCTTATAATCTTTTGTATTTCTGTGGTATCTACTGTAATTTCTCCTCTTTCATTTCTGATTTTATTTGAGCCTTCTCTCCTTTTTCCTTAGTGAGTTTAGCTGTGGGTTTGTCGATATTGTTCATCTTTTCAAAGAACCATCTCTTAGTTTCATTGATCTTTTCTACTGTCTTTTTAGTCTCTATTTTATTTAATTATTCTCTGATTTTTATTATTTCTTTCCTTCTACTGACTTTCAACTTTGTTCCTTTTCTAGTTCTTTTAGATATAGTGTTAGATTATTTGAGATTTTTCTTGTTTCTTAAGGTAGGACTTCATTGCTGGAAACTTACTTCTTAGTACCACTTTTGCTGCATCCCACAGGTTTCGGTGTGTTGTGTTTTCATTTTCATTTGTCTCCAGGTATTTTTTGTATTTCTCCCCTGATTTCTTCATTGATCCAATAGTTGTTCAGTAGCATGGTGTTTAGACTCCACATATTTGTGGCTTTTCCAGGTTTCTTCTTGTAGTTGTTTTCTAGTTTCATACCACTGTCATCTGAAAAGATGCTGGATGATATTTCTATCTTCTTAAATTTATTGAAACTTGCTTTGTTTCCCAAGATATGGTCTATCTTTGAGGATGTTCCATGCACACTTGAGAAGAATATCTATTCTGCAGCTTTTGGATGGAATGTTCTCCCTATATGTATCTAAGTCCATCTGGTCTAGTATTTCATTAAAGGTCATTGTTTCCTTATTGACTGTCTCTGTCTGGATGATGTTAGTCATCCAGTCTCTGTCTGGACACTGATGTTAGTCGGGTACTGAATTCCCTTACTATTATTGTGTTGCTGTCAATTTCTCCCTTTCGATCTGTTAATAGTTGCTTTATATAATTTGACGTAGCTATGTTAGGTGCATATGTATTAATAAATGCTGTCTTCTTGGTGAATTCTTCCCTTTATCATTATATAATGTCCATCTTTATCTCTTGTTATCTTTTTTGGCTTGAGTCTATTTTTTCTGATATAAATATGGCTACACCTGTTTTCTTTTTGTTGCCATTTGCTTGGAGTATCATATTCCATGCCTTCATTCTGAGCCTATGTTTGTCTTTAGAGCTGAGATGGGTCTCCAGGAGGCAGCATATTGTAGGGTCTAGTTTTGTAATCCAGCCAGCCATTCTGTGTTTTTTGATGGGTGAATTCAGACCATTTACATTTAGAGTTATTATTAATATAAGAAGGCTTATTACTGACATTTTACCTTTTGTTTTCCAAAATATATGGAAACTATATTTCCATTGTGTCTTTTTCTTTGTGTTTCTGTCTGCCATTTCAGTCTGGTGGTTTTCTATGGTGTGTTTTTCAGTTTCCTCCTTATTCTGTGTTTTGTGACTCTGCTCTGATTTTTTGTTTTATGTTACCATGAGGTTTGCATAAAAGATCATATAGATGAGACAGTATTTTTCTGCCGATAATATCTTAGCTCCATTTGCCTGTAGAAGTTCTATTCTTTTCCTCTTCCTCTTCTATATTTTTGTTGTCACAAATTATCCCTTTTTGTATTGTGAGTTTCTTACCAAACTGAAGTGGCTATAATTATTTGTAATGCCTTCTTTCCTTTTAGCCTTTATGTTATAATTAAGTATTTTCTATCCTATTCTGGAATAGAATTGCAACCTTCTTATTATTTCTGTCTATTTAGCACCTTGCTTGAAGCTTTGTTTACCTGTGTCTTTTTGTTTTAGGTAGGAGAGCTTTTTTTAAGATTTCTTGTAAAGTAAGTCTAGTGTCAATGAACTCCCTCAGCTTGTGTTTGTCTGGGAAAATCTTCATTTCTCTTTCATATTTGAAAGATAACTTTGCTGGATAGATTATTCTTGGCTCACAGTTTTTAACTTCAACATTTTGAATATATTATTCCACTCTCTCATGGCCTATAGAGTTTCTGCTGAGAAATCCACTAATAGCATAATGAGAGTTCCTTTGTAAATTATTATTATCTTCTTTCTGACCACCTTTAATATTCTTTCTTTGTCATTGACTTTCAACAATTTTAATATAATGTGCCTTGGACAGGGTCTTTTTACATTGAGATAATTAGGTGTTCTATTAGCTTCATGTACTTGTATATCCAATTCTTTCTCCAGGTTTGGGAAGTTCTCAGCTATTATTTCTTTAAATAAACTCTCCACTCCTTTCTCCTTCCTTTGCCTTCTGTGATACTCATTATCCTTGTGTTGCTTTTCTTAATTGGGTCAGATATTTCTTGTAGAATTTCTTCATCTTTTAATAATCTTAGTTCTCTATTCTCTTCTACCTGAATCATTTCTACATTTCTATCTTCAAGCTCGCTAATTCCCTCTTCCATACTATCTACTGCATTTCCAAAGCTTTCTATTTTATTCTTCATCTCATTTATTCTGTTCTTCAGCTACAGAATTTCCATTTGGTTGTTTTTTAGAATTTCAATATTGTTGGTGAAGTACTCCTTCTGTTTATTAATTTTATTCTGGAGATCATTCAAGTGTCTTTCTGAATTTTCTTGTAACTAATTGAGTTTCTCAAGATAGCTATTCTGAATTCTCTGTCAGTTGGATTGCAATATTTTATGACTTCAAGTTTGGTTTCTGGAGAGTTTTCTTTTTCTTCTTGTGACAGCATGTTACTGTAGTTCTTCCTGGTGCTTGATGAGTAGTTCCTCTGCTGGCACGTTTGTGGTAGCAAACATCTTTCTTATTTGGATAAGGCTTTATTTACTTTTATTCTGAGCTGTTTCTGATTATATTTGAGATCCTGTACTTTCCACCCTCCACTGACTCTACCAGAGGAGTGGTCAGTGCCCTCATTATGCTGCTTGTGGCTCCAAGGTCACTGGTGCCTTACTGTTTACAATGTCAGTGCAGTTGTGTGTGTTGCCACTGAGATCACTGGGCTGGCGAACACCTCTACTGCTTCTGAGGTTATCTGGTTCATAGCATCCCCTATGTGGTGGGGAAGAGGGGGATAGTGGCAGTCAGGGTCATGGGCACCTCTACCACGTCTGGGTTTCTTGGGTCTATGGGCACTGTGGCTACAGATCAGGGGGCCAAAGTTGTGGACACCCTTGCAGCTGGGGTCTTGGGTTCTGCTGTTGCTGTTACCTGGCTCTTTGTGAGCTCTGCATGAGCTTAGGCACTAATGCTGCATGTGCCTCCTGTGATGCTGCTCTCAGGTTATCCGTGGGTGCTGGTGATGCTGCTGCTGGGAGCACTGGGTTCACAGGTGTCACTCCCACTGCTGGGTAAGGAGGAACAGCTGAGCCACAAGTTCTGCTGCAGTTTCTGCATCCTCTTGTCTCCAGCACCAGCACAATTCCTGGAACCTCAGGTCACAGGCACTGCCACCATTCAGTTCCTAGAACCACTAGTCTCAGGAGCTGCCACCACTGTTCCTCTGATTCCCCCACCTCCAAGAGGTCCAGTCCACCCGCCTTAAGATGCATAGATGTATGGATATCTCAGGTGTTCTGGTTTACTGTGTAGAGAATCCTTTGTTGGTCTGTGGATATCTTACTGGTTGCAACTTAGAGGGGAGATACAAAGGGAACAACTCACACCACCATGATGCTGATGTCACTCTCCCATGTGTTTTTTAGATTGAAAGGCCAGGGAACCCTGACAGGACTATCAAACCTACTGACAGTGGTGTAAATCTCACTTTGGTCAAAATGACAATGGGATACAATAACCCTGAATTGGGCACCTCATCAGTGCAGCAAAAGCCAAGTGGAAAGCTGTAATTCTAGGAGAGGTGGTTCGTGATGCTGCAGAAACCATGGTTGGCCAGGCCAGCCTTTATACAGTAACTAATCCATAGGCCAAGATATCACCAGCAATCAGAGGTAGTCAAAGATGTGTGTCTACAAAAATGCAACAGAGATCTTTGTGTCTCTAAAAGCCTATCCTGTTTCCACTCCCCAAATTTCATCCCCCATACTGGGTTGCTTTCCTTACTGGAAAGTCAAAAATGCACTCAGTATTCACTTTTTAGCAATAGAGATGTCAATGGAGTGACATTTTAGTTTAAATCTTAATTCTGACTGAAAAAGAGGATTCAAAATGCCCCCGAGGTTGTTGCTTTAAGCAACTAGAAGAAAAGAGATTCCGGTTATTGGTTTAAGAACGATTTTGAGAAAAGCAGATTTGGGGAGAATTTCAAGAGTTTGTGTTGGTTTTGAGTTTCCTAGGTACCAGAGAAAAGTAGGAGACATGATAAAATATATGACTTAAGGCATCCAAACAAAATTTCATTAGGGAAGTAAAATCTTTTTGTTAGGAGTGGCAATTTCTTTGCCACTGGTAATATTCATGAGGAAAAATTCTTTCTTAAGCAGACACACGGTCTCTCAAATCTTTTCTGCCTCTTTCTTTTAGCAGGTAAAATGGCGTGCTTTATTAGGTTGGAAAAAAAATAATTAAGTATGCTTGGCTCCACTCTGTTTCCTTGGGCGAAGGTGGGAACCACACTTGGAAATCTTTTGCTTTTTTAAAAAAAGCCAGATTCTGGATTATTTTATGAGAAATTTTCCAGTTTTTAAACAGGACTGCTAATTAAATTTTTAAAAATACTGTTCAGGATAAAAATAGAATGACTGAATTCTGAATTCAGCCCATTCACTGTCCATTGTTTGTGACTTTTGTCTTTTACCTAAACTTAGACATCACAGTACAAGTTATTGCTTACACAGCAGATGGTGTACTAAGTCAAACGAATTTAGCCACCAATATGTCAGCAGTATGTTTTGACTTTTATCCATTAGGTGAAAGAAAATACTTGTAGCCTTTTATAAAAATATTACCTATTTTGGCTCTATAAGAGGCTAATTAAATCTCTGTGGTTGGTATTTCTGTTAATCAAAAATAAATTTATATTTATTATATATAAGAAAAGCATATCAAATCTCTAGAGACAGGAAATAGCGTATCTGTTTATACACCATACTCAACTAATCCATCCAAATGAAATGTAATAGCTAGGAGCGTGTATTTATTTCTTCTGAAATTTGTTTTTCACATTTATGTTCATGCTATGTTTCATTATATCAAAACTATGCAATAATTGCAGTGACAGTAAGTTTTGTAAAAATACTTGCTTTATTCCCTTTTAAATTATTCCTTTCCAGTGTATTATTTTAAAAAATTAATTAATTAAAAAGAATCATCTCTATACATAGTCTCTGTATTTTAACAGCAATTTGTCAACTCCCATTCCTAATATAAAATTAGCATGTAAATTATATCATTATAAACTTGAAGAAAGAGTGTGGCAAATAATTTTTAATTGTTGATATGCTAATAAACATCCCATTATCATCCATTACTCTGAATAGCTTTAACATATTAGGACTCAGGTTTCTTCCTTTTAATTAAACTACACAAGCATTGTGGTGTCAGTGAGTCTGTAAATGTGCTGATGTTGGTGGGCATGTGTAGCAGGCAAACCTAAGCAAGTTCTCCCCAGGAAAGGATGGCTCAAGCTGAGGTTCTGAGGGTTAGGTCTTCTTGATTTGTGCTGGCAGTTATACCTTGTCTTTTAGTTTCTTATTTGTTTAATTAAAAGTACCTGTGATAACTTATGAAAACACAAGTACAGACTAAAAGTAGAAAACACAAAAACAAATAAAAGGAAAGATTGAGAATTAAGCACAACATAGTGAACGATGTAAAAAGAAAAAGGAAATAGTTGCTTTTCTTCTTGTTTAATAACAAGAAAAGTCCACGTTGATACAGAAAAATCCATTTTTCCAAAGGTTCTGTTATGTCTCCTGGCATTTTATCAGCATTATTAATGACATAGTCCCACTTTTGGAGGAGCTCATGGTCCCTACTAATTAGGACTCTGATACAGGGCAGTATGTAATGTGGAAATAGACAAATTGAGCCTCAGTTCTAGAATGCGGAGCTTTTATTAGGGGCCATTTAAAGGGGCAGAGGTTGGAAGTAAATGCTTTCTTCTGTTTGTCTTTTTGTGTGTCTTCTTGATAAAGGATGGGGAAATTCTGAGGCTAGAATCAGGATGTGGACTTTGGAGATAAAGGCCAAAGGGTCTACTTTCTCTGTACTGTTTGTATTTTGGCTTCTCGACCCTGGCTCCACCCTGAGCTAATTATATAAGAATCTCTGGAGTGAGGTTTTGGCATCAATTTTCTTTTTTTTTAAAGATTGGCACCTAGGCTAACAACTGTTGCCAATCTTCCTTTTTTTTTTTTTTTTAAGGATTGGCACCTGGGCTAACAACTGTTGCCAATCTTTTTTTTTTTTTTCTGCTTTATTTCCCAAACCCCCCCATACATAGTTGTATATCTTAGTTGCAGGTCCTTCTAGTTGTGGGATGTGGGACGCTGCCTCAACGTGGCCTGACGAGTGGTGCCATGTCGGCGCCCAGGATCCGAACCCTGGGCTGCCGCAGCGGAGCGTGCGAACTTAACCACTCGGCCACGGAACCGGTGCCTGTCATCAATTTTTTAAAAATCACCCAAGTGATTCTGTTATGAAGCCCAGAGAGATAACCACTGACCTAGGCTACATGGGATACGTGTGCCCTAGCACAATTCAACAGATAGATTATTGTATCACTACATAGAAACTTAAAACCAAAATATATATATATTGTGGCTGTCTGGAGCCTTGTGGGCAAGGCAAAAAGGACAGAGCTTCCAGGGACTCAAGCTTTTGACATAATTAATTAGCACAATGTGTAATAGTCTTAAAGAAGATTATATGAATGCAAATTTATGTATATATATTTTAAAAAGAAACAGATGATAAGATGAAGAACACAAGAGGTTTATGAGAAAAGGCAAGGCCTATGAAAACCAAAAGAGAAAGGAAGTAGGATTGGATAGGGAAAGTCTTCAGATCATGATGTGGATCTGATACCATGCGAAAGGAATGGAAAGAGAAAGTGGGATT
The DNA here is from genome assembly GCF_037783145.1 of Equus przewalskii. NCBI lineage: Eukaryota > Metazoa > Chordata > Mammalia > Perissodactyla > Equidae > Equus > Equus przewalskii. The sequence continues at coordinate 17,737,028 of NC_091848.1, forward strand.
GGGCAGAGGAGGCCTCAGTGCAGATCCTAAGTCTTGGCCAGTCTAGATGGAGCAATAAGGATTGCTAATTAGAGGTCCTGCACTGGGTCGAATGGCCCAGGCCCTATTTCCACTGTCACACTCAGTTATTGGCTGGGAGCTGACCATGAAGACCTTGGCCCCATTGAGAAAGCTGAGATGAATCCTGAAGGTTCTGTGAGCTGGAGTGGTGGGTAACTATACTCCTTGCAGCCGGTTGGCAAGTCCTTTCTTGAAGGGAGATCGAAGGATTGTGCCTCCAAGACTACCACCAAATGTAAATAGTACATTATCAACATTTTTAACTTCTTTCGGTTAACATCCTCAACTCACAAATCATTGGTGAGAAGCTACTATCATCTGTCAAAGACATTTAGCCACCAAATCCAGAGGAAGGGCTAATAACTTGTAATCACGATGTATCTCCACAGCTCAGTGTTCACCCATGTCCTTGTCCCTTGGTTAATCATAGGATTTTTTGTGGGGAGGGCTTTCTATTTTTATATAAACTTTATGAACATCTCAATTTTATAGTAACCTAGCAAGAGAGAGCCCATAACATAATGCCACATAGAACTGATGGGAAAACCTACCATTTTGGTGATTACAAAAACTTTCTATACTCAGTAAGTCCTCAGGTATCCAGCTAGTCTACAGAATGCTGTTGTGTAGATAAGAATAAGTCAATATTTAGAATGAATACATTATCCTTTCAACTATTTTTTGTTTCTGTGCTGTATCACAAATTCCCTGACTAAATAGAGTTTTAGTATAAATTGATTTGTCTTTTCTTAAGGAACATGGATTTTGACCATATTCAATTATTGTATAATACCATAGGGATGAATCCAAACACTGTGCTTAATTTGTTGGACCAATTTATATCGTGGTATATACACACAAATATCGAAACATTTTTTATTCTAGTCTTTCACTGATATGTTGTATAATAGATTGACTTCTTCAAATGGATAGTAAGTCTTCAAAAGCAGTTATGGGATCCAAGGTTAAGCAGTATTCTCATAAGTTATATTACTGTCCTCAAAAAACATATCTTTTTGAAAAACGTCAGTGCCTTTTCACCTTTAAATGACATTCAAAAGATTATTTAACACAACCACCCACTTTATTCCCCAAGGTTAATTCAATCATCTATTTTAATCACATCAATTTCTTAAGAAAGTATCACCTTTTGTGAAATTCCAGGATTGATTTTTTTCCCACACAAATAGTTCTTGACTTCCTGCTATTTCGCCTTACTCTAACAATTAAGTACAAGTTACTATGAAAAACATGGAAGGCAGAGCAAGGTCATGTCTAACACCCTGTCACTTTAGAGGTAAAACAGCCAATCTGAAAAGCTTCACTATGTTCAGCATGAAAGCAAATAATTTTTAGGGGGAATTATTTTGGGGGCAGAACACAACACAGCACCATTCCAGAAACTTTTCCCCAAATTATGGAGATCAAACACATTTTAGAACTTACGTTTTAATCAAAGTGAGTTACTCATATAACGTTAAATTTACCAAATGTTTAGTTAGAATAAAAACTATACATATTTTTAAATACAAACAATGAAAAATTTTATATCTCTCAGTTTAATAAAACTGAATTGTATTTTTATACTTTTTTAAATTAGGTAACAACTTTGCTCACATTTTTTGGTAAGATGTTAGTTTAGATCTTGATACAGTTGTCAACACTAGGAAAATACTAAAAGCGAAAAAGAGGGGAGAAATGCCAAGTTTATGATTCATTAATTTGGACTAATAGTTGAATATTTATTCTTTCATTCAGCAATATTTATTGGATCACTCAGGCATGACAGGCATTGTTCTTTGAAATTAAGAGGCTACACTGAACAAAACAAATCTGCTGCACCCATGTAACTTACGTTGTCGCATGTTTGTGGGGGACCCAGTAAACAGACAGTAAACAAAGAAACAAACAGAAACAATGAATAAGTTCAAGCTATGATAAGAACTATAAGTAAAATAAAGCAAAGTTAATAGTGGAGATGGACTTTTATTTTAGAGAGATAAATGGTAACTCTATCTTGCAATTGCCCCACCAGATTCCAAATAGTATAAGAAACTAGCAAGGGAAGAAAAGAGGAATAGAAGGTGATTTGTCCCCCGGTCCCATAGGTTACTTTTTGTCTCTTTCTTATTGAGGTAAAAGAAAAATTTGTTCATTTGTATTTTTTTTTCTAATGACAATAATAGGGTCAAGAAAAGAGAAATAATGGTTAAATTGTAGAATTTTTATAAGTAGTATTGATCTATGGTATTTTAAGATAAAATAAAGATATTCTGTTAAGACTTCAAAGAATTTATATATTTGAATCTTTTAATAAACAATCATTGTTACTATTTATTTGAATGCTAATTATTTCTTTGTTTGATTTAAGTATTGAATTGTTAAATACACATGATCAAAATTAGTAGGGCCAAATACACAGTGGGTTGCATGTTCCAGGATCTTTATCTTTTATCTGTTTTTTTAACAGAAGAAATGTTTTAATAATAATATTTTAATATTTTTAATTGCAATGAAAAAATATACATATAAGTAAATTCACATAATAGTACAGTTAGCTATATTTTTGCAACCTTAACACAGCCACATACACAGCACCCACTCACACATCAAGGTTTAACACCATCCTGATTTCTAACAGCTTAGATTAGTTTTCCTGTTTTTATTCTGATGTAAAGCGAATCATAGATTCTATATTCTGTTTCTGGTCTCTTTCACTCACCATTATATTTATGAGATTTACACATATAGTGTGTATTTGTAAACTGTTCATTTTCATTACTTTGTGTTTGTAGCACATTTTGATTTTTCCGTATTGGAATAATAGATGGATATTCAGGTAGTTTTCACTTTGGGCTATTTTGAATAATACTGCTATAAGCATTCAATTCCACATCTTTGGGTGAACATATGTATGCATTTCTCCTGGGCATTTACATGGAAAAGGAATTGCTGGATCACAGAGTATACATGTACTGAGCCTTGGTACATGCAGGCAAAAGGTTTTCTAAAGGCGTCTTACCAATTTACACTACCATCAGCAGTGTCTAAGTGTTTCAAATGCTCCACATCTTTTGTTGACACTGGGTATGTTTCTGTTTGTTTTTCCATTTTGTTTGCAGTTCAGCCATTCTGGTAAGTACGTAGTATCCCTTTGTAGTTTTAATTTACATTTCCCTGGTGACTAGCGAAGATGAGTACCTCTTCAACTGTGTATTGGTCATTTGGCTATCACTTTTCAAAAAGTGTTCATGTTTTTGACTGTCTTTTCTATTGCGTTGTCTTTTTCTTAGCGACTTGTAGGAGCCCTTCATCTATTGTGAGTGTGAGTCTTATATTGGGAAGATATACTGCAAATGTTTTCTCCACCAGGATTGCCTTTTCCTACTCCTAATCATGTCTTATCTAGATCATTTAGATAGGTCACAAAAAGCGTGAACCATAAAAGTAAAAATGGGTAAACTAGAGTTAACAAAAACTTAAAATTTCTGATTTTATAAAACATTGTTAGGAAAATGAAAAAGAAAACCACAAATTGGGGAGGGAGGCAAATATTTGTTGTGCAGAGATCCCAATACACATCCATGAGAATGGCTAACATTGAAAAGACTGATAATACCAAGTGGTGGCAAACATGCAGAATAGCTAGAAATTTCATGTATTGCCAATACAAATGCAAAGTATTACAGACACTTTGAAACACAGTTTGGGATTTCATGTAAAGTTTGACATATATTTACTACATGGACCACCAATTTCATTCCTAGATGTTTCTCCAAAAGAAGTGAAAAATCATGTCCACATGAAGAGTTGTCTGCAAATATTCATAGCAGTTTTATTCATAATTGCCCAAAACGGGAAACAATCTGGGGCTTCTGTTTCCTCTTGTAGGTAGATTGGATAAGGAGCTGGGAATAAGATCCATTGGCTGCTGGGTCTTCTCTGTTTCTCAGGCATTTTGTTCCCACGTATTGGATAAAAGTTTGGCTCTCTCAAACTCCTTCGACAGAATGTTTGTGACAGACTTCATCTTTCCTTCAGAGGTTTTGAGCTTTGCTGTTTGGCTTACCATACTGCTTTGAATTTTGGTAAATATTTTGAAGAGGTGACTAGCCACATTTTTGAGGCAGTTACCCTTCCTGAAATGGGACTTGGTTTCCCAAATAATGGGAGACTACGGGAAATGTCAAATCCACCTCCTAAAAGCCCCCTACATGCTCCATGCTCCAGATTTCAGCAAATGTATGGTAGGGAAAATTTGGCCTTGTTTAGAGATCCAAAATTTTCCATATCACACTCAGCAAACAGGAGAATCATTGCTAGTTTCTCTTCCCCCAGTCACCTTCCTCTGTATGGGCAAGACCAATTGTCAGCCCCAGATTGGAATCTAGAAATGATCCTAGAGAAGGACATGACTGGAATCTCCTTCCATATAATTCTCTCTGCTCTCATAGATCTCCAAAGCTTTTAAAAACATAATTTTTGCACTTAATCTGACTTTATTTTGTTGTAATGGCATATGGTCTATAGCAACCTACTATTGCATTCTTAACATTGAAAGTTCCTTCTATATATTTTTATGTCAGTGTTTAGTTTTCTAAGAAATACTTTAATATATTATGCTTCCAAATTAAAACAAAGGTTTTTAAAGTTTCAATAAGTTTTTAAATAAACTATAAGCTATTTAAAAACACAGGTTGAAGGGGCTTGCCCTGTGGCCAAGTTGTTCAACTTCCACCCACTCCACATCAGTGACCAGAGTTCCTGGGTTCAGATCCCAGGGACAGACCTACTCCACTCATCAGCCATGCTGTGGAGGCATCTCACATACAAAATAGAGGAAGACTGGCACAAATGTTAGCTCAGGCTAACATTCTGAATCTTCTTTGCCATTAAAAAAATATATATACAGATTGAATCACAACACTCCTTTTTGGAAAATCTTGAATTTGTCTCTTTGTTTTAAAAAATAAAATTCCAATTTCTTTGACAGTATTCAATACTTTCTGTTACTTTATATTCATTACTTTTCTAGTGGCTATCTCCCACTGCATCTAATCTCACTCATCTGAATCAGTGACCATTTACATTTAACTTATTGTCTAAATCTGCCACGTACTCACTTGGCTCTGAACTCTACTGTTTCTAAGTAGAACACAGCATCTGACCTCTCTGCCTATCAAAATCTTACTTTTCTTTGAAGGATGAACTCCCAGGACCTCTCCTGTACAGCATAGAGAATACAGTCAGTACTATTGTAATAACTTCGTATGGTAACTAGACTTATCCTGGAGGTCATTTTGTAATGTATATAAATATGAAATCTCTATGATGTACACCTGAAACTAATATGATATTGTATGTCAATTATAAGTCAATAAAAATGTATATTTATCTTTTTTTAAAGTTCAGTCATTGTTGTATCTCTCCTTAGCACTTAGTTTTCCCTGTTCTTTTTTCTTTATACTCAGTGGTTTTTAGATCTTTCTCGTGTTAGTATAAAACTCTTGAAGGGGAGCCATACGCCAGTCATATGTGTTTTTCTTACATACCATGCATGGAGGTCATACTAAAATATTTTTTGAGTGAATATGACCATTGATTTTTTTGTTACATGAATATAGTTCACTGATAGGAAAGAGTTTTAATATTTTATAGTTTGCATCCATTGCCTTAAAGTAGATATTTCACCAACTTGACTTTCTAGCTAATTATCTACTTTTTAAATATCTAAAAATATATTTTTTAGTTACTAAGTCATACTTGTTTTTCCTTTAAAAGCTTTTAGCTACCATCCCTCCTAAAATCTTTTCTTATTGCATCTTTTGAAATAAAGCAATTTTTTTGCACAAAGCCCAGCTCAACACAGGGATAACTTGAATGATTTCTACATTTCAATATACTGAGATTGGCATTTAAAATGAAAATTCATTAAGTAAGTATAAGGAGTCCCCAACTTGCAAAATATTTTCATTAATGCCTTAATTTTATAAGTGATATGTTGCAAACTTTATTCAGACTACTTAGATATGGAACATGAATTGCTCAGTTTGGGCATCAATACTGTTCTCTGAGGAGAAAAATAGCAGCAGTTTTGATTGCAAGAAAATTATAGTCTTTCCTATATTGTAAATATCAAAGACATCAAAGGCAGGCAGAGAATTGTAAAATGTCTATCTTTCAGTAGCTGGACAATAAAAAGAAAAATAAGCATCATCATGGGTGTTAATATGCACAGAAAACAAAATGTTCAATAAAAATTACTAATTATGCCCAGATTCTCATTTTTCTTATTTATGCAGGTAATATATTTCAACTAATTTCTTTGTACCTTCAGAGATAAAAATATAAAAAAGCACTATGAGAAAAGAACCATATAGTAAATCAAGATTCTTTAGCTTGGTTCTTCACAGTAGGGAGGTTAAAGTAATATCAACATTTTCTTGATTTCTCAAGGTTTAACAAATCCTGTTCTCTGTTAGTAAATATTACTGGGAATCACTAATCTCAACTGACTGAGGGATTTGAGGAAAATTATCAACCTCTATTTGACATATAAAATTGAGTATGTTAGTACAGATAAATCTCTCCATATTAAATTTTTTAAAAATTGTAATAAAGTCCTTATATAATAGAATTATAAACTTATGCTCCTAAAATAGCCCTTGGAGGCAGACTAATACTAACTTGCATTTGAAGATAAGAAAGTTGAATTGAAGAAATTGAAGCGACTTGTCCACAGTTATAAAACCTACTTTATCAGAATAAGGACCAGAAATGGCTCCTAAACAGAATTAGGTCCCAAATCTTCTGTCAATATTTCTACATAGCAGTTTGCTTTCTTTTATTTTCATCTGATTAGATCAATTGGAATTTTGTTGTCTATAAACATTTTCAAAAGTACCAAAAATCAAAAGGAGATGATTTAGTTTAACATTTTCAAATAGTTTCGTTTATTCTTTTTCCTACTCAAAGTTCCTATAGCCTATGAGGCTGAATATATATATAAATCAAAAATCTGAATTTTTAAAAAATTTCTATTCAATATTCTGTTTCATGGAGGAAGGCTAATTTGACTTCAAAATTTCAGTCATTTGGAAGTAGAACAAGGTTGACCTTGCCTGCCATCATCTGTAGGATTTCTGATCCGAATGGCTACATTCTATAAATGATTTTTGGAATTCGGCTTAGATGTTTAGTTCAGCCTGTCTTAGGAGTTATATATTTTTCTCTCTACTTGCCTGCTGGCCATGCCATGCCTGCAAGTGCTACCTATTGAGGCAAAACCTATGTCTCCAGCACTCTCTGGCCCCATTACCACTGCTGAGTCCTCCCATTTCAGGGATGTTCCAGCATAAGCCTGATTCTCATCTCATTTCAGATTTGCCTTTCCAGTCTGTGCCCAGCCAACTGATAGAAATGAGCTGCTCCACTGTCTGCAAAGAGGGAAAAGAATTCCAGTCCAAACCACTCTCACCATTTCCCTCCAAGAACAACAGCTATTGGCAGCATCTGGGACTGCCATCAATATAAACATGTCATTCCACTCACAGGGAAGGACTTATTTACATAAGATTTCCTGCTGCTGCTGTCACTAACAGAGATTCTTAATGTAGGAAATCTTACACATCCTGACTTTGCAGCAAGCCTGGTAATGATATTCCTGGTAAAAAAAAAAAAAAATGCATTAAGCAGTAGAATGGCTGTTGCAGTTTATTTTCCACTCCCTCAAGGACACACTCATTTGTGCAGATGTGTGGTCCCAGGAATGTCCACTTCCTATGACATGTTCTGATAGTTTTCTGTGGCTTGCTTCCTGGCCTCTGAACATGTGCAATGGGAACCAGTTTTGGATTTTTTTCTTGGGGAAAAAGGTTTGGCAGAAGTAGTAGAAATAAAACGAGGGAGAAGTAATTTAGGTTGGGCATATTTAACCACTCATAATAAACTTAGTCAATATTAATGGAGGCATAATTGCCAGATCAATTCAAATAATTATCCCTGCATACTCTACACTGGGAAGTCTACATTTATACACAGCCTAGAAAGAGCACTGCAGTTGGAATGCAATCAGATTTATCACAATTCCACTCGGTGGCCTATGGTCTATACTTAACTTCCAAACATAATAGCTGTCCTTGTAAGGACACATCATTTTTAACTACTACCCTATGGTTATCAAGGATTATCTAAAGTTCAATTACATTTTTGTTGTCTTTTTCAAAAAAAATTTATGTAGAAAGAGCTAGCATTGTTTCTGCAGTCAGATAGGTGTCTTGGATGACCCATTCAAGGAAATTCACTTAGTCCAACTTAGTGAGGCCTATATTTTTCCAGGACTGAGGGAAAAACTAGTGGCACATATTGAGGCTGCATTTCCAGATCAAACCATGGCAGTTTGAGCCGATGCTGCAAGAGCAAGAACCAGGACCATATTTTCTGAGGGCTCCAGTAGGCTGCTAGTAAAAATATATATATATTGTATAGGCAGTACACTCTTTGACATCAATATCAAAAGGATCTTTTTGGACACCATGTCTTCTCAGACAAGGGAAACAACAGAAGAATAAACAAATGGGACTTCATCAGACTAAAGAGCTTCTTCAAGGCAAGGGAAAACAGGATTGAAACAAAAAAACAACCCACCAATTGGGAAAAAATATTTGCAAGTCATATATCCAACAAAGGGATAATCTCTATACTATATAAAGAACTCAGACAACTCAACAACAAAAAATCAAACAACCCAATCAAAAAATGGGCAGGGGGCATGAACAGACATTTGTCCAAAGAAGATATACAGATGGCCAATAGGCACATGAAAAGATGCTCATCATCACTAATCATCAGGGAAATGCAAATCAAAACTACACTGAGATATTACTTTACACCCGTTAGAATGGCAAAAATAACCAAAACAAAGAGCGACAAATGTTGGAGAGGATGTGGAGAAAAAGGAACCCTCATACACTGCTGGTGGGCATGCAAACTGGTGCAGCCACTATGGAAAACAGTATGGAGATTTCTCAAAAAATTAAAAATAGAAATACCACATGACCCAGCCATCCCACTACTGAGTATCTATCCAAAGAACTTGAAATCAGCAATTCCAAAGTTCCACGCACCCCTATGTTCATTGCAGCATTATTTACAATAGCCAAGATGTGGAAGAAACCTAAGTGCTGATCAACTGATGATTGGATAAAGGAGATATGGTATATATATATATATATATATATATATATATATATATATATATATACACAATGAAATACTACTCAGCCATAAAAAAGGATAAAATTGTCCCATTCACAACAACATGGATGGACCTTGAGGATATTATGTTAAGTGAAATAAGCCAGATAGAGAAAGACAATCTCTGTATGACTCCACTCATATGTGGAAGTTAAACATGGAGACAAAGAGAACAGATTAGTGGCTACCAGGGGAAAGGGGGGATGGGGGTGGGCACAAAGGGTGAAGTGGTGCACCTACAACACGACTGACAAACAAGAATGTACACCTGAAATTTCACAAAGTTGTAAACTGTCATAATCTTAATAAAAAGTAAAAAATATATATATTATATATATATGTATGTATACATGTACATATAGAGAGAGATAGACAGACAGACAAGATTACTGGAAAGACTTCAACCCATTTATTCCTCTGGGTGTTCTAAACTCTACCATTGATCTAATAAAGAAACAAACACAAACAGAGCTCTGGGTATCCAGAACATAAAATTCCCGGTTTCCTAGAGAATTGCCTTCACTAATCTAGGCTTTGGTGTTAGGACATTGATCATATCAAGAGATGCTATAAATAAAAAAAAAAAACATATGAAATTTATCATTATATCTTTTATGAAAGTATTCATTTCCACATATTCCTCTGAGTCTTTTTTCTAAGGATACAGAAGAAATTCTTTATTCTTAGTGCCAAGTATAGCTGTATTTTAAAAAATAATTTGCTTTTTTTTATCTTATCAACTTTATGAACCTAATAACGGTCCATTGCCTCATTGCTCACTAAGACTATTTATAGCATATCTGTGGCCATCTATAGCAAGTATATCTTTTTTTTTTACTAGTCTCATTCTTGACAATTTCATATCCTCAGTCTTGATTATTTTTCTTGGGTTTTTTTCCTTTTCATTTCACATTTAAGCTATATGGTGGTATTTGTTGTAGCTGCCCCTGACACAGGAAGGGTTAATAATCACTGGAAAAGGCTTGCCAACAAACTGTGACCCGGAGGTGAGACGGCTGGTTAGCCAATGACGGGTAAGACCTCTAGGGGCGGGCAACCTAAGCCAGGCGGCAGCCGCCCAGAGGCACAGATGGAGAAACGATATCGATATAGGGAGCAGGAGGGATCGTTGCCTGGGAGACCTTGCCTGCTCCAAGATAAAAATATAGGAGCACAGCAATAACATGATAATATCAAAACAGAGGCCAAGGGAGGGTTCCTTGAGAAATCACTAAGAATTCTTGGCATTCGCTAATTACTTCATCCAGAACACCTGTGTATGTTTAACAGCTGTAAGCTATGTATATATTGAAACGCTGGTTATAATAAACTCAGAGTGGCCATCAGCCCTCTCCGCAACTATCCTGATGTGTACATTGGATTGCGACACCGACATTTGTGTCCCCTGAAAAAAGTCTGAAATACTTTCTGAATCAGATTGGTGAATAAATAAGCAAATAGTTATATAGCTTTGCAATGGACTATCTGTGAGTGAGCTTAAGCAACTTAATTAATCTCTCTAAATATATTTCCTTATATGTAAAATTGGAATACTAACTACCTCATATATTGTTTTGAGAATTAAATGGTATAACATTTTAAGTACCAAGTGCAATGCCTGGTGTCTAGTACACGTGTAATGAAAGTTAATTATATCTGAATTTATATTTAGTCCTGGGTGCAACATTTCAAGAAATTCACTGACAAATCAGAGTGTAACTAAAAGACGGCTGCAACTGATGATGTTTATGTGGGAAAAGGGTGGCATAGCAATATTATAACAAGTTCTCTCTGTTTTTTTTTTTTTTTTTTGAAAGAGAACAAAATTCCAAAATGTGTTCTCTGTGTGTGTGTGGTTGAGTGTATTTGAATAAGCCAAGATGTCACTGCAGAAGAATCCAACTCAACCTGCCAACAGTTGTTATCTCTGAGAGGTAGAATTAGAAGGCAGAAAAGAGGATTGCAAACTTTCATTCATACATATTTTTAAATAGGAAAAATAGAGAAAGGGACTATTGGAAATTTCTATGCTCTTTTTTCCATTTTCTATTTTTTTCCTCAATTAATTAAATTAATCACGGAAGAAAGGATGTAGATAGGAAGATGAGGGGTCTGGAAATCATTTTATAATAGGAAAAAAACTGAGAATGTTTAGACTAAAGCAGAGATAAAGGAGGAATTATGGCTGTCTTCTAATATTTGAAGGACTCTCAAGTAAAGGGAAATTTAGACTTATTCTATAAGGTTCCAAAGCATGGAAAACGGTCTTGGTAAAAGAAGTAGCAATCCAATCAGAGTACAGTAAAGTTTGAATGAGCTGTCACTCAATGTTAGCTTTAAGAAGAAGTCAGATGTTCCTATTTCAGGGATGTTATTTGCAAGTGAAAATTGCTAAGGTAGATCTAAATAGATTCTGAAATAGCATCATCACTGCTATTTTCTTTATGTGATAAATGATACCCATCTGCTTTAGCATGCCAAAATTTGCTGAACAAACCAACAAATGCTTATTGAGTAAACTGTATATTCCAGGTAATATACTACACGTTCGGAATAAACAGGTAAGTAAGATATAGCCACTCCTTCAAGGAGCTCATAGTTCAACTAGAAAGACATTCACAAATGAGAAATTTTAATAATATGATCATTTTGGGGGCTGAAATACATCCAAGTCATTATGAAAACATAGCAAAGAGAATGACAAACTCAGGATAACATAGTAATTTCTTATTAAATATTGTTAATATTTGTTTTGAAATGCCATTAACTGATTTCTTAAACATAAATTAGTACATAAGTAACTTGCAGACAGTTTGACTTTAACTTTGACCATAATGTGGATATAGTTATTCTTCTAAACTATTATATAGATAAGAATAAATGGCTGTAGCATCCCAAGGCATTCAAATAAGCCCATTAGAAGTGCAGAAATGCTTAAGAATCAAGAAAAATTAAAGACCTTTCAATGAGGTGAAAGACTTGACTGCAGGGTAATTGCAAAGGAGGCAATGATGCAATTCCAATTTTTAAAGATATAAATTATGCAAGTGATTTCGACAGCAGGGGGGTTATTTGTCCTGATGTGAAGATGTTGCAAAGCTCATGAATTTCAAATCTGTAAATTAAGAACAAAGGAGTTACAGCTTAGTTGGAAGCAAATGAAACACAAGTTCTGCCAATAGAGGTCGATGCTGTGGCTCTCTTACCTCTAGGGATTGTTCATTCAGTGCCACTCTCTTCCCTGCTCCATTCAAGGGGGAAAAGCACTAATGGATCAAGTCTGAGGACATAGGTGACAGAAGGGACAGGGGTCAGAATATTTGGAGATGATAGTAAAAAACAGGTTGAAAACTCTTGCATCTGCTGTCGTGGCTTTTGATGCTGCCCAGTGGATTCCTTTTCCTGGTCATTTTCTTTTTGGTTTGCTTTCTTCTTTTTTCCTGAGTAGCTAGTGAAAGAAGAGTCAACTCTAAGTCTAAGGCAAGTAAGACCAATTTTTCATGTTAATACATCATACTGTAGCTCTGCAAGGAACACAAATGTTCTTACCTGTGTATTCTCAATGAGTTTTCCATAACATTGCCTATTACAATTTATTTGAATTTTATTCATGCACAATGTGCCAGAAAACAAAGTAACTGATTTTATCTTCATTTCTAATAGAACTGAAAATAGCAGGTAAAATAAATCACACCTATTGTATTGGCCTGGTTTCTTCCAATTACTACACTATCAATTCTACCAATTGCATCAGCTATTTCAGACTGCCAAAGAAAAGAAAGAAGTATTGATCCAAAGAAGGTCAATCCAATCTTCACATAGATATTATCTGTATTCGACACTGTATGGCTGTCTGTGTTTGCATTTCCCCCAGTATTTCATTTCAACAGATTCCTAATATACCACAGCCAAGTAGGTAGAATAAGAATGGTTCATCAAGGGAATTGCATTAGGAGAGCTGTATTTTAGACATTTACCAAGTAGGCAAGTTCAGCTACAAAGTCAGATTCCTGAAACGACTGGAATTTGATGCAGATGAATGCCAGATCAATAGGCTTTTAAATCACAGAAAAGGTGGGAAGCAGCAAGTGAAATTGAAGTGGTTCTTTCTTTGAGTTAAATTCCTCTGTCGTTTTTTATTTTTCCTCAGCTAAAACCTTTTTGAAAATCACTTCACTAATGTGCTGTTTTTGAGGATAAAAAAACACAAATATATGCTTTTTAATTCATCATACACTTGTAAAGTTTTGATTCAACTATATATATGTTTTTGAGAATTTATGGTTCTATAATCCTGTGATTTTTATTAATTTGGCTTTAATAGATATCTTTAAAAAGGCTATTATCACGGAAGGAAATGTAGTTATCATGCATATTATGTCCATAATTATTGAATCATTCATTTCAATTAGTGGCTTTTTTTTCCAGATATTATTTCCAAGGCCTTATTGTTTATTTCATCATCACTACAACACTTTTTATCAGTACATTGCATTATGTCAACTTTGCCTTAATTTTATTTCCTTGCTTGTGACTCCCAAGAACAATAAAAAATATTTCTGAAGGCTCAAACACCTTTAGCAACAATTTATGACTATTGGGGGAAATTGTGCTTCCAAATTTCAATATAATATTTTATGATCATAACAGCCCAACTCCTAGCAACGGCTTCAGACAAATAAGGGCAGAACAAGGATACGCAAGTCATCTTCCAGTCTTGTGATCTTAGTTAAAACATTCATTAAGGTTCCCATCACTTTGACCTAATAATTTGACTTCTCTCATTTTCTGCTGTGACAAGTCATCTTCTCTGGCACTTCTTTTGCTGGCTCCTTGTTCACTTTGTTACTGTTCTTCTTCTCTCTTTATTTATAGACTGAAAATTCAGCTCGCTTTGAGAAAACTTTCTAAACCTGTATTTAAATCTTTGACACATCTAAAAGTTGAGAATGACTGGGCTATATGTTAAATCTTCATAAGTTGATGTCTTAGAAACTACCGTCTTAACCCATGAATTTACTGGTATGCTTTATGATGCTGCCAAAATTCGAGAATTTTTCTTTTTGTTTGTCAGACTTAGCTGATATTTATATATGCAATGAACCAGAGGTGTCAGGACACTAAGAGACAGAGATTAGTCAAAAGTTGTTTTCTTCTGTTCCCTTTTTCCTTTAAACAAAACATCATTAAGCAACAGGGACATATGATCAACAGTGATTTTCTGTTTGTGCTGTGAAGACTTCTTTTTCTTAGAATTTGCAACCCACGAAGTTGAAGGAACAGACTAAAAATGTTGTCCAATACTCAAAGCCAAACACCATGCACATGACTGGGTAACTTTCGAAGAAGAGATGGGTTCTGACCCCTTTTATAACCTTCCTGGTGTCTGAAAGACGGGTAGTGATGATATCCAATCACAAGCTTCCTTTCATTATATCGCAATTGTCAAATAAAAACACTTTTGGAAAAGCAACAACTTCTAACTTTTATATTTTCTCCCTCTCAGTACCTCAATATATTTGAATAAGAAGTTATGAACTAACGATGCAATTTGAGGACATAATAGTTTTGATCAAACAGTGATAACCTCAAGTAAGAATACAGTCTTGATCCAGCTTAAATCTGACTTATTGAAAATAAGTCCCCAATACATAAATTCAGTAAAATATCTTCATTGTTTTTGGACATTATCCAAAGTTTCATCCCTGTTCTTCAATCAGACTAACGGTACAATGTCAGATCATGAACATACAGTATAGTTCACACCAAAAGAAAAAAAAAAGGAAATTCTCTGTTTGAAATATAAGTGCTTATGTACATCAAACATCCTGCTGAACACTATTGGTTTACAAAGAAAACTATGTGAGGATTTGAAGAACTTAGAATTTGTTATCAGAAAGCCTGATTTCAGTTCTCAGCCAATTATTAACAAATGTAACAGGGGGCAAATCAAATGTTATTTTTGAGCCTCAGTTTCTGCATCTGTAATAATATCATTTAACAGAGCTGTTTAAGGGACCAGTTGAGAATAGAGGTAAAGGTTTATTTGTATGTGCCATATATTTTGTTCACATTTATTGGCCTCTAGTGGGAGCCAGGTCCTATTCCAGGAACTGGAGAGCAGAGGAGATGACGTTTATATCCTTGAAGTCCATACTGGTTGGTAGACACAGGTGTATAAACATCAGTATAATATGGCAACACAATAATTGAGGAAAAATCTAAATACTGTTAGGCCTCCAGGTAGAGAGAGATCAGCTCTGCCTTTGGATGTCAGAGAAAATTTCATGTAAGAGACAGTATTTAAGCTGAGTCTTAAAAGAAAAGAGTTTTCTACGAGGAGAGAGGATTCACCAGGGAATAAACACCACACGTACACATAGGGATTGAAGGGGTAACAGAGCGAACAGTGCTTAAGAAAATTTGAGATGCCTGGGTGGGTGGAACATGAAGAGTATGGGAGAATGGTAGCTGACAAGACTTGAAAGCTTAAATAGGGGCGGATTGTGAAGGTTCCTGAAACACAAAGACACTCAGATTGAGCTAATGAGCTATGAAACCATAGTGCTTTGGGAAAACTAGTCCAGATGCAGCATGAAGAATAGTTTGCTGTTCTCAAGACTAGAGTCATGGAGGCCAAATAACACCCACTGTAGCAATTCAGGTGTGGGGTGATGAGGTCAGGGATAAAGGACAGAGGCCAGTGTTTGGAAGTATATGATGTGTTTGGGTTTTTGTTGTTATTATTGGTGCTGTTGAGTCCATTCTGACTCCTAGTGACCCTGGGTACAGCAGAGCTGAACTTTGCTCAGCGTTTTTGTGCCATCCTCTCACCTTCTGGCATTGTATCAGACAATGCTCCACTGTCATTCATAGGGTTCGTATGGCCAAGTTTTTCAGACACAGGTAGCCACATCTTTCTTCCTAGTCTGTCTAGTCTGGAACCTCTGCTGAAACCTGTCCACCATGGGTGACGCTATTGGTATTTGATGTACTGGTGGCATAGCTTTCAGCATCACAGTCACACTCAGCCTCCACAATGTGACAATCAACAGAAGGGTGGTGTGGTTCCCTGACTGGGAAACAAACGAGGATGGCGGTGGTGAGAGCACTGAATCTTACCCACTAGACCACCAGGAATAACGTGTCTGGTTTGAGACATGCTTAATGTCAATTATATTAGGTATGTGAGGAGAGAGCAATGGGTAAATAGTTGCTGGCTCCACTGAAACTTTCTTTCACAGTAAAAGTCTTTCAACATTTAATATCTTCCTGTTGCTATAAAAAGAAATCAAAGCTCTGAATATGAGGCACTCCATGACGTGTATTTCTGCGGCATCATCTCCAGTTGATATCTAGGTTTACATAATCTATCAGCAATTCCCCAATAGTTGACACTTTTTTTGGGCTCTGTATCTTTGCACACTCAGCCTCTTATACCTAAATTCTCGGATTTCTCCTTCACACACTCATTATTGAGGTTATTGTGATAATGTGAACTCAATTTGACTAGTTTCTATGTTCCTTTTCCCCCTCTGGCACATGATAGCCATACAAAGGAAATTTTGGGGAATGAGTAAATGTATAAATGAGGTATGAAGCATTATATTGGAACAACTTTGCATGATGAAAGTCTGTCTTGTGACAAATACTTCTTCCAAGAATTCTCAAAGTTATTGGGACGGGCTTCCAAGTGGCGTCAGTATACTAGACACTACTCATCTACATGTGGGTGTCTTTTTCTAAGGGTAATGGCAGCAGTGTGACCCAAATTTCATAATTATAAACCTGATTAAAAATTTAAAAATCAAATGCTTTGTTAAAATGCCTCCTAATTTCTTATACTTTTCTTTTATACCTTATGCAACTTACATGCTTAAACTGACAGGTACTTATCCTCTATCAAATGCAATAAAAAAGAAGCTCCAATCTATGTTTTGACAGCTTGAAATATAAAGATTTTGAGTTCACCTTTTCTTGGCATCCCTGCCCTCATTACCTTCACTGTTTTGCACAGGGAAGCATTGTTTGAGAATAATCAAGAAAATGAGGCACAGAAATACCAAAATTAAGGCCATTACTGTATATTAAAAGAATTACCTCACCACTAAATGATATTTTGTTCTCTTCCTGACCACCTAAATGAATAAAGCAGGATAATGACATTCTGATTATTTTAGGAACACATTTGCATCCATAATGAAAGAGCCCCTAAAGGACACAGACACCATAGAGGCAACTGTCTGAATTAATTAAAATTGTTTGCCTGATTAGATAAAAAATGCAAGTATAAATTTCATATCAGGGAAAGTTTCTCTCATTAAAACAAAAGAATAAAGTATTGTTAACATAAAGCCTTATAGGATTAATCTTTAGAAAATACAGCATAAGTTTCCATATATTTCTCTACTTGAAAAAAAACTGACTCTGCAGATGAATAAAAATAATAATATCCATATACATTTTATGTTTTCTTCTAAATTCTTCAGTAGTTGATTAACTCAGTCCAAATAGAATAAGATTCTTTAAAAAGTAAACAACACGTATACCTCAAAATGAAGAAAAACATAATATTTTGATTTAAATTTTTTGATAGATAATTCATCTAAATTAATTATAATTTCTTATTATTTTTTAAAATGAATACATTTATCAACATAAAGAATCATTTTCTCCTATGTGAAACATTCTCCTCAATGTCAGAAAGCAATCAAACACTTCTTGCTTCTTTCCCATTTAAAAATATGTTTTCAAGTGTGCAAATCAATTTAAATGAGCTATTAATGTAGTGTTTAATAGAGCCATTAAAATGTGAATTATCTTGAAATGATTGTATTTCTTTCTCAATGTTTTCCTAACACAGATTCAGTCACAAGGACAAGAGACGTTTGTGAAAGCAACTATTGTCCTCAGCAGTACAAACTTTGATTTAAAAAAAGAATGAAATAAAAACACACGGCTAATGTCCTTCTAAAATAATTCCACATGAGAACAGACTCACCTTTATTCTGATCTTCGGTTACTGTGAGAAAGTAGATCAAGACGAACAATGCTGATTTATTCCAAACTCACTACTGTGGAGTAAAATAATATATTGTAAAGACATTGCTTAGTAGCAGTAGAAAATAGAGTCACTATATATTTCAGTGGCTTAATAAAAAGCTTTTTAGCAGCCCCTTCTACTGGAAAATGGTATACTGCAGGGCATATGCACTTGTTTATCTTAAACTAATACAGGAAACCCACATATCTGGTGAGTTTAGTCTTCTAAAACCCAGTGTAACAATTCTATGATGTCAAAATGACTTGTCAAAAGTGGAAATTTTCAGCAGATTTTTTGTTTCCTTATAAAGAGAAGGCAATTGATCAGTTGAGATTTTTTTCCCTTCTAAATTATTTTTTAATGCTATGTGGCACGTTTTATAGATCCAGCTTAAAGATAGTCCCCAAACGAATATCGAATAATTTTATCTCATGGCTGCCTAAGGGACTTCAATAGTAGACATGTGTTAGGAGGGATATAATGAACATCAAGATATATTATGAAGGAGATAATTGCCTAGGATGAAGGGGATTTGGGCACAAAATGAATAAATATGAAACAGAAAATGCTCTCTCAAATTCAGATACAGTGTCAGATGAGTTCATGCAGAGGAGGAAAAGTTCACTTCCAACAGGCATCCAAGGGAGTCTTATTGGGGTGTTGTAGGTGTTATGTTGGTTGTAGGTGGTGTTGGACATGAAGTGGCAAATTTCAAGTAGAGAAAACCTCATCTGACAGTAGTATAGATTTGGCAAGTCTGAGAAATGATTCGTTTAGTGGGTGTCAGCATCAGATGCAGGAAAGGGAATAGAAGAAAGTAAAGCTAGAAACAGAGAATGATAGAGAAGAAGAATAATGCTACTTTAAAATTTGGCACATGCCCTGCAGGAAACTGAAGGTAGTTAACAGCATAATGATACCAACAGAACCATGCTTCAAAGACTGCAGTGTACTGAGCTAGTTATAAAATCTGTTGGTAGGGGTGACATTAGGGATGGACATAAGTTTAGCAAGTTATTATAAAAGTCTATCCAAGTTAGAGTTGAGTACAGAGGATAATAAAGAGCAAGATATCAGTGAAATTTTAACATTGTGCTGACACTAATATTAACACAGTAATTAACATTTATTGAAGTTTTACTGTGTGTCAGGCCCTGGGCTAAGAACTATACATGGATTATTTTATTTAATTACCACTAAACTGTATTCATAAGTAGTCATGTTATCTGTATCTGACAGATGAGGAAATGGAGGATCTGAGAGGTTAAATAACTTGCCCAAGTTCTCATATCTAGTGATAAGTGGAGTCAGGATTTGAGTCCAAGTTTTCTGACTCTAAGCCCATGTTATGAGCAACTACAAATTAGATAATTGTTCTGGGGAAGAAAATTCAAAGATGACTGAACTTTGAGGCTGAGTGCCTGGAAGGAGAGCTGTGCCATTAATAGAAAGTGGGACATTAATCAAAATGTTTCTTTTCAGTGAGTGTTGGCCTGTGCAGGCCCAATTTCAGTATAATCGATTTGACCCTATAGCTAAACAATGTACCCAGCCAGTGGGCCTGCTGAGAGCACTGAGAGGCAGAGAAGGGACCTCATACTGGCTGGCCATCTTTATGCCAGTTCTCAAAATGTGATGTATTTCATTTTCATGCCTGCCAAGAAGGAAGTGGTATGATTCCAATTTACGGATGAAGAAAGGGACTCAGAGGTTAGGCAACTTGTTACGTGCCTTCAAGTCAGCTCTCACTCTGGTGACCTTACAATGAGTGATGTCCACGATATCCTGATCTCCACAGCCCTACACAGCTTCTGTAAGCAACTTATTCCAAGTTATCCAGTTAATAATCGATACAGACAAAACTCTATTTTGCTTCACCCTCTCATCAGAGTCCAATTCCTATTCAGAATACTCAGGTTCAGATAATTTTATAAATCTGTTAATTGAATCTTTAATCACATCTCACTTCCAAAAGAATCTTTCCAAAAGAATCTTCAACGGACATCCCTTCAAAAATATGAGCTTATTGGCTCTATGACTGAGTGTTAAACTAAATTCTTTCATAATAATAGTAAGAAGCATTGATAAATTTCTAAATACTTCCTTCTCATTAGGCAGCTATTTCAAACTCTTTATTCTCAGTAAACGTGACTTTCCACACTTATTTACGAAATATACTCTCTGATGTCCATAACGACCTGTCTAGGATCTCAGACTCTCCTCAGAACTCATCTTCTTTGACTTCTCTGTTGACTATACCCTCCATCCACTATGCCTCCGTGGTTTTCATAACACCGCTGCCTCCTTCTCTTTCACCTCTTTAACCTTTCTTCTCGATGTTCTTCACTCCTACCTCCCTTCTGACTACTCCTTCAGTATAATCCTTCCCCTGAAATCCTGTTCTTTTCTATTGCTCTCTTCTTTCATACTGGGACAGCTCGTTTAATTCAACAAATCTCCCCCTAAGAAATAAATCCCCAAATTTTATCTAGTTGCCAAATTTCTACTCTATATTACAAGATGTGGCTTCATAGATATCTTTCTCTAGACTGTTTCCTCCCCCTGGGCTCCTATCTTAATAACTGTACCATTTTCCTTCTGGTTATGTAACCTAGGAATTTTAAAACCAACTTCCATGTGCCTTTCTCCATGACCTTCTCCATCTAATCAGTTGCCAAATCCTTTTACCTACCTCCCCAACATCTCTCATATGATAAGAAAAGTTAATAATGATACAGATACTATCAACTATCCCCACCAATACCACCATTATTGGTTTTTATTTTGTATTGGAACTGCACTAAGCATTTTCTGCATACTATATCATTTAACTCTCACAATGGCTATAGAGAAGATAGCTGAAGCGAAGAAATTGAGAGGACTCAGAGAACACTTGCCCTTGGCCACACAATTAGGGAAAAGCAGATCCACGATTCAAACTCAGATGTGACTAACTCCAGCCCTGGAGCCATCTGCCCTCCTGCCTCATTCTTTCCATTCCTATTTCCCCTTTCTAAGTTTCTCTCTCATCACTTCTCTGAACTGAAACAGAAGCCTCCCTGCCTTTACGGATTCCGACCTTTGTGGATCGCCCTCCCAACTGTTCTTTGCATCACATTCATCTTCTTAAAAACAAGGTTAATCACAATGCATCTTCATCTGAAATCTTCCCCAGAGCCCTCAAACAAATGGCCGGCTTCTGTACATGTCAGGCCTCCTGGGCTGGGTCCCAAAACATACTCCTAGTACCTCAATTTCTTCTTCAACAGACATTGATGTAGTTTTTCCTATGTGCCAGATACTAAATTCTTTGTATATATTAACACAATTGATCCTCAAACAACCCATGAGAAAAATACCTTTTTCCCCTATTTTACAGATTTAAGAATTGAGCACAAAGAAGTCAGGTCAATTGTCCTATGTCACAAAGCTAATAGTTGGTGCCGCTGGCAATCAAACTTCTGCAATCCAGAGGTCTTATCCCTCAAGCTGTACTACCTCCTTATTACTTGGCTTACTGATTTTAGAGGTTGGCAAGCACATCTTTCTTCTCAGACTTTAGATTCCTTGGGCATCCATCTTTACATCTTCCTTCCCTACCTCACTATACCACAGTATCTAATTCAGGTTCTTGCAAGAAGTAATATAAGATCATTTGCTTAACAGTTATTGAACATCATTAACTATTGGAGAAACTAGAGATAGATACTATTTTGAATAAGACTGCTTACCTGCTTGAGAAAATTTAAATTCCGGCGTGTGGGTGAGGCAATAATAATAATGAATGTAAAATTTACAGTAAAAGAGGGTAACAGGATAGAGATGGGGAGAGTGGTGAAATTTAGATAGATGGGACAGGGTCACATTTATGCTGTGAACTGAATTACAGGCAGACATCTCTTGACCAATGATCTCAGATAAGTACTTCCTCGTCAGAGGGAAGAGTGGACAAAGCCACTGTAGAGAGAGGAAGTCTGACATTTAGCCATGCTTAAGAAGTAGACAGGTCAATGTGGCTAGACTTTGGTGGATGACAGAGAGGGTAGTGTGATAAAAGGCAAAACTTCCAGATATGCAAGATCATGTTAGGCCTTATAAGCCATGACAAGGAATATTAAATGCATTCTAAATTCAGTAGAAAATCGTCGAAGGATTTTAAACAGGAGAGCAAAATGACCTGGTTTACATTTTTGAAAGATGACTTTGTTGGCCATATGGAGAATAGATTATTATGTTCAAAGATAGAAGCCAGGAAACCAGTAAAGAGACTGCTTGAATGGTCTAGATAAGGAATCTGCAAACTTTTCTTGTAGAGGGCCAGAAGGTAAACATTTTAGGCTTTGCGGCCGTACAGTCTCTGACACAACTATTCATTCCTGCCATTATAGCAGACAGGCATCCATAGACAATACGTAAATGAATGTGCTTGGCTGGGTTGCAATAAAACTTTATTTACGGACATGGAAATTTGAATTTCATATAATTTTTAAGTGTCATGAAACATTCTTTAAAAAATTTTTTCGACCATTTAAAAATGTAAAAATCCTTCTTACATTGAAGGTGATACAAAAGCAGGTGGTCTAGATGAGCGAAAATGATGGCTTGACTAGGTTCACAGAGACAGAGTTCTATTTATTGATACGAGGAAGACTTGGAGGAGTGGACTGGGGTAGATAAAAGGAGAGCAGAATATCAAAAATTTTATTTTGGGTATATTATATTCTCAACTTTCAAAAATAAAAGTGTTCCTGAAATTTATTTTGTTCCCTGTTAAACTTTTGTAATTTTCAGAAACTAAATTTCTCATAAGACAAAGTATTTCATTCATGAATGCTGGTACTTCAATTTATTAGAAAACTTACCTTTATTTTAATTAGAAATTTATTGCCTTGAAAATTATGCCTTTTGATTCTAGATCTTTCTTCTGAGACTCTACAGAATAACTGACATCTCTTCCTCGTGAGAGTGTAGAAAATGTTTAAAGACATCTATTTTCTTTCTCTCTTGCTCCTATATCTCCAGGATAAACATACCCAGTCTTCAAGCTGTCAGTTTAAGACCTGGTTACTAGAATAACTATCAACCTGGTATACCATTCCAACTCTATTTTTTCTTTTAATGTCCTCTTTACAACTGAACAGAAAATGTCCCATTGTCTTAAATTTTAAGTATCAACAAGACTATGTAACTTACTTACCTTTGATACAAGAGTAATGAGAGCATTCAAACAACAAGACTAAATACAAATAAGTCTATGTCAGTATCCATAAAATTTAGCTTAATCTGCATCAGGGACCAGAGGCACAGAGTATATAAGGGTTAATTATCAGTCGGTCTAACAAAAGTCTGTCTTCACTTTTCTAAGTCACCTCCAGAGCAGCCTTAAAGTACAGCTGGAATTACTTACAACAAAGGGCATATTACTATAAACAGAAAATTCAAGTCAAAATATTGCCATTGACATCCACTGAGCAGGTTCAAACCATAAATTTCATCTTTGCCTAGAGAAGAATCAGAGATTATTTACCCTGTAGGATAACGCATTACTTCATCCAAATGAATCAAACATGAGAGGCGTCAAAGCTCTATCTCCTTGATGCCTTTCCTTTTTTTATTGCATATTTTATGGTTAAGGCTCCTGCTTTCTATTTTTTATTGTTTTGGATATGAAAATAAGTTCTGAAAACGATAACAAAAGATAGGTGGGCTCCTCTTTATGAACTTTATTCCAGATGGAGTATTTGAAAATGAAAACCCAGAAATAAACAAGTAGAGCTGCTTTTCTGAATGAATTGTTTAGGGAGAGTCCCACTGAGCAGGGCATAATTGCCCTCCCCTGGGGGAGGAAGCACACTTAGGAAGCTATTACACTTGTAATCTCTCTGGCCACACCACTATTGATTAATGCTCATAATCACTAGTGACTATGACTTGATTTTCCCTAAGAATAGCTGCCTTAATATTTGACCTCCCAAAGCCAATCTTCTCCAGGAACCCAATTCCACTTACAAAGGGTGTGGTGATCATGTAGACACTATCATAGACTCAGACCTGGAAAACTTGCGTCTAATAATAGGGAAACCACAGCAAAGCAGAAAAACAGTTCTTGTTTTCTTCCTGGTGAAAACACTGAGAACATTTAGTTGGAAGAAGAGACCATAATCTTTTCATTGTGAGAGTTTCAAGTCAATTGTAACACAGTAGAAAAACAGAAGCCACTTTAGAAATTTCAGACAAAGAGAATTTAATACACAGGATTAGCTCCATACCTGATAGAAGATCTGAGAAGTAGAGCAGGAGACAGTGAGGGAATACAGATGTTAGAAACAACAAAGACAGCTACAACCTCTGGGACAGGAAGGATGCAGGGAGGAGGTAGTTACCACAAGCATATGGAAGGATTTAGAATCACACCTCGGGAGACCACCTGGCAAGAGTTAGGATATCAAAGAAGGGGCCATATAGCAGAGGATACACTGGTTTTTATTACTGAAGGGTCCTCAACCGTGACTTTATCCTGGTTCAAGCAACGTGATCGGGTCCTGGTTTTATCATTTGTTAATTCTCAACTTTTCTTTCTTCCTTTTGGTGGGATTCCTAGGTCAGCTCTACAGTATTGGCCCAGAAATAGCAACCAGAAGCTGCATGCTCTCTCGTTCTTATCCAATGAGAAAAAGAGAGTGCTTTATTCTTCCAATTATTGAAATGGTTGAGGGCCTCGATCAGATAAGGACAGTTTAAGGCAGGTGCCTATTTTTGAACGAAGCACTGTAGCAAAAGAGGTGTGATTAAAATAAGTGGCTTGGGCCAATCTAGGCCTACCCCTGAGACTTGAGGTGGTTCAGCTCTAGCCCAAATGCCTGCCTGCTATTCAATGGAGCACAGGTGGAACGGAACCCGGGGAAGTAATAAATGATGCTACATTGTCACTTCTTTGTGAATTCAACCCTGAAACTCTAGGAAAAGTTAATTTTCCCCCATAACATCTTAATTATTCCAGAATGAGAATGAATGGATGAAATTATTATTGGGAGAATAAATGAATGAACTAATAAATCAGTTAATCATTAAATCAATATGAATATGTTTAATGGTGTGAAAAACTCGATTATGGAAAGCTTTGGAGATTAACAGAACTTTCATAATGTAACAGCCAATAAAGCCCCACTTTGAGGCATTCTATGCCGTTATTTCCCACATTAACAATTATATAACATTATCCACTATTCATTGGGAACCTACTATGTGCTAAGAGCTATTGCAGGTACACATCCTGCATTAACATATTTAATCTTTACGACAAGTGAATGAGGCCATTACTTTTATTATCTACATTTTACAAATGAGAAAATTGACCCTAGGGGTTCAGTAACCAGCCCAAGACTACTTAGCCAGAAGGCGGAAGAGCTGGAAATAAAACATAAACATTCTAACAACCCAGGAATATTTCTGATGTCTGCACTAAACTGTCTATTATGAAAACTAGACAAAAAAAATAAAGGTAAAGCTTTGAATTATACTTTATTCTCGAAAAAAATCATCTGGGTGATATTACATCTATCCTTTCTTGTGGTCAAATTGTCACCATTCCCAATTTCAGTCAATTATTTGAAATATTGTTTCTTGCATGATTGGAAATGTTCTCAATATTTCTTATATGGTACAGCTTCTCATCTTGAAGAGTCACTTTAGAATCCAGTGTTTCTCATTTTCCCACAAAATAAAGTGCAAATTCACTAGCATGGAATTCAAAATGTCCATAATCTGGTCCCAATCCACCTTTTCAATTTTAGCTCTCATCACTCCCAATCATACACTTTGTATTTCAGCAGCACCTTCCAATAAACGTACCTTTTTCCATGCTGTTTTATACACCTTTGAGCCAAATTACAACTCCTCCATAAAACTTCCTTAATTCCCTAAATTGAATACAATATGTTTTTAAAAAAAAGTTCTGAAAACCTTTACCCATAACTTTCTTATAGCACTTTTTATAGTACATTTTTTATCATTTTTGAATATCGATGGCATTCCTTGCTGAAATGCAGTTCCCTAGGTGGCCAAGGCCATACCTCACTCAAGTGTCTACACCGCTAGCTATCAATACAGAGCTCATTAACGTGTCTAATAGTTGCGTTAATGGCAAGCTATCAATACAGATCTCATTAATGTGTCTAATAGCTGCGTTAATGGCATTAAGGAAATCAAAAATAGAAACACTAAAAAAGTGTTTTATCTAGTTGTTTTAAATGTCTGTATCTCAAGTCAAACAAAGAAGTATAAAAACATAAGAAATCTTGGGGCTGGCTCCGTGGCTGAGTGGTTAAGTTCGTGCACTCCACTTCGTGGCCCAGGGTTTTGCTGGTTGGGATCCTGGTTGCGGACATGGCACTGCTCATCAAGCCATGTTGAGGCGACGTCCCACATGCCACAACTAGAAAGACCCACAACTAAAATATACAACTATGTACTGGGGGGGATTTGGGAAGAATAAGCAATTAAAAAAAAAGAAGAAGAAGATTGGCAACAGTTGTTAGCTCAGGTGCCAATCTTAAAAAAAAACAAACAACAATAACAAAAAAAACATAAGAAGCCTTGTCATCAGAAGTACCTACTTATAGAAAAGTAATCTACTCAAAATAGATAAAAAAGAACCAAAGTACCTGATATATTAATGAAAAGCTCTGTGTTTTGTACTTTACAAGATTCAATTACCATTATTAACATTTTGAAATATTTTATTTATATTTTTATTGCTTTTTATTTCCTCAAATTCAGAAACATGATGCTTTTAAGGAATTCTGCCTTTTCATGTATTTGTCACTTACTTTCTGATTAATTTATTATAAAAATTATATATTCTGATTTTCTTTTTATCCTTTTGGAAAATATGACTCATGTCTTTCTCAGATTCTGGTACTTTATTTGTATTATAAAAAATGGCAGAAACATAACTTATGTTAACCTGAAAGTTTTATATTACCTACAGGTAATTTTCTACAATAAAATTTAGTTAACCAAATTACTATTTAATTTTTGTGTGCTAGGGTTGTACCAAAGCTCTCCAGAAAGCTTAACATTAGATCTTTTAAATAATTAATATCTGAGCACAAGTATTCTATGAGATAATATGTAAAGCAGAGAAATCAGGTGGCTGAGTTAGAGGGCTGCTGCATTTCAGTTGGAGACAGGAGAAGACTAGGGATGGTTTTAGATCAGTGTTTTCCAAAGACTGGAAATGCCCATAGATGCATTGTCCAATATGGAAGCCACTTGCCATATATGGCTACTGAGCACTGAAAGTGTGGCCAATGTCAATGAGAAAATTTATTTTTAATGTTATTTAATGTTAACTAATTTAAATGTAAATGGCCACATGTGGCAAGTGGTTCCCATATTGGACAGTGCAGGCCTAGAGGATAATAAGTGCAGAATGGGTCCAAATGTTGAATTGGTAATGGGAGGTACTGTGCAGCCACGTGGCAGCTGACACCATTGGGACCACAGTTAAAAATCACAAATCAGATGCTTAACAGAGAATGGAACACAACTTTGTACTACTTTATAATTGTGCTTTGGATTTCCCTCCCTCAATTTCAGAGATTATTTTAGTGTGAAGGAACAGACTGAAAGAGTTGCCAAGGTTGCCTTATTTCTTGCCAAATACTCATTCTACATTTGGTAACTACTTGTTGAACGAATATATATATATATATATATATATATATATATACAGAAATAAATTAAATTATTGATGTAAATACCTAAAAGAAATCACCCACTGGAAAAAAATTACCAACATAAGTGAGATTAGAGGAATTTCATGATCCACATATCAACTGGTGTAGCCATGAGAAGACATACAATTGAAGTAAATAAAGAGTATGACTAAGACAAAAAATGCTTTTATGTTCCAGCAAGTAGCTATGGCCCTCTGTGTACACTACTCTGGCAAGTTGGCATTAATGTTTTTAGATATATTTTCCATTTTCCTTTTGGTTTTGTAGCTATAAATTGAAGTATTAACTTAATAACTTGTATATAATATTTTTTTTGTGTTAATTACCGAAGTCATTGTCAACAAAGTCATTTCAACATCAGGGATAAATCTTATTCTCATATATTCCATGTCTCTGTTGTATTAAGAGTGAATATGTTAGGACAAGGTAAATGTCAATTACTCATTACTAGAGTATTCCCAGTAGTTCAATGGTATGATAAGAATGCCACCAATTATCACTTTGCTGATACCCTTCATAATGAGAACCTGTTAAGCTAACGATGAGACAGGTGTTCATTGTTTAAGGGACTCCTGAGAAGACTGCTCATTTAGCCATTAATAACATTTCTGAGACATTTTCTATCTATGGATTCCGTAAAAACCTGGTTTCACTAGCATCTGGATCATTAAAGAGAAAAATAAACAAAAAGATTAAATTAATGTTGGTATTTTGTGAAATAAATTTTAAAAGAAACCCAATTAGATCAAGATGGTTGGCCTTTTGCATTTATTTTAATATTTTAAAAAATCCTGATAATAAGAGTATACGTGCATTTTGGATTTACAAAAGGATTCTGACAAATTTTCAGCAACTATCAACTTCATTAATCTTAAATTTTACTGAGTATGTACTAGCTGTAGGGCACTATCCAGGTGGAGTGATAGAAAGGAAATGTAGTAGTTTGCTAGGGGTCCCGAAATAAAATATTGTGGGCTGGGTGGCTTAAACAGCAGAAATTTATTTTCTCACAGTTCTGGAGGTTAGAAGTCCAGGATCAAGGTGTCAAGAGTGTGGGGGCCCTTCTGAAGCCTCTCTTCTTGGCTGTGTCTTTCCTCTGTGTTTGTTTGTGTCCTAATCCCCTCTTCTTATAAGGACAACAGACATTTGGATTGGGGCCCATCCTAATGACCTCATTTTAACTTAATTACCTCTTGAAAGACCCTATCTCCAAACAGAGGAGATTACATTTTTTAAAAAAGTTTTGTTGTTGAAAGAACAGTTAACATGAAATCTACCCTGTTAACAAAATTTTGAGTGTACAATTCCCTATTGGTAATCATAGCAACAATGTTGTACAGCAGACATCTAGAACTTACTTATCTTGAGTAATTGAGACTTTGTGCCCCTTGGTTAGCAACCCCCTTTTTCCCATCCTCCAAGACCCTGCTAAGCACCATTCTACGTTCTGACTGTATGAATTCAGCCATTTTACATACCTCATGTAAGTGGGATCATGCAGTATATGTCCTTCTGTGACTGGCTTCTTTCACTTAGCGTGGTGTCTTCAAGGTTCATCCATGCCGTGGCATATTGCAGGACTTCCTTTTTGTTTTAAGCCTTAATAATATTCCATTGTATGTATATACTATATTTCCTTTATCCATTCATTCCTCAATCCACATTTAGGTTTTTTCCATATCTTGGCTATTATGAATAATGCTGCAATGAACATTGCAGTGCTGACATCTCTTTGAGATCCTGATTTCAATTATTTTGGAGAAATTCTTAGAAGTGGGATTGCTGGATCATATGGTAGTCTATTTTTATTTTTTGAGAAGCCTCTATTGTTTTCCATAGTAGCTGTACCATTTTGCATTCCCATCAACAGTATACAAGGGTTCCAATTTCTCCACATCCTCACCAACACTTACTGTCTTTTTTTTTTAATAATAGGCTTTCTAACGGAGTGAGATGATATCTCATTGTGGCTTTGATCAGCATTTTCCTGATGATTAGTGATGCTGATCATATTTTCATATGCCTGTTGGCCATTTGTACATCTTCTTTGGAGAAATACCTATTCAAGTCTCTAGCCTATTTTTAAATCAGGTTAGTAGATTTTTGATATTGGGTTGTAGAAATTCCTTATATATTTTGAAAATCAACCCTTTTTTTTATACCTGTTTATTTAGTAGCTCTGCTGTTTTATTTCATCCTCAGTTGATGAGAGAAAATAGTATTTTCATCAAACTATTTATAATTTAAAGATATGAATATAATCACCCAGAATAATGGGATTAATGAAATAGCTTTAAAAATGAGCATGATAGAAATGATTTCTTTGTGGTTATTGTTCCTTGACTCTTATTCATCCTTTTTTAATTCATGCTTTCCCCCCCAATTTTTTGAGATCTAATTAACATACAACACTGTGAAAATTTGTGTAGAGCATGTTGATTGGATAGACTTACACATCGCTTTATGATTATCACTGTAGCGTGAGCTAACCCTTCCATCACATCACAAAATTACCTCTTCCTTTTGTGGTGAGTACATTTAAGATCTTCTCTCTAGCAACTTTTAAGTATATAATGCAATATTCTTAATTATAATCACCATGCTGCATATTAGATCCCCCAGAACTTATTCATCTTATAACTGAAAGTTTATACTCTTTAACCAACATGTCCCCATTTCCTCGAACCTCCAGCCCCTGGTAACCACCATTCTACTCTGTTTCTACAAGTTCGGCTTTTTTTAGTTTCAACACATAAGTGATATCATACAGTATTTGTCTTTCTCTGACTGACTTATTTCACTTAGCATAACATCTTCAAAGACCATCCACATTCTTGCAAAGGCAGAATTTCCTTCTTTTTTATGGCTGAATAATATTCCATTGTATATACATACCACAGCTGCTTTATCCCTTCATCCATAGATGGACACTTCGATTGTGTCCATATTTTGGTTATTGTGAATAGTGCTGCAATCAACATGGACATACAGATAGCTCTTTGATATCCTGTTTTCATTTTCTTTGGATATATACCCAGAAGTGGGATTGCTTGATCATATGGTAGTTCTATTTTTAATTTTTTGAGGAACTTCCATACGGTTTCTCCGTACTATTTTTTAAATTGGCTGTACCAATTTACATCCCAACCAAGAGTGCAAAGAAAAGCCCAGACCAGATGGTTTCCCTGGTGAATTTTACCAAGCACTGAAAGAATTAACCCCAATTCGTCTCAAACTCTTACAAAAAATTGAAGAGAAAGAAACCCTCTCAAACTTATCTTACATAAAACAAGTTTATCTTATGTCTGGTTTGCAAATATTTTCTTCCATACCGTAGGTTGCCTTTTCACTCTATTAATTGTTTCCTTTGCTGTGCAGAGGCATTTTAATTTGATGTAGTCCCACTTATCTATGTTTTTTCATTGCCTGTGCTTTTGGTGACATGTCTATGAAATCTATTACCAAGACCCATGTCATGAAGTTTTCCCCTATGTTTTCTTCTATGAATTTTATAGTTTCACGTCTTAATGTTTAAGTCAATACATTTTGAGTTAATTTTTTTGTTTGGTGTAAGATCAACGTCCAATTTCTTTCTTCTGCATGCAGATATGCAGTTTTCCCAGATTCATTTGTTAAAGAGACTGTCCTTTCCCCAGTGAGTATTCTTGGCACCCTTTTCAAAGATCAGTTGACCATATATGTGTGGATTAATTTCTGGGTTCTCTATTCCATTCTGTTGGTCTATTTGTCTTATTGCCAGCACATACTGTTTTAGTTAGTGTAGATTTGTAATTAACTTTGAAATCAGGAAGTATGATTTCTCCAGATTTGCTCTTCCTTCTCAAGATTACTTTGGCAATTTTGGGTCTTTTTGTGGCTCTACATAAATTTTAGTATTGGTTTTTCTATTTCTGTAAAAAATTCATTGGGATTTTGCTATGGATTCCATTGAATCTGTAGATTGCTTTGGGTAGTATGAACATTTTAACAATAGCAAGTCCTCCAATTCATAAACACATAATGTCTTTACATTTGTGTCTTTGATTTATTTCATCAATGTTTTGTAGTTTTCAATGTACAAGTCTTTCTCTTAGTTTAGTTTATTCCTGAGTATGTTACTCTTTTTGGTGCTATTGTAAATGAGACTGTTTTCCTAATTTCGTTTTCAAATAATTCATTGTTAATGTATAGAAATGCAACTGATTTTTTATATCCAAATAGGGCCTTATTCTATGTTTCTTGGAAATAAGTCAACTGGAATGGATGTGTTTGCCAATGGATGGTGCTTCCAAAAGCCCCAGTTATCTGTTATTCACTCAGTGACAAGCTTGCTCTTACATCTGCCCTATAAGAAGAGAAGAGGGACTAATGAGAGAAGAGATCAATGGGGCAATGACCTGCCACTGAAACACAAACTCACTGTGTCTGGGCATGTCTCTTTATGAGATTATAGAGCCTCAGAGACAATGGGAGAAGGCAGCATCCCTCAGCTCCTTGCCTGGCTGACCTCTGGCTTCTAGGTTTCCCCAATAAATCTTCCTCCTTTAGCTGATATTAGGTTAGATTGTTTTTCACATGTTCTGTTGAATAATAGCTGAGCATCACAAATAAAAGTCAAATTTGCCCTTGCTTACTTTTATGATAACCATTTTTTCTGGATGGGAGTTGGTTCCTGGAGAAAGTAAGTAGTCTTAATGGTAACATGGTCTTGATTTTAAATTTATGGGGGAGAATAAGCCATGCCAGAGTGGAAAGGCTCCACCAATTCAAGGTGAATTGGAATTCACCTCTTTGCCTTTTGCTCTTATACAAATGTCTCTCTCTGAAGAGCTACTGTAAACTAGGCTAAGGAAAAAAGCCACTGAAATTCATAACTTCAGGCTGTAAAGTTTGCAGACTCAAAAAGCTATTGGGATTTGATTTTTCTTTTATGGAGAGGTGACTTGTCATAAGAAAATGGAAAAGTGACAACTCAGAGAAGGAGAAAAAAGAGAGAGATCACAGAGAGAAAGAGAAGGAAAAAGAATAATAACTAGGGAAGTTGTGTGGATAAGACACCCTGCGGGGGGGGGGGGGGGGGACTGAGATTTCCTTCAACAGGCCCAGTTGGAGACTTGCTCCTTATGCAGCAGGAGGCAGGAAAGCTGTTAGATCAGGGCACGCCCAACTGGAGCCCCAGCTCTGTACAGTTTCAGTACTTCTTTTACAAAGAACTGCTTGAACATTCTCTGATGTCCAGTATATAATTCCTCATGAATACTAGAGGAAATAGCATACAGAAGGTGTGGAAGAGGGGTGTCACATCCTTTGCTCATCACTGATGGTCAACATTGACCATCCATGTGACCATTGACCATCACATTATAGTGTAACTGGGAAGGAAGAAGCAGGTACCCATCAATGACAAGCCAGACGGGGAAAAGCAACAGTGGTGTCACTTGCTTCCTACCTAGAGGTTTCATCAGACACCCTGTGTGATAGACAAAAACACCTGCCAAGGGAAGATATCACATCAGCCTTCTAGGAATTTAGTGAATGATAAAAGTGTTATTACAATCAATGAAGAAAATAAATTATTCAACAAGCAAACTGACTAAGCACCGTGGAAGTGCAGAAACAGAAAAGACCCAGCACACACACATCATAAACTCAAATATATTTCAGGTGTTTAAAGAATTAAACATACCAAAGTCTGTGAAAGAACAAGAAGAAAATATTCATAGTTATATATAAAATTGGAGGATGAAATTCCTTTCCAAGGATAAAACTATAAGTAGGTATACTAAAGAAATGAGTTAGAGTTGACTATTTCAAATCTTAAGGTGTTTTAAGTAAAATATATCCAGATAAAATGAAAAGGGATGTGGTAAAATGAATAGAGGACAGATTAACAGCCATAATGAAAGCAAACTACATTGGAAGAATAGGGACTCATGGACAGGCAATTAAGGAAAATATAACCAGTCAGTAAACATTAAAAAAGAGTAAACCATGATCACCACAGTTAAATAAATGCAAATTAAAGCAATAATGACTTGAGTTTTTGGGCCTCTCAATTGGACCAAAAATATTGGCTAAGGCAAGAGTAAAATGGAAATGGTAGTCAGGTGATACTATGTTTTGTTTTTTAATGCTCTGTGCTGGCACACTACGAGGAGATTTATGACCTTTATGTAGTTTAGTCCTCACCATAGTCATCTGGGTGAGGCAGCATGGCATTCCCCATTTTATCATAAGAAAACTGAGGCATAGAGACCTTGGAAGTTGTGCAATACCAAGTACCTAGTAAGTGCTGGAGCTCATAGTAGGACACAGGTTTATTAGATCCCACAGTCCCTGCTCTTTCTACACAGTACTCCTGCAGTACATGAGAAGGACTATTAGAGGTGTTTGATTTAGGAAATAACACGGTAAAATCAATGATTAGCAACAATCAATTAGGCAGTATTAAGTAGTAAGAGTTTGTGTATAACATTTTAAAAAATGGTCATCAGAAAAATTGCATGATATACTTTGGTTCTGTGGGTTCTCAGATTTATAATCTCTGTTGAGCACAGAGCGTAAAGGTTATGCTTACTGTGGTGGTGTCAATATTTATGCCTTGTGCCTGCATGCCTGAATTTTTCAGTAACAACACTATTCCACGGGAACCACATCCCTTTCCATTTCACTGTGCATTATGTAAACAAGAAATTTGTAGTGATACTCGCTGAGAAATCTGTTTGAGCCAAATACAGTATGGATTTAAATTGTCAGCCTCACGGGAGCAAAATTGTCCCTTCTCACAGAGCCCTAAGCAAGGATTTCAGTCACCTATCAAAGGCCAAGACCGAGGTCAAACCTCAGCAAGCAGGAAACTACTAAAAGCTGCATTAACCAATTCCCATGAATCCTGAAACACAGTGTAGGCAAGTGTCTGTTCCCTCAGAATAGCTTAAACCCTGGAAACATCTGGCTCCATGTTACAAAAGGTACAACTGGTTTTGTTTATTTGTTTTTGTGTTTGCTTTTCAATTACAGAAGTAATTCCAGATAGAGACAGCAAAATAGTTCCTAGATAGTTTTAGAAATATGTTATTGAAATGCATTGCTTTCATGGCTCTCAAATAATTGAGCTATGCTTGAAATTGTAAGTATCATGTTTGGACTCAAAATTGTATCTTTTCTTTTAACATTCAAAAAGATGATATAGAATTTTAAGCACTAAGTAATGTTAAAAACAAACCAATATGTTATTCATGCATGATGTACAAGGGAATTTTTTTAGTAATTCCTACCTTTTCAGGTCATTAATCTCAATCCTTATATTACACAGGCTTTATACCACCCTTAAAATGACTAATACAGCAATCTTTATAATTGCAAAAATTGGATGAACACATATTCCAGAGTGACTTGACAAGGCAATCTCAGGAGACAAATGCGGCTCTAATTTAGCCTTGTAGCTTCTTGGTAATAAACAAAAATAGACGAGCAAAGACTGGATATCCTTACACCTAGAGTTTATTTTGGAGATGTTTTATATTAATTTTTCATAGTATTGGATTTCACACATCAGATCACCATAATCTGCTTATTCTCAAGATAAAACCAAATAAATAATTTAAATTTAATTGTATATTTTCACATCTTTAAAGGTTTTCATCAAAATATGTCCCTACAGTATCAGGTAATGTCGAGGATTGCAATACGACAAGTTTGTGTTTCCATGAAAAAGGAAAGTAACTCAGAGTGGTGGCTCCTTTTCTTTCTATTTATTAGTGGTGAATATGTGGGCAGATGCAGATTTAAATAATGTGTTCATTAGCACATGGCAAAATCTTGTATAACTTTAACATCTCCACAAGCACACAAAGATGTATCTATATAACCTTCAAGGGGAAGCCCTTATCACGCCATTTCTTAAATATGCAGAATCGAATGTCAAATTTTTGGAATTTTCTTTACACTTATCATATTAAACTATAGAAGGATATCTTCCTACTTCCAAAATGATGGCAAATTATTTAACTCATTTGGTAATTTTCTTTTCAGAATAAATTTCACCTAGGATTATGAACCCAACACACAGACTGCTATAGTTACTTTCTCTAAAACATAAAATCCTATTGTGGCTGTGATTTTAGTAGTCTTCTTGATTTCACATTGAAGCAAATCCCTCCATCACATTCTGTTTCTAAACTATATTACTTCTTAAGTTAAAAGCATTCTAAGACTTTACTGAGAAGCTAAGGAAACAAAATCAATTTCTCGATAGATTTGAGCAACTTGGTTTCTATTTTAGGATGCTTCATTTCGTGACTCTTGAAAACATTCACATATTGCAAGAAATTTTGTTGGGAGATCCAAGTACCAGTTATTTGCAGTTTATGTCACGAATCACCAAAGTTGGGTGTGACCCATTTTCATTGAAATATAACTAACAAATGATTATTTGGCACTTCTCCATGAGGAGAAATATATATTAGCTGGTGGATATAATGCAGAGAAATGCAATGACTACCCAGCCTTGAGAATTTGAAGCCTAGTGAGAATTCAATCAGTTTTATCCCAATTCTGATCAAGGATGCACACCCGCAGTCAGCATGATCATATTTAAATACCAGAAGGGATAATAGGCAAAATGCATAGTTTCAGTCAGATTTACATGAAGAAGCCACAGGACCTGTCAGGAAGCTAGAATTGCAGAGATATCAAACCTGGCTTATTCATCTAAACCACTTCCTTAAGAATGGAGAGGGTACAATACCAAAGAATTTCCTTTGACTAAAGTTTCACTGGGGCTCGAAGGAGGGAATATAATTGCTGTGTGTCTTTGATGCAAAGCCAATTGTTTTCCTAATTTTATAAGAATTTGGGGGAAAACACTAGGAGAAATTTATTCTTAAACTCAGTCTTAGAAGAGCTATTCAACATTCCAGGGATTTTTCTCTTTCAAGAACTTTAACTGGATAGCAAAGTGGAAAAAACTTTATCCAATTTAAACAGGGTCCTAACTGAATCATTATATAAATATACTGAGAAATGATGCACGTGTGGGAGACCAGAATTGGCCACCCCAAAATATGTCTCTTTGCCTTTATTATTTTTAAGAACAAAAGACTGAAGAAACTTTCACCTTCCCCTGCTAACTACCTAAAAGAAATTTAAGATAAAAGCCCTGTCCCCAGGACGGGCCATCACCATAGATAACTCTGGGTACCAGTAGACTGTGAGGGTCCTTGCTAAGCTCATCTTATGTACCAAACATTTGCTTTTCCATTTCCTTGCGAATTGCCTTCCTCCTTTTTGGAGCCCCAAACCACTACCCCCAACATCCTCTTTTGTCTTTAGCTGAAAATAGTATTTAAGCTGGCA
This sequence comes from Equus przewalskii, assembly GCF_037783145.1. Lineage (NCBI taxonomy): Eukaryota > Metazoa > Chordata > Mammalia > Perissodactyla > Equidae > Equus > Equus przewalskii. Next base: position 17,774,483 of record NC_091848.1, read on the forward strand.
GCCTTGGCCATCTCGGTGAGTTACACAGGTTTCCTGGGTTTCTCTCATATGTATATGTTATAAAGCTTTGTTTGACTTTCTCCTGTTATTCTGTCTCATGTCAATTTAATTCATAGCCCAGCCGGAAGGACCTGGAATGGGTAGAGGAATTCTCTTCCTCCCCTACACATGCTAAGGCAACCAGGGACACTTATAACCTAATGAGAAAGAGTCCTATTCATTAAAATTACAATCTTACAAAGAAGGTCACTGAATCACATGGTAATATTCATGACTAATAGGAAAAGAAAGGAATCAGTTCTTGCTGGAAATTAATACAGTTTTAAAAATCAAAACTAAAAGATGTAGTTGTCCAGAAAGCACATATTATGTTTAAAGAACTAATGATTGACTTGCATATGTTTATTATATTTGGAATAAGAATGATGTTATTTAGGGGGCCGGCCCCGCGGCCCAGTGGTTAAGTTCCTCCACTCCGCTTCGGTGGCCCAGGGTTTCGCCGGTTTAGATCCTGGATGTGGACATGGAACCACTTGTCAGGCCTTGCTGAGGTGGCGTCCCACATAGCACAACCAGAAGGACCTACAACTAGAATACACAACTATGTACTGGGGGGTTTTGGAGAGAAGAAGACAAAAAGAAAAGAAAAGAATTATGTTATTTAAATCTATGTATCTCATTTAGTAACACCTACATTTCATCTAGACTATTTTTACTTAATATTCACAATAAGGCATTTTATAACTAATATATATTATGTGTATTTCAACCATAACGAGCTATAATCACTGGCTCTGCACACTGGAGACAATTTCTTTAATAGAGTTTCACAATTTTCCATAAACTCATCTTATTCCTTCAGTAGAAGTGAGCCCCAGCACATGCTTCTTCAGCAATAGGCTTAACATCAGAAAAATCTAATTCCCTGGGCAAAAGAATGAAGAACATTTGCTATAGTATGGTATAGACTTTTTTCAGTGTAATACCAGATTTCTCTAGCACTTCAGAGAAATTCATTTTGTTCCCACCTCCTGAAGTCAATAGAAAATATCTCTGTATAAATTCTACATTTAACCCACCTGATAACTAATATATAGCTATATACAATTATACATTTACTCATGCTAATGTATTTACCACTGTTACTATTATCATCATCATTTATTAAGAAGTGGTTTGTAGGAAGGCAAAGGGTGATGAGGAAAAGGTGAGCAGAAAGCAAGCAATGCTAGCATCTATTCTCCACATTTCTTTAACGTCTTAAAAATTTTTTTTTGACCTCTTTCCTTTATCTTTTACATGTCATGTACTTCACAGCTGCCAAAAAGGATATTCATTCTGGCATCTACCAATGATTCTGGCGCGTGTCAATAGTTTTGGCCTTTACAACAACTCTGTATGAGGTAACTGAACAACGAGTAGCCAATACAAAGCTTTATGGGCTTGAAATTTGAAAAAAATAGCAGCTGAAATGCAAGATCAATCCAGCAATTATAAAGGCATAATCAAAAGCCACCCTTCCAACCACCAATGAGTTGGGCACCTGTGCAATCAACCTGTTTTGTCTGGACAGCTTGTATATCTCTCTGTTGGAGTTACTGTATAGTCAACAGATTTGTGCATTAAGATAATTGAAATGACTAGACCATCTCTCCCAAAATATAGGCATTTTAATCAAACAAGTAAGAGAGTGGCACTTGGAGAACTTTTCACTGAAATTTATTTTACAAGTCTTCAATATAAAATGAGAAAACAAACAAGTCTTGTCAATATTCAAACTTAGCATTTCAAGAGGTTTTCCACAGGTGGAAGCTACTCAGTGAAGAATTAATATTATTAAGTGAGAGTCAAGGAGAATTGTGACAATTAGAAATGTTCAAGTAATAAAATATTTTAATTTTACTTTTAATTTCACTTCTAATGCCCTTCAAAGCAGACCTGAACTTATTGCAAGCTTCCTTATACTAAATTTTCCAATAAAGCTTTGACTATTATAATCCTGGTAATCTTGGGGGCAGGGGGAGGAATTGAACTAGTTCTGTCACCAATATATAAAAATGTAGAGGCTGGCATGGTGGCATCGTGGTTAAGTTCATGTGCTCTGCTTCAGCAGCCCGGGGTTCATGAGTTCAGATCCCAGGTGCAGACCTACACACTGCTCTTCAAGCCATGCTGTGGAGGTGTCCCACATACAAAATAGTGGAAGACTGACAGAGATGTTAGCTCATGGACAATCTTCCTCAAGCAAAAAGAAGAAGATTGGCAACAGATGTTAGCTTGGGGCCAATCTTTCTCACCAAAAAAATGACTAAAAAATAAAAAAGTTTTATCCCATAAAGGTCAAACAACTGTGAGTATCAATCAATAAATAAATAAGCATTAAATGTCATTTAAAATAGTCATCTCTACTGAATATTATCATGTACCAATGGTATTTTCAACAAGAAAACACAACTAATTACTGGGCATCATTCCCTGCCATTGAACTAGATGGCCGTTAAATTAGATACAGTTTTTTAAAATGCTGTCTTGACCCAGTTTTGAGGCCCTGGCTAGAGGCAGGTCAGTTCCCCATCTTGAGCAGTTGATAAGTATACACCAACCTCTTTTTTATTGGGCCATCATGTTCCAGGCCATTGTGTACCCACCTGCCTTAATCACCCCAAGACAAGGTAACAGACAGCTAGGGACAGGACCTATGCCTCAGAGTCCAAGAAATTATTCAAGTTAGCCAACTTACAGGGAGCCCAGGAAATCTAGCTAACCCCACTCCACTTGCCATACATAAGCTACTCCCTATAGCTCCAGCCTGCTGTTACCTTGTGCCTAGCACAGCTCCCTGTGTGGCCCTGCCTGAATGCTTTCTCTTGTTTGGAGCTGTAGGTAACAAAGTGTTCTGCCTTTCATCGATCCAAGTGTCAGTGTGTTTTGTCCTGCCATCAAAACATCTTTAAAACTTATAAAACAGTCCTTGTCATTAGAATCCTAGTGACTAATTATCATTAATGGGAGAAATCACTCTTACTTGTGAAATCAATTTATTTAATTCTCATGCTTATGCACAGATGAACGTACGTCCTGTGAGTGGAAAGAATGCATAACCATTATTTACGTTTTATGAAAATATTTTTGCACAAATATCCCGTGTTACAAAACATTATTTTGCTAAATTCTGAAGTTTCCAGTTTAAATGTTAACAATTTTCCTTTCTTTCTCCCATCTACTGCAGTAGAAAGTTTAGAAAAGATATAGACAACCTCTGATAACTTTTTGGTCTATCAATTTCCAGTGTTGTCTTTATATGACATAGTTATCATAATGTACATAGAATTTTCAATCCTTTAAATCCTTTGTTCTTTCTGCTATATGACATATTACTGTTTTTGCATGGAAAATATAAATATATTACAATTGTAGGATTTAATCAGTACTAAATCATATCTTCTCATCTAGGTAAAAAACCAGGTAGGAAGAAATTTTAGATAAATTGGATATTAAGCTGGTAAAGAAGAGTAGAACCTGGGAATGAAATGCAAAGACTAATAATGGAAAACAAGGGGCTGGACCCATGGTCCAGTGGTTAAGTTCACATGCTCCACTTTGGTGGCTGGGGTTCACCAGTTCAGATCCTGGGTGCAGATCTACACACCACTCATCAGATCATGCTGTGGCAGCATCCCACATAGAAGAACTAGAAGGACTTACAACTGGGATATATGACTATGTACTGGAGCTTTGGGGAGAAGAATGAAAAAAAGAGGAAGATTGGCAACAGATGTTAGCTCAGGGCCAATCTTCCTCACAAAAAGTATACCTTGAAAAAAAAAAACTTCAAAAATAAAAATAATAGAAAACAAAATAGAAGTGTAGGGATACTCCAGTATAAGTGTTTTAAGGTTAACAAAGTGATGGGGGAAAATAAGGAGATTTATTATCTTAAACCATTTACATACAAGAAAGTTACATTTTCACTTACTTAGATTTATTTAATTACCAAAGAAAGAAAGGAAGAAAGCTAACATTTACATGGCATCTATTGTGTCCTAGGCACTGGCTCAATGCTTTCACAAGTAGTTTTCTCAACACTGTACAATGTCATAATGTATTTTCTGCATGAGGAAACAGGATCAGAAAAGCTAATAGTTTGCTCAAGTTCATCCAGCTAATAAAGGTTATGAGCAAGAATCCCACGCCCTAATCAGTTTGAGTCTAAAGCCCATATCATTCTTTCCCCTTAGGAAAATGAAGTCCACGGCAACATAGTGGCTACAGATGCACAGAGGCCAGAGACAACATTAAACCATAAATCTGTTCATTTAAATAACTAGCTTTGAAAGACACTATTGTTAGCAAAATGAAACTAAACCAAAAAAAGATATCCCATGAGAAGGAAGATATATAATATGCATGAAAGAAAAAGGAATAATATATATAAGGGTAGTGACTATGTCAAAAAATTTGTAGGAGAAGCTTTACAACATTATGCAGCATAAATATTAGCATTTCAGGATAAATTTTACTTTTATTTGTTTGCTTGTTTTTTATTCACAAGTCTTGAACATTAAATTGTACAGCTGTTAATATAATGGAAATATTCAAAGTGGTCACATATAGACTAATTATTTTAGTTAATCTAATGACAAAACGTGTCTTTTAGTACATTTACTATTGTCTCCTGTTCTATAATAGGTCCCTGATGCCGCATGGATATTCAAGAATATGACTTTTAAAGCAACATTATAGAAGTCTTCCATTTCCAGAAAAATGGAGCAGTGAATGTGCTTTTTTTATTCCTCCTGCTATGTACAACTAAAAAACATAGACGTTCTCTGTAAAACAAACAGAAGACCCTGAAAGGGGGAGAGAAGAGGGCAGACCAGTAGGGGATCTTGGGACCCAAGAAAAAACAGTTTCCATGGGTTTTCTTTTTGTCCCATATAGCCCAGATTTAGAGCTTCAAAAACTGGTAACCCCAAAATGCCTGTAGATATAGACAGAAAAAAAAAAAGCATATCAAAACCCTGCTCTTAAAGAAATGCATATCAATACACATAGCAGTCAAATTCTTGAAAACTAAAGATGAAGAAAAAGACTTGAAAGTAGAAAAAGAGAAATATCACCTTACCTACCAATAGGGGAAAAAATAATTCAAATTACAGCAGATTTATCAATGGAAACTATTAAGACAAGAAGGAAGAGGTATAAAATATTTTAAAGTTAAAAGAAAAGAACTGTTAACCCAGCATCCTATATCCAGTGAAAACATCCTTCAGGAATGAAAGGGAAATCAAGACACTTTCAAATGAAGGGACACTAATAGAATGTGTTGCCATAATAAACAGCTAAATGACGTTCTATCAACAGAAAGGAAACTGTTAACGAGGAAACCTTAGAACATAGGAAGGAAGAAAAACGTGAGCACATGTAATAGACGATCTTTCTTATCTTGAGTGTTCTAAATAGTGTTTGATGCTTGAAGCAAAAATTATAACAATGGTATGATTCCATGTGAAGATAATTATATTCTAAATTGGGGAGAGTAAAAGGATATAAAGGGAGATAAGGTTTTAACACTTTGCTCTATTTGGTAAAATTACATCAATAGTAGGCTTTGTTAAGTTATGTGTAGATACTGTGAAACCCACGTCAATCACTAAAAAAACTATAGAAAGATATACTCAAAAACATATAGATAAATAAAAATGGAATTCTAAAATATTGTTCAAGAAACTCACAGAAGGATAGAAAAAATAAAACAAAGAAACAAAAAACTAGATGGACAAACTGAAAACAAAAAATAACGTGGCAAACTATAGGCCTAATATATCAATAATTACATTAAATGTAAATTGTCCAAACACACCAAGTGAAAGAAATTGGCAGAGTGGATTAATAAACATGAACCAGCTATATGTTGTCTATAAGAAACTCATTTCAAATGTAACAATTTAGGCAGGTTAAAAGTAAAGAATGGAAATAAATACATCGTGCAAACATCAATCAAAGACAGCAGGAATGACTATATTAAAAGTGTAATAATGTGGACTTAGAACAAAGGAAACTGATGGAGAGAGACATTATAGAATGATAAAATGGTCAATCTACCAAGAAGACACAGCAATCCTACATGTGTATACACCAAACAAGAGAGCTGCAAAAATATGAAGTAAACATATAGAACTGAAAGGAGAAATGGACAAATACACAATAATTATTGGAGACTTCATCATCCCTCTCCCAACAATTAATAGAACAACTGAACAAAATCAGTAAGTGTATAGAACACTGTAAAAACTTCACTGAGAAACAGTATCTAGCCAACTCTTAAAGATCAGTTTACCCAATAAGTGCAGAACACACTTTCTATTCAAATACCCACGGAACATATATGGAAATAGACTAAATCCTGGTCCATAAAAGAAATCTCAAAAAGCTTAAAGGAACTGAAATTATACAGTGTGTTCCTCAATCACGGTAGAGTCAAAATAGAAGTCAATAAAAGACAAAGAACAGGAAAATTTATAAAAACTTAGAAACTAGACAGCAAATCTCTAAAAATTCATAGCTATAAAAGCAAATCCCAACATAAACAGAAAAACTCATTGAACTGAATTAATATGAAAATATAACAAATCAGCTAAAGTGGTGCTGAGAAAAATTTATAGCACTAAATACATACATTTAAAAAGAGAAAAAGTCTCAAATCAGTAACCTAAATGTCCACTTCTAGGACCTAGGGAACAAAACACCAAAATAAAATCAAAGCAAGCAGAAGAAAGAAAATGATAGTGAAAATTAATGAAATTAAAAACAAAAAGAAATAAAGAAAATCGGTGAAAATAAGAGTTGGTACTCTGAACGAATCAATAGTTGACAAACTCTGAGCAAGACTGACAGAGAAAGAAAAAGATAAGATATGAATTACCAATACCAGAAATCAAATGGGATCACTATACACTCCAAAAATATAAAAATGATGATTAAAAAATGATAGAATACTATGAACAACTTTATAGAAATAAATTTGGCAATTTAGGTAAAATGGACCAATTCTTCAAAAGAGAAGTGACAACAACATACCCAATATGAAATAGATAATTTAAATAACACTCTAACAATTAAGGAAATTGAATTCATAACTTAAAACTCCCAGAGAAATAAATCTCTATGCTCATATAATTTCACTGGAGAATTCTATCAAATATTTAGACATTTATGACTACATGTACACAATCACTTTCAGCAAACAGAAAGGAGGGAATACTATATCCCTCAGGAGGATAGATGAAAAATTTAAAAAAAAAATATTAGCAAGTAGAATTCAGCAATGTATAAAAGGAATTATACACTATGACCAAGTGGAGTTTATTCCAAGGATGCAAAGTTGTTTCGATATTCAAAAATCAATGTAATCTGCCAAATTAATAGACTAAAGAAGAAAAATCACATGATCTTGTAAATCTATGCTGAAAAGAATTTGATAAAATTCAATACTCATTCATAATGGCAATAGAGGAGAGCTTCCTCAACTTGATAAAAAGCATCTCCAAAAAAAAAAAAACTAGCATTACACTTAATGCAGAAAAACTTAATGTTTTCTCCCTAAGATTGGGAACAAGTCATAGATTTCTGCTCTCACCACTCTTATCCAACATAAATCCTAAAGTTCAAGCCACTGAAATAAGATAACAAAGGAAATAAGGGACTACACATCAAGAAGAAATAAGTAAAAGTGTCCTTATTTGCAGATCACATAGTTGTCTATGTAGACAATTCTAAGAAATCTATAAAAAAGAAAAAATCCTTCAATTAATTTAACTCAAATGAGTTAAGCAAGGTAGCAGGATATAAGATAAACACTAAAAAAAGACAATTGTATTTCTACATACTCCCAATGAACACTTATGTGAAAACCAAAATTAAAACTCCAATGTCATTTGTAATCACTGAAAAAGAAATAAAATACTGAGGTGTATGTTTAACAAAACATTCACAGGAATTTTATACCGATAACTACAAAATGCTGATAAAACAATCAAAGAAAAACTAAATAAATGGACAAATACATCATGCTCATGAATAGGAAGACTCAATACTGTTGAGATGTCAGCTCTCACCAAATTGCTGTATAGGTTTAATGGGTTTACTTTCAAAATCCCAGGAAGATTTTTTTTAGATGTAGAAAAGGTTATTTTAAAAATATATATGGGAAGGCAAATGAACTAAAACAATTTTGGAAAAGAAGAATAAAGTGGTTGGAATCAGTCTACTCAATTTCAAGACTTATTACACAGCTATAATAATCAAGACCATACGGTATTGGTAGAGAGAGAGAGACACATCGATCAGTGCAACAGAAGAGAGAACCTGGAAATAGACCCAAAACTCAAACTCAAAATGAAACACAAACTTAAATGCAAAACACGAAACTCCAAATCCTTTAGGGGAAAAATAGAAGAAAATCTTTGGGATCAAGGACCAGGCAAAGAGTTCTCAGACTTGACCCCAAAAACATGATCCATGAAAGGGAATATTGATAAATTGGAATTCAACAAAATTTTTAAATATTTTTCTGTGAAAGACTCTGTTAAGAGGAAGAAAAGAGAAACTTACAGACTGGGAGAGAATATCTGCAGAGCACATATCTCACAAAGGACTAGAATTTAGAATATATAATAAACTCTCAAAGCTCAACAGTAAATGAGCATACAATCTAGTTAGAAAAATCCAGATAGAAATACATGAATAGATATTTTACAAAAGAGGACATACAGATGTCAAATAAGCACAAGAAAAGATGTTTAACATCATTAGCCTTTAGAGAAATGCTAATTAAATCTCCAAGGGGATATTGCCACACACCTATCAAAATGGCTAAAACAAAAAATACTGGCAATGTCAAGTGCTAACATGGATGCAGAGCAACTTGATCACTCGTTCACTACTACTGGGAAAGTAAATTGGTACAGCCACTCCAGAAAATAGAGATTACTTAAAAACTTAAATATGTCATTACCATACAATATAATCATTGCACCCCTGGTCATTTATCATAGAGAAATGAAAACTAATGTTGACATAATGAGCCTGTACACAAATGTTTATAGCAGCTTTATCCATAATAGTCAAAAACTTGAAACACCCCAGATATCCTTGGGCTAAACAAACTTGGCACATCCATTTTATGAGAAATTGCTCAGCAATAAAAAGGAATAAATTATTGATACAAATAACAACTGCAAATCTCCAGGGAATCATGTTAAGTGAAAAAAATACACCAGAAAGTTCTATACTGTATGATTGCACTAATAAAACACTCCTTGAAATGGCAAAATTATACACATGAGAACAGATTAATGGTTCCCAGGGGATCAGGAGAGGGGTGATTGTGAGAGAAGTGGGTATGGTGATAAAAGGAGGTGTCACTGACTGACTAGCTGCCAGAGGAACTCAAGGGTGGGTTTGGAAGCCTTTAACTGTTTTCCCAAATGGTTTTTTTCCCTTGTGTTATGTTAGGAGATGCAATCACCAACAACTGGGAACCAGACCAAGTCTCATAATGAGAGCTATGCCTACAACCTTTGCCTTATTTTTAATGCTAAGATCTCTCCAGGAGGGGCTGAAACCTTATTACCATAACCTGCAGTGTATGTGGAAGCATGTTTTTCAACTGAACCCACACAAGCAAATACCCACCTCTCCCTTTTGATTCATTCCCCATCCAAAATAAAAGTCCCTGCTTCCCTTTGTTTGGGGACTCCATGACTCTGGAAATCATTCCTCATGGCCTCCTATTTGCTGCAAATATACCTTACTTTGTGAGACAATTACTTCTGGTGCAGAGTCTAATTTGACTCACCAGGAGGGAACCCACTTTGGTTTCATAACACATTGATCCTCATGGGGATGGAGATGTTCTGTCTCAACTGGATTGATGCCAATATCCTGGTTGTGATGCTGTGCTGTAGTCTTACAAGATGTTACCATTGGGGAAAACTCGGTAGAGAGTACATAGGAATTCTATGTATTATTTTTTGCAACTACCTGTGAATATACATTTAAAATGAAAGTTTAATTAAAAAATAAAGCAACAATCTTAGGGAATATTTTCTTGTTTCAGTAGGTTTCAAATATGAAAACAGATGGCTGGTCATGTATTTGAAAGCTGACTTGCGGTTTGACTTACACAAGTGAGATTCTCAAAGCAAAGGGAAGAGTACAAAGCACTTGGGGGGCCAAACACTGTATGAAGTAGTTGCACTGAGTATTGTTTTCCTTCATAGGAAAATAGGTTTAAAGGATTTCCATTTCATTTAAATTTTTTCAAAAAGATTGTTTAAAATTTATTCAACACTTCTAATTGTGCAACTATTATGCACCAGGAACTATTCTAGGGAGAGGAAAAATTGGTGAGAAAAAACATGTCTAACAAAATGTGATCATAATATATAGGGAATATTACAACTAGTATAGAATAAAGAAACCTGAATTTTCTAAAATCCAAAGACTCTGACTACATTACTAACATTTTTTAATTTCTGATTTTCTGATGGAGTTTGTTTTATAACCAAGTTTGTCATTTATCCATTTACATATACAGTATTTTTCTCTCAAAATTAATAACTTAGTAAGACTTCTATTCGTACCACAAACACAGTGAAAGCTAATGACTTTCAGAAAGAAAAGATATTTAAACTTAATTTACATATAATGCATAGACAGTTTTAGGTTACATTTTAATACAAAATCAATTTTGTGGATTTCTGCCTTTCAAACAAAAGAAATTCAGTAAATATCAGGACACAGTCTATGCGTTACTTTTCATTTAGCAAATAGCAGCATCTACAGTCACTAAGTCACGTCTGAAGGAAAATTGCTAAATATTTTTCCCATACTGTCAATATTAGTACCTTTCAATGAAATGCCCATCTTATTAAATTCATTCATTCTTCAGAAGGTTTTGAAATGAAAGGGTGAACATTTGCTTAAAGAAATAAAACATAGTAGGCAGCTCCGTAAGCCAGAATAACCCATAAAATGAAAAGGCAAAGAGGAAACACAAAGCTATTTCTTGGATAGCTGGGATTTATGCAACTCTTCAGCAGAAAACATTATTCCCAGAAAAAATTGGCATCTGTTCCCAGGTCACACAATAATCTGTCCTTGAACTGCAGAATGTCATATTTCTATAGAATTTGTTTGGATGCATAGAACATAAAATCTAGCAAAGGGCAGTTCTTGTCTCATTTAATATTTTGGTGGTAAAAATGTATTCTCACTTTTGTCTAGTTCTTCAAGTGCTTCCTATTATTTTGTAGATAACTCCTGTTGTTGTTAAAGTTAGCATCTATTTTCTTAAGGAGAATCTCTTTTAAAGCTGACATCATAAACACAAATTATTTCATGATGAGAAGCTTTTCTTAGTTGTTCTTTGAGCTCCACTATTGAAAAATGTCTTGGTTTTTTTCCTAGAACTGAGAGGCAGCAATAACTTCATAATTAATTGATACTGTGAGCAGTAGAGATCTAAACATTTGCTCCTCTGAAATTGAATTCTGCCTAAAAACAAACCAATGTAAGATTTGCATTAAGGATGTCAAGGTCAGTTCACGTTTAAGGAACAGGAAAAAATATCTTTAAAAAATGTTTGGTTCTTTTTTTAGAAATCTCAACATTTATGCCATCTTTACCATCTGGCCAGAGACAAGTATTCATGAGACAAGCATTTCTGACTGTTCCAAGTTATTGTCCACATGTTGACACAGTGCATTGAAAGTTGAAGACATGGAATAAATAATTTATACTCGATTTTTATCTTTGGGTCCAGAAGGTCTGTTTCTCCCTTTGAAACCACAGATTTCATACAAGCAAATTAAACGAGCCGAGATAGCATAGTATTCGCTGGCTTACATATTAATTTCAAATCCGCTACATCTAATCTCTCATAATAAACTTTCTCAATTGATACAATCATCGTCTCATGCTTCTGAAAGGGAAAGCGAGAGTCAGAAGACTTCCAGAGACCTGCATGACATAGTTGGGTGGGATTTTTATTTGGCTTGAGTCAGATAGCACGGTGTATGAATGCGAAAAGAATTTAACTGGTTTATTTCTTTTCTGTAGTAAATACTAATGAGAACTCACTTTTTTAATGCAGAATCCCCCATGCACACATTTTCATTTATTCATTTTCAGTATTATTTAGCATTGATTAGGTACAGATATTTAAATAGACACTGACAGAAACAAAAATAATAAAACTCACATTTGCCCTCTAGGAATTCACAACTTCATAATAATAGCTAAAAAAATAATGATTTATACCATTTATTGAGGACTGTCTAGATGCCAGGCACGCATATATTTACATGTATTCATTCATTCAATCTCATGGCTTTACTATGAGAAAGGTACTGTTATTATCCACATTTTTCAGATGAGAAAACCTAAGGACAGGGAACTTAAGTAACTTACAAAAGTCGAAACATTTAGTAATATTTTGGAAAGCGTAGCAGTTGGTAGATACAAATCCAAAAGTTGCAGTTAGCAATTTTTTCTCTTTGTCATAAAACCAAGATACAGATTCCGAAGCACTCCTGTGGAGCCCTTAACAGATCTTTTGCAGTCATCACTCTGGCTGTTTACTGCAAAAGAATTGCCTTAGAATTCAAACAGAAGCACTAACTTCTTAGCACTTTCTTCTTTCATTCTGTCCTTCCTCCCGTAGTAATATCTTCTCTAAGTAGAGGTTTGTCTGTTCAAACAGTGTATTTACCCCAGGATTGCTGATGCTCAGACATGGTCCTGGGGTTGAAGGCTTTGACTCAATTTACTTAGAAAAGAAATAAATATTGTAAATATTATGCAAACCCTTTCAGAGAACAGACAAAATTGGAAAGAATTCTTAACATTTTTATAGCCCTGACAATAACATTATAGGAAAAGAAAATTACAGACCAATAACTCTCACAAACATAGATGCAAAAATTTACAGTATATCTGCCAACTGAGTCTAATAACACACAAAAAGGATAATAAATTTTAACCAAGTAGAATTTATTACAGGTATAAAATGTTATTTGAACATTTTAAAATCAATTAATGTATTTTACTACATTTACACAGATACGAGAAAAACCATAAGATTATCCTATTAGATACAAAAAAGATTGATAAAATTCAGTAGCCATTCATGATTTTAAAATATCCTTTTAGGAAATCAGGACTAGATGAAAACTTTCTTAATCTGATAAAGACTATCTACAAAAAAAAAGCCAATAGCAAACCTCATACTCAACAGTAAAACGTTGAATACTTTCTCTGGAGATCAGAACCAAGAAAAGGATGCCCAATGAACTAATCAGTTCAGTGAAGAAAGGGGAAAATACTCATAGAAATTGTTACAGAAAATATGATAAAAATATCCAAAATAATTTCAAGATAAACTATTGAAATATACAAATGAATTTAGCAAAGTAGTTGAATATGAAGACAATATATAAAAATTAATTCTAATTTTACATACCAGCAACAGAGAAAAATTGTAAATTTTAAAAATAGTTCACAATATTTTTACAAAGCAAATACTCAGAAATAAAGCTACTAAAAATGAGCAACTGAAATAAGATTAAGATTAAAGAAAATCATTTTCACTGGCCCCATAGCCTAATGGTTAAGTTCGGCGCACTCTGCTTCAGCAGCCTGGGGTTCAATTCCTGAGAATGGACCAATATCCCTTGTTGGTGGCCATGCCATGGTAAAGACCTACATACAAAGTAGAGGAAGATTTGCACAGATGTTAGCACAGGGTGAGTCTTCCTCAAGCGGAAAAAAAAAAAAAAAAAGAAAAAGAAAATCATTAAAAAAAGATAAATGAAGTTCATAATTGTGAAACTCAGTAACTTAAAGATACCAATTTATTTAATCTGTAAACAGTGCAATTCCACTTTAAAAAATTCCATAGGGTTTTTTGCAGAAATTTACTAGATGATTTAAAAATTTATATGCATATGCAAAGGTCAAGAATAGTTGAAAATCCTTAAGAAAAAGAATAAAGCTGGAGGACTTGCACTCTCTAATATCAAGATCTATTGTAAAACCAAAGTAATTAAGACTGTGTTATTTGTGTATGAATAGAGAAACTCACCAGGGAACAGAACAGAGTCCAGAAATGCAATGGCAAAGTGAAGTGCAAAGCGGGGGAAGTATGGTCTTTTCAATAAAAGGCACTGGATCACTTGGAAAACAATGGATAGCTACCTGGAAAACAATGTCTTCAAACTCACATCACACTATGAAAAAACATAAATAAATAAAAGGTAAAGCCTTCATAGGAAAAATTAGGAGAACATCTTCGTAACTTGTTGTTGGTGTCATGGAGTACTTTCCGACTCCTAACAACCTTGCATAGAGCAGAAAGGAGCCCTGCCGGGTCTTTTTGCCCCATCCTCTCACCTTCCAGCGCTGTATCAGAGAGTGTTCCACTGCTACTCATAGGGTTTTCATGGTGAGCTTTTTTGGAAGTGGGTGGCCAGGTCCTTCTTCCTAGTCTGTCTTAGTCTGGAAGCACCACTGAAACCTGTCCACCATGGGTGACCCTGCTGGTATTTGCATCCTAGTAGCATAGCTTTCAGCATGACAGCCACATACAGCTGTCACAGTATGACAACCAACAAACTGGTGGTGTGTGTCCCTGACCTGGAAATGAATCCAGGCTGCAGCACTGAGAGCACCGAATCTAAACCACTAGACCATCAGGGCTGACTCTTCATAATGTACAGTAAGCAAAACTTTCTTAAACAGAACACAGAATGTGCTCATCATAAAAGAAAAAACTGGTAAACTAAATCACATTAAAATTAAGAACTTCTTTTAAGCTGAGATTTTTAAGAGTGGAAAGGGAAGTCAGAAAATAGGAGAAAATATTTGTTTACATGAAAGGCTTTTATCCAGAATAGATAAAGAAAAATGCACACAAGGTGCAAATGAGAGAAGGCAAATACTCATACAGACTCACCACAAAAGGGGATATCCAAATGGCAAGTAAACATATGAAAAGGTGTTCAAGTTCATTAGTCATCGGGCAAATGCAAATCGAAACCTTAGTAACCACCATGTACATGCAAAATGGCTAAAATAAAAAGGAAAATTCCAAAATCCTCTTCGAAAACTATAGACCAAGCACAATTCTCACATGATATTCACAGGATATATGAATTGGTACAACACATATATTAGTACAATATGTTTAGAGAAATATTTGAAGGTATCTACTATAGCTGAACACATGAATAAGCTATGACCCAACCATTCCGCTTATACATATATAACCAATAGAAATGCATATACATGTTTTCCTAAAGACAGGTCATAGAATGTATATAGCAGCACAAATTAAAATAGCCCTGAACTAGAAACTACTCAATATCCGTTAATAGTAGAATGGATAAAATACATTGTATATTTACTCAATGGAATACTTGAAAGCAATGACAGTGAATGATCTGCAACTACAAGCAACAAAAAGGCAGAATCTCACACACCTAATAATAGGATAACGAGGCCAGACACAAAGAGAACATGTTGTATAATTTTGTTTATATAAAACACAAAAGTAAGCAATACTAATGTACACCGTTAGAAGCCAAGGAGGTGATTATGGTTGGGCAAGTCAGAAGTGACTAGAAGCGGCATGGAGGGTGGGGGAAAAGGTGGTTCTGAGGCGACAGCAATGTTCTGTTTGTTTTGCTGGGCCCTGGTTACACAGATGTGTGCAGTTCGTGACAACTCTGCCGGCTGAGAATAGTTTGGTAGCTTATACTATAATATAGGAATTCTAAAAATAATTTAAAAAGGAAAGCCACGACCCGCATGGTGCTTAAAATCTTAGATTGAGACAATTAAAAATTACAAGTTTGAGTTCACAAGTTAAAGTGATTTAAAGAAAATTAAAAATTTTTAATTTAAAATATAATTCTCTTTTATTGGCCTACTTTTACTTTCCTCATCTTAATAGACGAATGGTTTTATTAAAAATATTTTTTAATTAAACTTTTGCACATTTGTGCAATTCCATCAATGAATTTGCAAACCGGCTGCAACAAATCTTTGCCATCTGGCATTGATTTTGTAGAAGTAGGAAGGTGCTTAACAAAATCAACCAACAATTATAGGTGATTTTCACTACAAAAAAATCAAATATTACGATTTTAGCTATTTTGTTTCTCTAAGGAAAATTTAAAACCCAAAGGCCTAAATTAAGGCATTTAACTAAATGACTCAATTTAAAAAAAATGCGTTTCGGGGGGCTAGCCTGGTGGCGCAGGGGTTAAGTGCACACGTTCCGCTTCGGAGACCCAAGGTTTGCTGGTGCAGATCCCGGGTGTGGACATGGCACCACATGGCAAGCCATGCTGTGGTAGGTGTCCCGCATATAAAGTAGAGGAAGATGGGCACAGATGTTAGCTCAGGGCCAGTCTTCCTCAGCAAAAACAGGAAGATTGGCAGATGTTAGCGCAGGGCCAATCTTCCTCAGAAAAAAAAAAACGCATTTTGGGATCACCATGATCTCTCTTTTCACTCCATATCTTAGACAACGCCTGTGGATCCATTTATGCCATTCTCCTGCCTCTACTCTTATTGCTGTGTCCAAGCACTTGATTGAAGTAAATATCTTATTTTCCTTTGAATACATTTAGTGAAATTCATTGTCAATCCAAGGACAAAGTATGACATCATGAAATAGATCTTCAGTACCTCCAAGCCCGTATTTTTGCCATGCCCTTTCGGTGCCCTCACACTCACACACACACGTTCACATCCATTGCCAGGTATCCCATGTTCTCCAGGCTCGTGCCCATGAAGGAATCAGGCTGAGCCAGTCCTCCAGGAGCCAAGCACCATGTCAAACTCATCCTGCCCTTCCTGCCAATAACACTTGCCATTTTTTTACTCCATTCTCTCAGGACCACGTGTACTTTTCCAAAGGGGCAGCTCAAATTAATCTGACCTGTAATTATATGTGTACATGTACAATAGCTCTTGCTGCTCTTCCCGGGGAAACGGATCTCCCACAACAGTGCTCTTGAGACCAGGTTTTCACTTCAAAGCATGATGCTAATGCTGGGCTTATTAGACTTCATGGAACATTTGCAGGAAAGATTTTGTGGGCAGAAAGGGACTCTTGGTGCCTTCTAAGAAGTCTTCTCATGCAAGTAGCTAGTCTACAGCAGACCTTGTCCAAGCCACTGTCCTCGCATAATACTGCAGTATTTACCATCCTCTTTTAGAAGACAGTCAAAATAGGTCTCAAAAATAGACAAGGCTGAAATATTTATTAGGAATAAATAAGAAATTTTGAATAACATTGGTTCATAACTTCTTCAACTAGACAGTGAAATGTTAGGCACCTTGGTTTAATTTCCTATAGCATAAAAATTTCCCTATATCCTTCTAATTTGATAGAATCAATCTTTTGAGAAGCTGATTATTTGAAAATTTATTCCACTGATCCTATTTTTCAAGTTTCATTTTTCTCATATAGTCTAGAAATGGCAAGCTTATTGGAATGTTCTGACCTTTGAAATTAATAACTTGGCTTTAAATAATTGATCAGAGTGATCTAATACCTAAAAGAATCCCTGATACAAGTGTTATTCACAATATTTGGAATGGCAAAATACCATAATTTTTTACCTTTCTTACTTGAAAACATGATCAAAACTAAAAACAAAAAAGAAGTCTATTTTAAGGTTTTCTTGTAGAAAGGCAAAACTGTTAATATAAGCTAAAAAAGCTCTCCATTCTTATGACTTTTTTCTCAGCAGCCGACTGAATGCTATCCATATGAAAACTGGTATATTTGAAAATCTCATCTATTTTATAAAGTTAATTAAGAAGATTTCATGGGAATTTTCAGTTGACTATAACCACAGGGAGAAAAATGGTATAGACATTGTGATTCAGCAGCTGTTTTAGAGCATGAATACTCTAAAGGTCTTGACATTTATTTTCTTAGAAGGGTATTCACTTTCTCATTATATATTTATAACACCAAAGAAGAAGGTACAACATATACCCTGCAAAATATCTTGTATTGTTGAAAAAGGCATGGGAAGTCTACTGGTGGGGTAATGTAGATGGGAGGTAAATCAAGCACTGGGGACTGAGGCGGTGGCCCTGAGTGAAGTCTGAGATAGGAGCTGTATCTGGAAGCTTAGAGAGGTTGCAGGAATCAGTCAGTCAGAGACAAGTTGTGGGAAAAGCTAAAGATCAGGGAATTAACAGAGCCATGAATGAGAGAATTCCAAAAGTACTGTTGAACAAAAATGGCAATTTGCAGAAAAACACATGAAATTTTGATACTGGCCTTGATATCAGTTTCCCTACATTAAACCTCACACATGTGGGGTTAAAATCAAAACACTCATTCCCTGCTTACTCCCTGGCTTCCTGGCTCCAGAATCCACTATCTGTGATGGAGACAGGCGCAGCCAAGGACAAACACCTGGATTTGTTATCTCCTCCTCCTCCTCCCTGCAAAGGAGCTACAGGCTGGTGGGAAAGCTGCTGAACAGCAAGGTCACGGGCTCCCTCCTCTCGGCAAGTAGTCTCAAGGCCAAACACAGGCTGGTGGAAAAGCTCAGACCAGCAAGGCCATATTCTCCTCCTCCCCTACAAAAAACCCCAAATAAAAACCCTTCCTATTAGCTTTTTGGGCAGTTTGGGATTTCAGTGTTAGCCGTCCTCTCTCCTTGCTCAGCACTGTGCAGTAATAAAATTCCTACTTTCTTCCACTACACCTGGCGTCAGAGATTGGCTTGCTGTGCAACCAGTGAATGAACTCACTTCAGGTTTGATATCAATATTAGCATTCTTAGTGAAATAATGACAGCAAAAATACTGAGAGCATTATTATGTGTAAGACTATCTGTTGTTTATTCTTATTTCCTTCTCTTTTTTCTCTCTCTCTCATCTATCCCTGAATAAACGTATTTTTAAACCCTCTAAAAGGATACATTTGAAGCAAATAATAGCACAACTGTTACTTCTAGACTTCCAGAAAAAGAATAAGAAGATTTTGAGGGGGGAGAGAGTTGTTGAAAGGATTCTTTAGGTTTAGAGACCAGTTATTATTATTATTCATCCACTTTTATAAGGAGAAATTATTCATATATTAATTTTACAATAACTAAGAATTAAAAAATACAAATCAAATAAAGCAAATAACTAATTCAACCTACAAATCAGAAATGAGAAACCACAGACACTACATAAGTTAGGAATAGGTGGTAGAGTAATGAGTATACAGAAAGAGTTTCAGCCTCTAGATCCCACAGCATGTCTCTTAGTCCCCTACACACCATCCTATCATTCATTTAACAAATATTAATTTGCCTATGATGTAGGATCTGGGACCACACAGTTCTTAGGTCTTTGATGACTCCTGACTGTTGGGGAAATAAAGCAATTTACAATACAACATGATGTAAGCTTCCTGGTGATCTGCATTCTGGAGGCCTGAATGCAAGAATAGTTTATTTTTTGCCTTATGAGGATAGGAAAAAGTGTAGGAAAAAACCCTGGGAGGTAGGATGTAGTAAAGCGCAGATTAATTTAAAGAACAAGCTACTTCTGTTTGGGTGTTAGAAATGTTGACCTGAACCAGATCACCTAGTTGAATAGAATGTAAGCCTTGAAATATTTTCAGGTTCCTTGAAATTGAAGTTGGCCAAGAAGGAAACTGATCTCTGTTCAGTGAACATAGTTTCCTTCAAATGGCATCCCTGGAATTTCCAGAAGAAATCTCAAAACTTGGGAATGTAAGCAGAGACTCCCCATAGTCTGTGTGTGTCCACAGGAATTTTCAGCAACTTTCAGTGGTTTGATGACATTTCACATGATCATCAAAACTGATGAGCAATCGCAATGACTCTGGAGATGACAAATTGGTGTGTTCCTCTTAATAAATCTGCTGATATTGATAGATTGGAGATTGTGTATATATGAGATGACCAGTGTCTGCATTTTCATAGAATTGCTTTCTTACTAAAATTCAGCATTTTTCAGTTGTCTGTTTCCTAATTTTCTAGCTGGCTCAAATACAAGCATTGAAGCTTTTTCCCTAAGGGTAAAGTCTATTCTGACTCTCAGCCAATCCTGACCAAAGGAAAGAAAACACTTGAAAATTAATTTGGAGTACCAGCTGAGATAAGAATTAGTGTGTGATAGGTTTGAGGATGTGCCCACTAAATTGCTATATATAAAACTTGGCTTATGATTCTGTTTCCAGTTTGATATTTTGTCAGAACCTGCCAAAATTTGAAACGGTTTCCCTCTCTTGGCCCTCTATATTTTAATTGGGACCAGATGATAATTTTAAGTACTTGGAACCAGACAATAATTTTAAGTAAACAAAAGGTAGAGACTGGTCAAATAATTTCCCTTTAAATTTTCTTAATCAAATGTAATGTCAGGATATTACCTGAGCTGTTTCTTTTGTCTTTCTGAAAGTGAGATCCTTCAGCTGTGAAAAGGGATATCAAACAAAAACAAATATGCTTTTATTTTAAATAAGAAGAGACTTTATCAGAAAGACTATTGCAATAAGGAGAACGCCCTAATCACAAACCTGCAAGTGTCTCAAAATAAAAAGAAAACTCTTGTAAGACAGAAAACGTTTCTCAATGCTTATGTCTTCCAAACAACAGAAAATCTCAGCCAGGATATTGACCCTGATACATCAAGATAAAGGACGTTTCCATCACCACAAGGATCCCTTTACAATCACACTCACTTCTCTGCCATCTTTTCTACCTGCTTAACCCTAGCAACCACTGATTTCTTCTCTATCTCTACGATTTTGTCATTTAAAGAATATTACATAATGGAATCATGAAGGGTGTAACATTTTGGGATAGGTTTTTTTCTTTTTTTCACTCAGCAGACTTCTCTGGGAATTCATTTAGGTTGGTGTATGTATCAATAGTTTGTTCATTTTTATTGCTGAGTAGTTTTTCATTGTACAAATGTACCACTGTTCTAACATTCATCGATTGAGGGGCAATTGGATTGTATCCATTTTGGGGGTGTTATGAATAAACCTCCTACAGACTTTGTATACAGGCTTTTAGTGTGAACAAATTTATTTCTCTAGAATAAATGCTCAAAAGCACACTACTGAATTTTATGGTAGTTACACATTTAGTTTATTAAGAAAGTGAGAAACAGCTTCCCACAATGGCCATATTGCTCCCTCCCCAATAGCAATGCATGAGTGAGCAAGTTGCTCTGCATCAATGTCAGTGTTTGGCATTGTCAGTATTTTTTATTTTAGCCATTCTGATAAGTTCGTGGTGATATCTCATTGGAGTTTTAATTAGTATTTCCCTAATGGCTTACGATGTTGAACATCTTTTCATGTGCTTGTTTGCAATCTGTATATTTTCTTTAGTGAAAAGTCTATTTATCTATGCTGCCCATGTTATAATTGGATTGTTTGGTTTTTGTACTATTGAATTTTCAGTATTGTATTAGTTTGCTGGGGCTGTCATAGCAACATACCATAGACTGGGTGGCTTAAACAATAGAAATTTATTTTCTCACAGTTTTGTAGGCTAGAAATACAAGATCAAGAAGTCAGCGAGGTTGGTTTCTTCTGAGGACTTGTTACTGAAAGTTCAGTCTCTGATCCCGATGTCAATTCAAATAACAAGAACAGAGTCTTAGGAGAAAAAAGAAAGCTTCACTTTACCAGGCAGAGAGAGCAAAGCAAGGGCTAGTGCCCGCAATGTTGCTTGCTCCCTGTTGAGAAATGGGTAGGAGATTTTATTTGGGGTTTTAGGTGGGGGAGGGGGAGCATGGACAACTTGGCCAGCATTTTCCCATCAGCCTGTGTCTGGGGCTGCTTCCAGAGGAGGAGACAAAGGATTGCACAGGTGAGTGTCCTTGGCTGTTTATCTCCGTGGTGGAAGGTAGACTACAATGTCAGGAAGCCCAGGAGTGGTGCCTGGGAAGCTTCAGTTTCTTGATATTCTCTGGGCATTACTTTCTCTGTAAAAGAACTTCAAGGTCCTGGGATTAACTACAACTTTAGCAGGAGCCCAGTTTGAGACCATCTGGGCTTTAACAATTTGTAACTTCTATTTGGTTGCAAAACTCAGGGAGTTAGAGGTTAAAGAAACAAACATTTACATGAGTGTAACTAAAGACCCAGGGAACTAGGAATGCAGGTTTTTAGTTTTAACCCCATACATGCCAGGTTCACTATAGGGGAACCAATATTAGGGCTGATACTAACTAAGAGCCAGTAGCAGCCTCTCTCCTCAACTTGCACATGGCCACATTCTCCCTCTGTCTTCACATGGTCTTCCTTCTCTGTGTTTCTGTGTCCTAATGTCCTCTTCTTATAAGGACACCAGTCATATTGGATTAGGGCCCATTCTAATAACTTCATTTTAACTTAATTACTTCTATAATTTTGCCATTTCAAAGACCTTGAGGAGAGGAAAATGCCCTATTAGAAGGAGTAAAAGATGGTGGTCAGCCTGGCTAGGGAACATAACAGTGGACCTAGAGGAGGCTAGCGAGATAGACGCACTGAGGCCAGGCCTAGTAGGCCACGTTAGGCAATCTGAACGTCACCTAAGAGTAATGGAGTGGTGTGATGCAGAGGTCCCTCCATCTTCAAGTGCAGTCACATTTCTTTATCAAGATGAGGACATCCGCTTCTATTTTTAGTCCACTGATAATTTTTATCATGAATGGGTGTGGAATTTTACAAGCGTTTTTCTGCATAAATTGATATGATTATGTGATTTTTCTTCTTTAGCTCATTAATAAAGTGGATTCCATTGATTGATTTTTGAATATTGCACCATCCTGCATCCTTGGGATGAATTCCACTTGATCATGGTAGAAAATTCTTTTTCACATGGTTGAATTCTGTTTGCTCATGTTTTGTTCAGGATTTTGCATCTATTTCATGAGGAATATTGATTGATGCCCTTCTTTTTTTGTATTGTTTTGTCTGCTTTTGCTGTCAGGGTAATACTAGCTTCATAAAATGAATTGGGAAGAGTTCCCTCCTCTTCTATCTTCTCAAAGAGGTTGTGCAGAACCGGAGTTAGTTCTTTTAAAGAAAGCTTGGTAGGTTTCCCAAGTGAAAACATCTGGATATTGAGGGCTGTTTTTTTTTTAAGGTTTTTAAATTACAAAGCTAATTTCCTAAATAGTTGTAGAGATATTCAAATTATCTATTTCATACCAGGTGAGTTGTGGTAGCTTGTATTTTTTGAGGAAACAGTCCATTTCAACTAACTTGGCAAATATATGATGCAGAACTTTTCACAGTCTTCCCTTTTTGATGTCTGCAGGATCTGTAGTATATCCCTTGTTTCATTTCTGACATTATTTTTTTCAGAGTACCAACTCTGTCTTATATTGATTTTCTCTATTTTGTTTTGTTATGATACATCTATTTCTATCCTTTTACCTCTAAACTGCCTATACTGTTATATTTGAAGTGAATTTCTTGTAGACAGCACATAGTTGGTTCAAGTCTGCCAGGTTACTTTTATTTTCTGTTTGCTATGTTTTTGTTTCTCTGTTTTCTTTTTCTTATCTTCCCATGGTTTATTTCAACATATTTTTAAAATTCCGTTTGATTCATCTTGAGTGTTTTTGAGTGTATCTCTTTGTGTACCGTTTTTAGTGGTTACTCTATTACACTCTATATACATATCACACTCTATAGTAGTTATCATTTGACAAGTTAGACTTTATGTACAACATTTACCTCCCTTTACATCCATTCACTCTCACCTACTTGAAATATAATTGCCTTAAATATTTCCTCTAGAACCACATCAGTCAACGTTACAAATTTTCCTCAATTGTCAAAATTGCTAATTTACTATTTAGAACACAAGCTGCGAAGGATCCTCTATTGCATCTACCCATATTTTTGCTTACTATACCCTCTCTTCCTTCCTGAGGTTGCAAGGTGTTTTCTTTTATAGTTTCCTTTTTGGTTATGAAACTTCCTTTACTCCTTTGCTAGAATAGGTCTATTAGAAACAAATTCTCTTGGTTTTCCTTCATCTGAAAGAGTGTTTTGACTTCCCCTTCATTGCTAAAAGAAATTGTCTCTTGCTACAGGATTCTGTACAGGCAGTTTTTTTCTTTCAGCTCTTGAAACATTTTGTACCAGTTGGTTCTGACCACAGTGGTTTCATTTGGGAAATACATGGTCTTTTGAATTGTTTTTCCACTCTATGTAAGATGTCAATTTTTTTCTGGCTGCTTGTTAGATTTTTCCTTTGTCTAGCTTTTCCAGAACTTTAATTATAATTTGTCTTGGCATGGATTTGTTTGGATTTATTCTGTTTGGGGTTTGCTCAGCTTCTTAAATTCATAAGATTTTTTCCTTTCCACAGATTTGGGAAGCTTTCAACCATTATTTCCTTGATGACTTTTTCAGCCCTGTACTCTTTATCCTCTTCTTTTGGAACTCTCAGGACATGAACATTAGTTTTGTTGTTAGAGCCTGTCAGGTCTCTGAATCTGATCATTTATTTTTCATCTACTTCGTCTCTGTTTTTCAGATTCAGTAGTTTCTATTGTTCTATTTCAGAATTTGCTGACCTTCCCCCATCCTCTCCATTCTGCTGTTATCATTTACAGAACTTTTTATTTTAGTTATTATGTTTTTCAGTTCTAAACTCTGTTTTTGGTTATTCTTTATATCCTCTATTTCTTTGTTCAGGCTTAGTATTTTTAAATTTGTTTTAAGCATTTTGTTGCTTTCAACAATTGCTTTCAAACAATCAATTGGTTGTTGATGCAATTTCATCATGGCTGCTTTAGGATCCTTGTTAAATAATTCCAACATCTCTGCCACCCAGATTTTGGCATCTATTAATTGCCTTTTTCCCAATCGGTCTGAGATTTTCATTTTCTTGGTATAACGAATGATTTTTCTTTTTATTGAAACCTGGACATTTTCGGATTAATTGTTACTCCTTGTTACTGCTGGAATGGATGGAAGTTCTGGCTCCCCATGTAGTCTCCACTGATGCCACAGTGGGGGTGGCCTCATTACTTCTGTGTAATGATGAAAGTGGTTACTCCTCTCAGGCTCCTCTGACACCACTGCAGGGTGGGGTAGCAGTGCCTCATTACTACCAGGTGGGGTGGAATTCAAGGCTCTCCACATGGTTTCCATTGACACAGCTGTGGAGGGGGCGGGGCTCTCATTAGGAGTCAGTTCCTTGCTTGACCTTCTCTAACACACACTCCGGTAGTGGTCTTAGGGCATCTTGGTCTAGGGCAGCCTGGCAAGTATGGAAGTCTAGAGGCCCTACTTGCCTTTGTTGGTGGGGGTAGAAGTGAGGCAATGTTCTTTTCTATGGTGTTTGGCTGGAGTAGTGTGGTTATCGTTTAAAAGTTTTCTGTCTTGTTAGACTGCCCCTTTCCTAATCTTTTGGCTAGACAGAACAGGCTTTTTGGAGGACTTTTTTGTCCATATCTGTTGGCCTTTCCAGGCTGTCAGCTTATTTATCTAGGAGTATATATGATGCAAAAAGAAACAGATAACCCAGGGAACTCACCACAGGGTGATCTCTCAGATTCCAGGGTCCCTAGCCAGTCTGCTTTCCTCTCTCCACCTTTCAGAGTCTTCTGATGTTTATTTTATTTATAAAGTACGGGGTTCTTCATTGTACTTAGTGAGAGGAATAGAGAAAAACATGTCTGCTCTATCTTCCCAGAATCAGAAGTCTCTCCTTATCTTTAAGTTTCATACAAATTATGTTATTCTCTTTTATTCTAATAAATTCTAAAAATCACTTTTAGGAATTTTTAGCTTAGTAAATTAAATTTCTTAAATCTTGTAAACTGCATTTATAAATTTAATGTTTTCAGGTTTATTTCCTTTTGCCAAATTCAAATACCTCTAGTAAGACAAATGTTTGCCAATACTTAAATTAGTCTAACTAATCTGAACTTACTTTGATTTTGAATGTTTACAAACACATACAAATTATCTGTTATATTTCAAGTTAAAAATTACAATAAAATCACATACTCAATTGTACATTTTAATTGGAATCATAAGATTATTCTGTTCTGCTTCTAGTCATTTCCGTGTGTACTTCTGCAATTCCTGTTTAGATATGCCAATATATCCTTCAGTTTACCTAAGAGGTTTCAGGTTGTTTTTTGGCACAGCCACCAAGAATGGAACTGACCACCATAATCAGCTGGCTGCCTCCCTCATCTGACAGGCTAGCTTTGTACTCATATTCCTTTCTACCTACCCTCACACCTATTTGAGTTATAAATACATGAGATTTATTTTAGATACCATATACAGTTTTTAAATATTCATAATCACAAAAAATTCTCTAATACTCAAAAGAGAGACACCAACACGGTCTGACATCCTATTTATAAATTGCAAACAGTTGGCCTGTTTGTGGAATTATCATGTTAAAAGGTTGTGGTTATTTTCTTGGTTTGTTGGGCTCCCAGGGGCATTATAATGATGTAAATTAATATGATTTTATTTCCTTAAAAGTTATCACCTATGCTATTCAATCATTCCAAACCCAAAAAAAGTCAGAGAAAAAGAAGTGTAATTTGTCTTTCTGACTTTCCAGAATTTGCTTAACATCCCAATTTTTTACATTAGCTTTTCCTCTTCAGTTCCATTTATAGTATTCCAAAACTGCTGAGAAATTATCCCCTCAAAGAAAATAAGTTCATATTCTTAATAGCTGTGCTAAGATAAGGATACTAATCTATGCCTTACAGAATTATTCTAAAGATAAAATGAGTTGTCTTGTCTCTCCAGTTATCCTGAAAAGCTCCTTGCAAATAAGAATTCTGTCTTCTCCTTCTTTTTCCCTTACACTGTGCCAGCAGAGTATTTTCTTCTCCAAAAAGGCCAGCAAAATTCTCGTGGGCCAATTAAAATTCTTGTATAGGTGTCTTCTTGTTCTGAGCATTTCAATCCTAAAACTGTTGGGTGGATAAAGCAAGGCAGATGTCTATAGTGAGGGAAGAGAGAGATTGCCTCCTCAATAGTCCAGAGCAGAGTGTCAGAGTCTAAGTAGAGTGAGGATCCTGTCACTGCAGAAGAGACAGAATGTCAGAGTTCCATGTCTGAGTCCAAGTAGAGTGAGGAAGGAGTGATCCCACGGAATTAGGAAGGTGAGTATCCAGGAATAGAGAATCAGAGCCTGAGCAGGGAGAGGGTAGCATTCACGCAGGGGAGGAAGTAAAAGTAGTGATGGGAGATTGGATACATACAAGGGATCAATTAAACAAAACAATCAGAGCCCCTTGGACAAATGGCCTATTCCAGGTTTGGGGCAGGGAAAGTGCATGATAAGCCTAGAACATATTTTTTTTATTTTAGAAAGTAAGGAAGCACTCAAAGAACAATAGAGGGGCCGGCCCAGTGGCGCAGCGGTTAAGTGCGCACATTCCGTTTCGGAGGCCCCGGGGTTCACCAGTTTGGATCCCGGGTGCGGACGTGGCACTGCTTGGCACGCCATGCTGTGGTAGGTGTCCCACATATAAAGTAGAGGAAGATGGGCATGAATGTTAGCTCACGGCCAGTCTTCCTCAGCGAAAAAAAAGGAGGATTGGCAGTAGTTAGCTCAGGGCTAATCTTCAAAAAATAAAAAGAAAAAAGAAGAAGAACAATAGAAACACGTCAAAAGAACAGAACAGCCAGCTTAAATGAACTCAAATGGGCCAAATCCAGGAACAATCTGAGCACCAAAATAAATGATAATAACTTTGGATTATAACCCATTGAACAAAAAAGGAACCATGAATTTATGTTATGAAAAAGTAAATAATAAAACGTTTGAAAAGAAAGGGATTTCTTGAGTAACCCCCTAAATAATGCTTAGTAATTTCAAAGATAAAAGAGTTTTTAAAGTTGAGTCATCTGACAAATATCACCTTAAACAAGTGATCCAAGGGAACATCATCAGGAATGGGACAAATCGAAACCATGAGCCACCAGGTAGGACACAATGAGAGAAACACAGCATCATTTCTATAACATTCCTGCCAAAAAGAAATCGCTTGCCTCTAAGTCTGAGGAAACATGGTACAAACGCAAATTGAGGGCTATTCCACAAGTCAACTAGACTTTCATCCTGCAAACTGTCAAGGTCATGAAATCAAGGTAAGAGAAGGAACTGTTGCAGGTCGAAGAAGACTAACAACTAAATGCAATGAGTGATTCTGAACTACATCCCTTTGTCATTTATAAATTACATTATTAGGGAAAGAGGTAAGATTGGAATAGGACCTGAGTACTAAATGGTAAAATATATTAATATTAACTTTCTGCTTTTGATGGTTATATTGTTGTTATTTAGGAGAATGTCATTGTTTGTAGGACAAAATACTATATACTACCTCTAAATGGTACCACGTATTATTAAATACTGTCCTTGTTTGTGGGACTAGCTACATACCATGGAGCTACAACACTGATCAAGTACACACTTCTCCAATCCAAAAGGTTCTCTTCCCATTTAACATACCTTCCCCCTTCAGAGAGAACTATTAATTTGACTTCTATGAAGAAGACTAGTTTTTCCTGTTCTTGAACTTCATAAGGAAGATGCTATAGGTATTTTTTGTTTCTTTTGTTAACATAATATCTTCGAGATTTTTTCCATGTTTTGCATATTTCAGAGGTTTTTTTAGATTGCCAAGGAGTATTCCATTATATATCATGATTTATCCATCCTTCAGTTGGGCATTTGGGTGGCTTCTAATTTGCAACTATTATGAATAAAACTACCAGCAATGCTCTTGTACATATCTTCTTTTGCACACATGCACTCACTTTTCTTAGATATATAACTAGACATGGAATTGCTTGATCATGGGTTAAATGTATGTGGACTTGGTAAAAACTGCTGAAGAATTTTCCAAAGTGGTATTACTAATTTACACTCTAAACAGAAAGTCTCAGGTATAATTTACACTGTATAAATATATCCTGTCCTGGCTAACAATTGATATTATCAGGTTCTTCAATTTGGGCCATTATTTTGTGTGTTAGTACTGTATCTTGTTTTAATTTGCATTTTCTTGATGACTAACAAAGTTGAGCACCTTTTCATACGCGAAGTAGCCATTTCAATATCCTCTGTTTTGAAGCATGTGTTCAAGAGTTTGTGCTCCCTTTTGTTTACTAGGGTTTTTTTTTTTTAGTCTTTTTAAATTGATTTATAGTAGCTCTTTATATATTCTGTATAAATCCTTTGTGAGATACATATTGCCAATATCTTCTCTCAGTATGTGGTTTGCATTTTCACTTTCTTAATGGTGTTTTTTAATAAATAGAAACCTCTGCTTTTAATTAAGTCCAATTTATCTATTCTTTTCCTCTTATGGTTAGTGCTTTTTGTGTCCTATTTAAGAAAGTTATGCCTACCCTGGTGCTTCAAAGATATTCTCCTATTTTTTTTTATAGAAACTTTCTTATTTACTTTACTATTCACATATGCAGTCCACTTGTGATTGAGTTTTGCATGTGGGTTTAGTAGAAGTTAAGGTTCACTTGTTTCCATATGGACATCCTATTAATCCAGCATCATTTGTTGAAAAAACATTCTTTCCCAACTGAAAGCAGTGGCACTTTGTCATATTTCAGGAGAGTATGTATATGGAACTTCTGTTCTGTTTCATGTTTGTTCATCTTTGCACCAATACCATAGCATCATAATTTCATTCTTTTATGATAAATCTCAAAAATTTACCAATATAAATCCTTCAATTTGTTCTTCTTTAAGATTGTTTTGGCTATGCTGTGCCCTTTGAATTTTTATATAAATTTTAGTATCTGCTTGTCAATTTTTATACACACACATTTAACACAGACACTGAAAGAAAGAAAACCTGCTGAATTTTTCCTGGGAGTGTACCAAGTCTGCAGCTTAGCTTGGGAGGCACTGACACCTGTATAATATTGAGTCATTCAATCTATAGCGGAGTAAACCTCTACATTTACTTAAGGAGTCCTTAATTTCTCTCAACAATACTTTGTAATATTTTTCAATATTTCAGTGTTCAAGTCTTGTATATCTTTAATAAGATGGTTTTGATAGCATGGTAAGTAGCATATTTTAATTTCATTTTGTAATCTGATGCTCATATATTGAAATATTATTTACTTTTGTGCATAGATTTTGCATCCTTTGTATATTAACCTTGTATATATGTGTATACTTACTTTGAATTCTTCTATATTGATCTTGCTAATGCACTTAATAATTACAAATTTTTGGTAGAGCCTTTTGAATTTTCTATTTATACAATCACGTCATTTGCAAATAATGACAGTTTTATTTCTTCCTTTCAAAATTTTCTCTCATTTATTTTCTTGCCTTGTTGTCTTGACTACAACTCACAAAAGGTTTTAAGTAGTGAAGTCACAGCATAAAATGTCCTTGCTACCCTGAAGTAAATAGTCCACATATAACATATAACATTCATATTATAGGACATAAGAATAGAGGAAAGGCCCCCAATTAATTTCCTTTTTCTATAGTTCAAGCCAGTGATGATGGTGTCTTTGCCTAGGGATGTAGATGTGTAGGTGGTGAGAAGAAATCACATTCAAAACATACCTCAAATGTAAAATCAACAGGAGTTTCTGATATGAGGTACCATCATAAGAGGATCCCTGAAGGACTCCAGCTTTCGGTGTTTGAGCAACCAAATAAAAGGAGTTGCAATTCACTAAGGTGAGAAGACTGTGAGGAAATGAAGCTGTAGGGCTAGGTAGAGAAATTGCATATTCATTTTGAACATTCATTAATGTGGAATCACCTAGTAGATTTCTTAGTAAATAGGTTTTGTTGATAGATATGACAATCTGAAGTTTAGGAGGGAGGTTTTTAAGTTCTCTAGATATATATTTGGAAGTCTTCAGTATACAAATAATATTTAAAACTATAGGATATTTGAAATAAATGTAGTTAAGGAGGAGGAAAAGTCTAAAGACATGACTGTGGGGCACTTCAACATTTATAAGGTGGAAGGATTAAAGAGATGTAGCAAAGCATAATGAAAAGAAACAGCCACTAAGGGAAGAGAAAAACCATGAGAGTATGTTTTTCCCAGTATCCAATAGATTAAAGTGTTTGAAAGGCAAAGTTATGATCAACTACGTCAAATGCTGCTGGTTGTTCTGCTAAAGTGAAGACCAAGAATTAACTGTTGGATTTAACCACTTGGAGGTCATTAAATAATGGAAATTGTAACTTATATTGGGGAATTTCCCACAAAAGGTGCTTCTTCTTAATGACAGAGACCTTCTACCACAAGTAGAGTTTATATCTTAGTATCAATGAATTCAGTGTTATCTGTGAACATTAATAGTTTTTTTTTAGGTTAGAAAAAAATAAGTGCTTAAATCAATAAAGATATCAAAATGGTACCTGTATTTTCTTTTTTGTCATTATCGTCAAGTTTGGGCAAAGTTTGCCTTAATTTCCTAGTCTTTTCTTTTTGCATTTTTCCCATCTTTGAGTTTCTCTCTTCCACTCAAAGCAACAAATGCTGCAATGACCAAATCGAGTCACCTTATACACTGTTCACACTCAAATGTAAAGAGCGTATTTTTATTATTATCCATCCTTCCAAAAGCATTTACACTTTAAAAGAGAATCACCAGTTCAAAATTACTTTAATATATAGAGGTTCGCCAATAATGGTGGAATTTTAATCATTACCTTTGTTGAATACATGGGCCTTTCATCTTATGCCTCTTGGCAACTAATGGTTGAAATGAAGGCACACATTCATGAAGATCTGAGGCACAAACTGTCAATATTCTAATACTATTATAAGTCTTTTATAATTAATAAGGAACATTCTTGTTTAAAAAATTTCCCAAGCCTAGATTTAATTCCCACCATAAAGAAAAATTAGTCTTGTTATGTACTGCAATAACAGGATTCTGTAAGTTTATTTTGACTTCTGATGTCCTACATCATTTCCACATATATTTTCAATTACAAGCATCTATATACACCATTGGAATTATTATTTAGGTCTCTTATTAGAATGATTAGCTTAGATTAAGACATATCTGTCTTTAAACAGCCAAGTGTTCCACGTTTGTGAATAGAATCTCCAAAGACTTACCAGGAGCATTGCCATTAATTTTTATTAATGATTCATATAGCATGTGCACATTATCCTAAAATGTTCTTTTGTATAAAATTTGCTGATGCAAAAGTGAAGACAACCTTAAACATTCGAAGACCGAATTTACCAGCTTGAAATAATATAATGTCATTCTCCATCTCAGAAAGGGTTAATGATTGAGTATAAGACTATTGAATAGAGCAACAGATGCGATATTTTTTCTGCTGTACCACTAAAGCTCCTGGTCAGACCTTTAGACATGAGACATTTAGAGTATCCTTTAAGAAACCTATTTTTTCTACGTCTTTTACAAAGACCCAATAGATTACTCGTTAATTAAGATTCTTGAGTATTATGTTTAATTTCAAGAAGGATAAAATTCAATAAGAAATCAAGCAAAATGTACCATAATTCAACTAGAGACAACTTACATAAAACACTTCCAAAGTTAGCTCATGAAATGCTTTCTAATCTTTATTCAGATTCCTCTGAAAGTATGTTTCTATTAACCCAAACTAAGGTTACATAATGAAGAAAGATGCTGTTCAAATGCAGATTTGTCTCACTTAGCTGTAAAATGTAGAAGGCTTTGAATCTCTTTTTCCTGAGGAAATGATATAAAGCAAATAAAAAGGAAAACATTCTATTAAAGGTAGAGAAGGTATTCAATTTATTTGTCATCTAACATAAGATTTTTTAAGTTATCAGATTCAGGGATTATTTACTCTCCTGAAATACTATTGAAGAATCTATTTTAGAGATATTTGCAGGTTGCCTCAGATAAGGATGTTCAGACTCTAAATTTTTTTTGGAATAATTTAATTGACCTTGCACAGAAAGGAAATAGGCAACCTTTAGTGTGAAGTCAATTGTAACTTAATTTTACCAACTTCCTTTGGAATAGCAACTTACAGGACATTGCTATTATAGGTCAAACTCAGAAATTCAGTTCCCAATATTATAATTAATATTTATTTTAAATAGTTTCACAATTGCATTGGAAATTCGTATGTATATCAATATAAAACATTTTGTGGTGGTATTATGATTCATATTAACTCAATCAATGGTTTTAGGCAATTATAGTTGATCACATAACTGGAAGAGAGAATTGTAGAGCTTAATGACTGGTCCTGGAAGTGTGCCATGAAACGGATTAGCATCTGTAAAGACAAAGAGATAAATCACTTAAAATGTTTATGCAAGAATTTTCAACCCTGCACTCGAAAAAGAAAAAAAAACTTATTCCAGTGAGAGCTAGAGGCAACGCTTGGCTGTTTTGGCCTTTGCTGTGGACAGAAAGCAAAAAGAAAATGTCTCTCTCATGAATTCGTAACTACAACTCATTTAGCTTTGGACCTTCATTCCTACTATCCAAGTGATTCACAAAACCTCAAGACAAAGATCCAATTTAAAGAAGTTCCTCACTGGGCACCAACCATATGATTAGAAGCAACAATAGAATCTTTTTGGAGAAAAACAGTCTTAAACAGGCCTCAGAAATGTCCACAGAGTAAAGTTTCAAGACCCATGAGCTCACAATCACAAAACGTACAAGGAAACAAGCCACCAAGGAAAAGAGACAGCAGAAATAACTAAATCAAACATGCAAAAATCACACTTGCAAAAATTTCGGGTATTTTATCAGCTACAGACTGTAAGATCAATACTTTTAAACAAATAAAAGATGATTTTAAATATATGACTATGGGGCAAAAGACTATAAAAATTGGCCAAGTATGTTTGAAAAAAAACAGAAAGCTTAGAAATGAAAATATATTAACTGAAGTTGAAATTCAATGGATATTTTTAAATAACAAATTCGATGAGCCAAAGAGAAAAGTAGTGAAAGGGAATATACTAATAAGGCAATTACCCGTAAAAGAACACACTAACATGAAGAAAAAGACAAAACAGAAAATAGATCTTAGGAGACATGAAGGAAAAAGAGAGAAGTTCAAACATTCGTCTAACTGGATATCCAAAAGGAGTAAAAATAGAGAATGAGGTGAGGCAAAAGATAAAAATTCCGTAATTACTGCAGTCTCCTACCATCAGATTCTGGAATCCCAAAGAGTTTCCAGCATAATAAAGGGATACTGATACCAAGACACAAAATACAGAACTTTCTGAACACTAAAACACAGAGATATCTTAAACATAGATAGAGAGAAAAGAAAGACAAGAATAGATCATTTTGCCTCCATGGGAACAGTATCCTTCCTTGCTATATTGATGCTGGAATTCTTTGTATGTCTTCCTTTGGTCCCACAATAGACAGTATATTTTGTTTGGGGCCCAATTTTATCATTTGTTTTGGCCAGTGGGTATTATCAGACATGTTCCCAAATAGGCACTTAAAATACAATTGAAAAGTTGAGCATGATTTCTCAACCGCTGCCTTTTCCCACAAAAAGGGCACATCCTGGCCAGCCCAGTGATACAAGGAAAATGAGAGACAGCAGTCTACTACCCAGCATGCCTTGGACCAAACCCAGTCAAACATAGACTTAATCAGCAGACTCCCCAGACAACTCCACAAGAATACATGATTGTTTTTCTAGCCACTAAGTCTTGTAGTGGTTTGTTATACAACATCATTGAGGCAAAAGCCAACCAATATACACGCTGACTAGAAGTGGGTTGCTGTCGTGACCAAGACCTAAAATATTGTGGCAGTGGATCTGGGACCAGGTAATAATCAACAAGAAAACTATTTTAGGAGGTTGGAAAAATGTTGAGAACTGTGGTGAGAAGTTGAAAAAGTGACAATATGTTATGTAGTGGAATAACATTCGGTAAAAACATTGTGTGGATTATGTGAAAGGTAGAGTATGTAAACAAGAAATTTATACAGTTGGGAGGAGAACCTCAGATAAGATATAAAAAACACGAACTGTTTGTTTCCTATGTTTTGTTTAATTTTTTTACGAGATACACTTGATAAGAAGTTACATGAAAGAGATGTAATGAAACTCACCAGTTTGTAAGCAAAATGTAGGGGGCATATATAAAAACAATCAATGCCAGGATTGAAAGAGGAAATTGTTTTCTATCAAATCAAAGATGTAACCATTACATTATGACCCCATGGAAAGGGCTAAATCTACGGCTTTGCTGGTAAAGTAAGGCTTCAAGGGAAAGACCAAGAGTGGAACTGTAATACTCTTTGCTCTTTACAAGTTCTTAAGCTTGTCATGATTCTTAGCTTGATGGAGTGGCTCAAAACGTCATCTGTGAAATTCCTCTGTCATTAGTGGCCTTATCTTTATTGGGCTGTCCTGGTTTGCCATTAACTTTCACAAAAGACATGGGAGTTGTATTAGTTTCCTAAGGTTGCCATGACAAATTACCACAAGCTGAGTGGCCTAAAACAACAATTTATGCTCTCACACTTCTGGATGCTAAAAGTATAAAATCAAGGGGTTGGCAGGGCCCTGCTCCCTCTGAAGGCTCTAGGGAAGGACCCTGCCTTGCTTCTTCCTAGCTTGTGGTGGCTCCTGACAATCCTTGGCATTCCTTGGCTTACAGCAGCATCACTCAAAGGCACAGAATTGATGAACAGCTAGGTGTGTACAAACAGTTTGGTATTTCTGGATCATGAAACCCTTGGGAAGGATTGAGGAGGGGTAACATTGGAGAGTGGGGCAGGAGCCAGAGAATGGAGGGTCTTGATTGCCAAATTAGCAGTGTGGACTTTCTCTTTTACACAATGGAGAGTGGTAAAATGATTTTAAGCAGAAGAGTGTGACACAATCTGATCTATTTAGCAAATAAAATATACCTGCAAATATGATGACAATGCCCACACATCCCAACTTAGCTGTTTCCCTTCATCTCTCTATAAAATAAGCACGCTCCTGGGGCCAGCCCTGGGGCCTAGTGTTTAAGTTCACCATGCTCTGCTTCAGCAGGTGGGGTTCACTCCCCAGGTGAGAACCTATACCACTCGGTAGCGTCCGTGCTGTGGCGGCAACCCACATACAAAATAGAGGAAGACTGGCACAGATGTTAGCTCAGGACGAATCTTCCCCAAGCAAAAAGAGGAAGATTGGCAACAGATATTAGCTCAGGGTGAATCTTCCTCAGCAAAAAAATAAAAATAAAAATACTCATGCTCCTTAGACTTGTACAATCTCCTTTTGATTAATAAATATATCAAATGGGACAGTTTCACAGTTCTAACCAAAAGGTACTCTATTTTACTCTACCCTGTGTAGCCAAAAAAAAAAAACACCTTATATAAGAATCTAAATAAGAGTATACAATCTTTATATATAATAATTTTGCTAGTAGCAAAGTCATGCTCTTTGTCTTATAAGCTCCTCCTGTCTTATAAGTGTATGTACACTAATTGCTCTATGTTTGTTTTTCCATTATTTTTCTAACTATTCAAGGTTAAACTTGCACATCAATGAGATTGCATTACCAACCTAGAGAACAGCCTTTTGATTGTGCCTTTTAAATTCAAAGAACAAATTCACTGTTACTAAAGAGTCAAATCACCTTGTATTTTGCAACAAAATTTACATTACAAATACAAGTAAAATAATCACAAATATATTGCTACACGTTGCAATGTGACAATGTCACTTTTCTATTCCTGTGAAAAAGGATGCAGCATACACCAAAATAGAATTGTTAAAATATTCCTTTTCTGAATCTCCATCAGGCTCGATGCAGGTGCAATTGGTCTCTTGTGTTCTCAGAAAAAAGAAGCAAGTGGCCAATTAAAGTGGGAACGAGCCCACTGAATGGTCAATTTTTGGCAGGCATTAAGTAGCAGATGTAAAAAAATGGCTTTAACCTACTTAGAAAACCGTGGCATGCACAGAGCTGTAAACAGGAGAGGACACCTTGATGTTGGTTTGGTCTCTTATAACTACCAAGAGAGGAAATAAAACCAGCAGACTTCTCATGCACAGAAATATTTATATGAATCCGTGACTTTTGGAGCAGCTTTATTTTCTTTAATATTATTGTTGATAAGTGTGACCACCTTTTCTGGCTACATAAATACTTACCAACAAAATCACAAAACAGAGGAAAATAGGAACATAAACTAATATTTGGTCTACTCAAAGCAAAGCATCCATTGGACAGAGTTGTTCCAGAATTCTGGTGTGGTGGAGTCATGGCTCAATATGCCTTTTGGCAAGATACAACTTTAACCCCTCCTTCTTTAGCAATAATATAATATTAAAACATCTTTCTTGCTTTCAGACTGTAGTTGAATATCCATCCTGATAAAAGGCTGTGTGTGTCTGTGTTTGGGGAATTTGAGTGGGTCAGTTACCTGGAGAGCGATATTGACATCCATAAGACTGGACAAAAAAATCCTATTTCTTGGTGTATTTTAAATACCACCCACATTTTTAACAACACTTGAATCCAGGAAAGCTATAAAAAAACTTTTATTTAATGCTGTAGATTAAGAACTGGAGGTCCTGTGAAATCTCACTTGGAGCTTCCAAGAATTAAAGACTAATTGAATATTAAGAAGGCACAAAGAAACAAGCACTAGTCACAGCTGGAGGAGATCAGACTTTGCCGCTCTGACATGATTTTTTTTTTTTGGGTGAGGAAGATTGCCCCTGAACTAACATCTGTGCCAATCTTTCTCTATTTTTTGTCTGTGGGACGCCACCACAGTATGGCTTGATGAGCAGCGTGTAGATCCACGTCTGGGATCCAAACCCATGAACACCCAGACCACCAAAGAGGAGTGTGCAAATTTAACCACTATGCCACCAGGCTGGCCCCTGGCTTGATTATTTTTAAGGACAAAAGACTCTGAAAGAAACTTTGACCTTCCCCTAACCATTTAAAAGACTTTAAGATAAAAAAAGTGTCCCAAGACAGGTCATCACCATTAGATAACTCTGGGTATGATAGACTGGGAAGATCCTTGCTAAGCTCATTTTTCAAAGTTCTCTGTGTCTCATCACATTGTCTATAGAGGGCCCAGCAAACATTTGTTTACCAAACATTTGCTTTTCCATCTCCATGTGAATTGTTTTCCTCCCTTTTGAAGTCCCAAACCATTACCCCCAATATCCTCCTTTGTTTTTAGCTGAAAATGGAATTAAGGTGGTGGCCTCGGCCATTTTGGCAAGTTACTCAGCTTTCCTGGGTTTCTCCCATGTATACATGTTATTAAACTTTGATTTTCTCCTGTTGTTCTGTCTCCTATCAATTTAATTCTTAGACTAGCCAAAAGGACCTAGAAGATAGAGGAATAGTTGTTTCTCCTCTACACTGCAATTAGAGAAAAAACCCCAAGGTCAAATAACTAGCTCGTAGGTGAGCAAGCTTACACATATGCATGCATGCATACACACACACACACACATACACACTCACAATGAGTCAGGGCACCTCTGTTTTAGCGTGATTTAATTCTTGTTGTCAATGATGGCATTCCAGCCAGAGCACACATCCTTTTCAACTTCCAAGAAAAAGATCTGAGAATCAGAAATCCCGCCTTTACCCCAGCCCTGCCATTAATTCTGTCAACTTGTGCCAGTCACATCACTTCTTTGTCTCAATTTCCTCAGCTATAAAATTAAGGAGTTGGACTCCATGGTATCAAAAGTTCCATTCCCCTGTTATATTCAATATTCTTACACTTAACAAAGAGGGGCAGATGGATCCTCTGTATTACTACACTATGCTACTGGTTTATTTCATTTGCACTAAATGAACTAAAGCATGCAAGAAAATCATAGGATAGATTTTATTTAAAAGAAACCCTGACCCAGATTTTGATCAAACTCACCATGTAAATCTTGACTAGAGCAATATTTATTGAATCAAAAAGACATATATTTCAACTACTTAGTCAATACTCGATGTCATTGTATGGCACCCCTTTCAAGCGAGTGCGAATAGTACATATATACTTCCATTGACCCGGAATGCAGACCCTGCAGAGACATTCTCCTGCCTCAGACAATTTGGACTCAATGTTTTTGTTCTATTGAGCTGAATCTTAACTCCCTATGGCTTCTACTCATTTTTCCCAGCTCTAATCTTTTGGAGGGCTACAGACAATGAGTTTAATCCCTCTTCCCCATGACGACTCTTAAAATATTTGAAGATAGCAATCATATCTTCTCTAATCTGTCTCAGTTCTTTCAACTACTCCTAATATGAGAGTTTCATATCCCCTTATCATTGGCCTCTAAATGTGTTTATATGCTACTTAACATGAGGGCTCAAGCACAAAAAGTAGTTAGTTCGAAAAGAGCTAAGAAACATAGTTCTCTTGCCCTTATTGTGGACAAATTATTAGTAAAAGATTAAGAGTAACTACATCACACTATTTACTCACATGGGGTCTACAATGAACTAAGTCAAAATCTTCTTAAATTGGTTCCCGTTAAGCCAAATTTCTTCTTATACAGTTGGTTAAAAATGAAAGAGAAAAGATGCATAAACCGGAAGTAAAGAGGTTTCCAACAGTGGAACTCTGTTTGTTCTCTGATTCATGCTAAGTGGTATCTGGGGAGATTTAAAAATGAAAATGTTTTAATTTCATCTTGCATGGGTAATCTTCTGTTTGAGGTCCTCTCCCCATTTTTTAAAACCAAAAATCTAAGAATTCTTCAGTGTGCATTTTCCAAATGTACCACTTTCTCTTTCAACGCTGTGCACGTGCTTTATAAAAGAATAAGCAGAGTAGAAGCAAATGCCCAGCTTTAGCTAGGTGTCACATGAGGCCTGAAGCTTTCATGGGCGATAATGGCACATTACACAATAACACATACAAAAGGTTTGGCGCTTCAGTCACTGGAAACAAAACACAATAGCATTATCTCTTTGAAATGCGTAAAAACATGACAGTCTTAGTAGTTAATGAAACATGAATACCTTTTGCCTGTACAGAAATACGCTCAGAAAGCTAGAGTGTAGATTATGAGACCCTCGACGGTACAATCCCTGGGCCTTTGATGTGCTCCAGTGGTTGTAGCTCCATGACATGGAAGAAAGGATGCATTACTTTGTCAACAATTTACCACAAGATAAAAAGTAGTATATAAATAAATAACACCAACTGAGTGGTGGTATTCAAGTTTCCTTGTATGGTCATGAATTAAAAGAATCAATGAGTTTTATTTATCTAGAAGATTTAAATAATGTTTATCTTAAAAGAAAGTGACATAACTTTTGAATCTGGCATTTAGGAC
This sequence comes from Equus przewalskii, assembly GCF_037783145.1. Taxonomy (NCBI): domain Eukaryota; kingdom Metazoa; phylum Chordata; class Mammalia; order Perissodactyla; family Equidae; genus Equus; species Equus przewalskii. The sequence goes on from NC_091848.1 coordinate 17,814,859, forward strand.
ACATAAGTTTAACTTTTAGAACTCAAATGAGAAGCATTTAGCGTTTGGCATATATCATAATCACAAGGAAGCAGTCCAAACAAAGTTTACTTCGTGTAACTTGAAAACTGAGTATTGTCACAGCTAGAGAGGCAGACTCAGGGCAGTTGTTTTTTCCTAATATGCTACCCAGTGCTTTGTTTAAGTCACATAAGTGACCTAATTGTAGCGACAATCCTGGGCGTAACTGCTCCCCAAACACATACTGCTGTCCACCATTTCCTGACCTTGGCAAAACCCACGCTGAACTCCTTTCATGGATGTGTTTCCCAGAGCCTTGGCTAAGACAGTGAATCCTTGACCTCCAGAGAGTTGAGAAGACCCCTCCTAGGAATTGTCTTTTCCCTGCGTCTGCTTCAGATCAAGGGAGGAACTTATGTCACAGTGATAAACTTGTTAAACCACTTGAGGTGAGTCTGACCATATCTCAAATCCGAAGATGCTCTTGTGTCACCACCTACAGTGAATATTCTTAGAGGTGGTCAGCTTGGAGTACCAAGGTGTCAGAACTTTGCGACCTCATCCATTTCTCTTACGTTAATTCTCTTCCTTCTTTAGCAGTGTGATGGAGGCAGCAAAATTTCCCAAACCACCCAGACACTCCCTACAAAGACGACAATTCTCCTCTCCTTCAGAGAGCCCTTAATTCCCTATCCCCTCAAGGTTCCCAACCCTTCTGGGAACTGGTCGCAGCCACCTGAGGTCTATATACAAACAACCTTAGGATGAAATGTCATTTAGCTACTAATGCCATGATTACCAGTTAATCTGTTGTACAGTGGTCCTTATCACCTCTGAGTAACCAAATCGAAACTCGGGACCCATTTCCACACAAACTGCTAACACCTATCAGGACCAGCAGTCTCGTTCTTACATTTTGTAATTGTCATTTCAAACGAGATTTAGGTTGGAAATAATTCCTTACCCATTCGGAGGTGTACTATGTTACCACCAACTCATTTCTATTAAGCAGAACACATGATCTCACACACTGTTACAGATCCTTTGATGATAATAAGTCGATCGTTCTCCTGATTTAGGGTCTATGCAAAATGTACTTGAGACTCAGTTTGCAGTACAGTGTAGTCCAATACACGATACGCTGTACGGACCCTCTCTCCAAAGCTGTCTTGTAGAGCAAAAGGCTATAAGCCATGGCAAGTGTTAGTACACAAGGGCTGCAATTGATACCTTGCATATTGCACAAGGAGACTAGGAATTTTCTTGTTGTTCATTTGTGGGGAAAGAGTATAATTAATAAGTATCTTGGCAAGGAGAAAGACCAGATTGCTTATATTTAAGAACACAGATTTTGAAGCCAAAATATATGGATGTGAATCTCGGCTGTACCCGCTTCCTAGCTGTTTGACTTTGGGCAAGTTATTTAAGCTTGCTGTGTCATAATTTCATCATCTATACAATGGGGTAATACTAGCATATCATAGCTAAAGAAATGAAATTCTCAAACAAAGTATGAGTTAGCACTTGGTGAAGTGTTATCTAATATTTTTAAAGAAGTCAGCAGAAAGAGAAAATAGCTACAAGGGAATGTTGACATAAAATTGCAAATTGGATATTGCATTTGCTAAGTTTTAACAGATATAAAACCATATCATCTTTGGAGTTATTAGATCTCCAGGAATATCAGTTATAGGAATTTGTTAATACTTGCAGGTCAATCTCTAACCTCAAAAGGCCATAAATCATCTGCCATTTATCAGTCATTGGTTATTAGCCAAACAAAGTTACATCAGATGATGCTCAGATGGGATCATTGGAAAATGATTATCATTAAATTTTTAAAAATCAAGAAATAATAATTTTGCCATATCTCCTAAGTTGGAATAAATAATTTTTATCAGCTTCGCCATGAGTTTTATGTAAGATCCTATTTGTAAAGCACTTAAAAAGGTTCCTGACACAGCGTTCACTGAAATACCCAGTACCTGGGCAGAATTCAAAAGAGATGGCCATGGGGCCGGCCTGGTAGTGCAGTGGTTAAGTTCGCACTTAACGGCTTCAGCAGCCCTGGTTCGCGGTTTTGGATCCCAGGTGAGGACATGGCACTGCTTATCAAGCCATGCTGTAGCAGGTGTCCCACATATAAAGTAGAGGAAGATGAGCACAGATGTTAGCTCAGGGCCAGTCTTCCTCAGCAAAAGGAGGAGGATTGGCAACAGATGTTAGCACAGGGCTAATCTTCCTCACAAAAAGAAGAGATGGCCAGTGGAATCTTTGTGGTATCCTAAAAGGGCTTACATCATTTGCCTGCAATAATTCTAGAGGGAAACCATAGGTATGCTTTGATTATAGATCCACTCCATAAAAAGACTTTTGATTCAAAGGTGACATCTTTTATGTTCTGAGAAATTCATACAGCAACTTAAGATATACCTGTGTTTAAGCTCTTATTACAACTATTGTATATATATAATTCAATTCTTAAAAGCCCACTAAAACAGAATTTTCACACTTTTCTAGAAGCCTTTCTTTTTTCTGCGTTTTATTTTTTCCATAGTTTTATTTTTAATTGAAGTAACATTGGTTTATCATGTTATATATTTCAGGCATACATCATTGTATTTCGACTTCTGTATATACTACACTGTATTCACTACCAAAAGTATAGTTTCCATCCATCACCACACAAATGTGGTGTTAGTTTGATGTAGTCCCATTGTTTATTTTTGCTTTTGTTTCCCTTACCTGAGGCTACATATTGAAAAAGATACTCTAAAACTGATGTCAAAGATTGTACGACCTATGTTTTCTTCCGGTAGTTTTAAGGTTTCAGGTCTTCCATTCAAGTCTTTAACCCATTTTGAGTTAATTTTTGTGCATGGTATAAGATAATGGTCTAGTTCGATTCTTTTGTGTGTGGCTGTCCAGTTTGCCCAACACCATTTATTGAGGAGACTCTCCTTTCTCCATTGTATGCTCTTGGCTCCTTTATCAAAAATTAGCTGTCCAAATATGTGTGGGTTTATTTCTTGGCTCTCGATTCTGTTCCATTGATTTGCATGTCTCTTTATCTGCCAGTACCATGCTGTTTTGATACTTTGTAGTATACTTTGAAATCAAGCAGAGCGATACTTCCAGTTTTGTTCTTTTTTCTCAGGATTGCTTCAGCTACTCAGGTTCTTTTTTTGTTCCCTATACATTTTAGGGTTCTTTGTTCTATTTCTGTGAAAAATATCATTGGGATTTTGATAAGGATTGCCACAAATCTGTAGATTGCTTTAGGTAACATAAACTTTTTAACTATGCTAATTCTTCCAATCCATGAGCTTGGAATATCTTTTCATTTCTTTGTGTCTTATTGATTTCTCTCAACAATGTCTTTTAGTTTTCAGTGTGCATGTCTTTCACCTCCTTGATTAAATTTATTCCTATGCATTTTATTCTGTTTGTTGCAATTGTAAATGGGATTGTTTTCTTGACTTCTCTTTCTGCTAGTTTGTATAAGTGTATAGGAATGCAACTGTCTTTTGTATGTTCATTTTGTACCCTGCACCTTTACTGTATTTGTTGATTATTTCTAATAGTTTTCAGTGGATTCTTTAGGGTTTTCTATATATAAAATCATGTCATTCACAAATAGTGACTGTTTTGGATTCCTTTTATTTCTTTTTCTTACCTAATTGCTTTAGCTAGGACTTCTAATCTTGTGTTGAATAAGAGTGGAACTGGGCATCCTTGTCTTGTTCCTGTTCTTAGAGGGATGGCTTTCAGTTTTTCCCCATAGAGTGTGATGTCTGTGGGTTTGTGATACATGGCCTTTATTATGTCATATATGTCCTTCTATACCTATTTTACTCAGAGTTTTTATCATAAATAGAGCTGTTGCTACCAGGATCTGAGCCACACCCAGGGACCCAGGATCATGGGGGTCACCTCTGCTGCTCCTCAGTTCCCCATGGCCACAGGTGCCACATGGCAGGGAGGCCAGAGTCGCTCATTGTACTCCACTGCTGCCCACTGTGTTCTCTGGAGCTGGGGGCAGCTGGCTCAGCTTCTGTAGTGAGCAGACAGGATCCTGGGCATCACCTCTGCTGTTCCCTTGATTCACCTCCTCTATGTGCTCCAATCCACCCACCTTCATATGTACCTATGTTTGGATCTCTCTGTTATCCTGCTGTGTTGGGCAATGTACCCTTTATTGAGTTATGGATGTTTTACTTACTGTAGATTGAAGAGGAGAGACAAAAGGATCATCACTCTAGCCTTTCTTAACAGAGTTTCCTAGAGGGAAATATCAAGCAACAAAATAGAGGACAGAAATGTTCAAACCAATTTGAAAGCCTTAATATGACAATCATTTATATTTGGGAACAAAAGTGTTAAGTATCTTACCTTTTTTATTTCCAAAATATCTAGGCAGTATTATATAGGCACATTTTTCTAACTTTTTTATACCCACTGTGTAAACTTGGAAAAAATATAGATATTTACAAAGTCATTCTATATTCATAATCCATTAAAATAATATATATTTTATTAGAGAGACTTTTGCTACAACCAAAATTCCAAAACCCACTTTACCTCAAACAATGTTAAAGATGGTATTTGTTTAATATTGAAAAAGGATTATGCCGCAACCACTTAATCAAAATCTTGTTTAGTGTCAGTATCTATTCAATTTTGCATGTCCCCAGCTTGATGGAAACTAACTACCTCACAGCACTCCATAAATATTTATACTGTAATTCATTATTGATATCTTCCAAACATTCTACTATAGCTTGCTAATGGCTGCAACATGACATTTCTGGGTGGAGCTGAACCATTATTTTAATTTTGTTTCCCTAAAAGATGCTTTGCCCACATAAAAACAAAAATGCCGGTGCTAGCATTTAATGGGGGCAATCACTACCAACACAAAACAAAGGCAAAGTATCTAAATCAAGAACTGAAAACAAATCAAAAATGTTTACCACAATATTTTAATATGGGGAAATTCAATTTCCCTTTTAGGTCAAAATCTCTCTCTCCTTGGTACTGTGACCCCCTATGCTTAGATGAGCTCATCTGGATCTCACACTATCACTACAATTTAGGAAATATTTCTAAATCCCCATTTTATGGGTTAAGGAATGGAGCAGTCCAGAGAGGTTGTGCAAAGTCTCGTTCAGAGAGCTCATGCAAAGCCACACAGCTACCTGGGATTCTAAACTACGGCTTTGCCTTTAGTGTCCCCAGCATGCATAACCTAGTCTCTGCCACAAGCATAGCATCTTTTATTGATATTCCTTGCCTTATATACATCTAAAAGTCTCGTCTCCGCCACACATATAAGTTATATAAATTTATCCTTGTGTACTGCCTAAAATGAGGGCATCCTAATATGTACCTCGTATGAGTTCAATTCAGTCTTTGCTGCAAGTGTTTTCTGTTTTAGATTGTCCATTCACTGAACCAGAGTTAATATCTTTGAAAAGCAGTGTAAGTATTTTCTGTAGGAAGACAGAAACTAATGGATAAAGATGGGGTCAAGGCAGGAAGCAGGATGCTGCAGGATGTGGAAGCAACATCGGAACCAGACCCACAGATGTTTAAATCCGAAACCTGCCATTTACTTGTGAGTGATAGTCAGTAAATTAGCCTCTCTAAGCATCAGTATTCAATGAGATAATGTAATAAAAGTTCTTAACACCAGCACAGTACAAAATAGCTTTTCAGGAAATTAAATGATGATCAATTCTTGTGTCAAAAAATAAATGCCCTTATCATATTTAGCATTTGTAACAAAGATAGCTATTATCTATTCAAAAAACAGAGATTTTTGTATTATTATTATTATTATTAAATATAGGTTTACCACCTTATGCAAACAAGCAGGTAAAACCTGATCAATAATGGTGAAAATAAATATATAGTCCTTTATAAAGCACATTTACCTCCATTTTCTTATATGATATCCTCAAAAGTTCATGAATTGGTTTATTATTATCATCATCTGCATTATTTCCATACTGAAAATGAACAAACTGAGTTTAGAAGAGGAAAAGTAATAGGCTGAAATTCTCAAGTCCAATAAAATGTAGATCCAGGAGCTCATATTATGTCTTCTCACTTAATCAGTTGCCAATACATTTCTCACCTTCTTAATTTTTGAGGGTGCTGGATGTGAAATCTAACATGAGTTGTAAAGCAACAAATAACCACAGCAAAACCATCAGCCAGTCTCTTTTTAAAGCTTCCACAGTTCCATCATGCTAATTGATTTCAACAGAATTCACCTCAAACAGAATTTTCTAAGGAAGAGGGGAGAGATAAACAGGAGGGAATTAGCCAATATATCTTTTGCCAGCCTATGACAAAGCAGTTTAATGAAATAACTAAATTTATTAATCTGTTCCTCTGTCAATCTCAGTACCACATTTTCAGTTATTTTTTTAAGACTACCAAAGTGGAGTTGCAGACATCTGTGTGAAGAATGTGATTCTCAGTTCACAATAGCATCATTAATATGCAATAGTATTGAAAAGAAATGAGATCTATTCCCTCCAGCTAGTCGACAAGATGCAATGTAGAAATACGATTATGCAGAACCGTAAACCTGTTCTACTCCATTCCTCCTCTCCTAGTTGATATCTATTCAGTCAGACTTCCTCGCACCATTTGAAGCTTTAATGGAGTGTACAGTTATATGTGGCTTCTCTACGGATTCTTAATCTGCAGCAATCATTTGCTAACATCTCTAAATCCTTACAAGCCTAGTTTTTGTTTTCCACTTAATATATAGCCAGTGTCACATATTAAAAAGGCCATAAAACCAATCGCATCCTTTGTTTCTTTTAGAGAAATATGGCACTTGGGATTCTCTACTCTCTCCTTTGTCTATAACTCACAGTCATGGCATTTTAGAAATCTAACTGCTTCACTTTACAGATGAGGAAACTCAGGCCCAGAGAGGTGACGTAACGTGTGCAAACCAAGTACAATTGGTAGACAGTAGAGTCGGCAAAGTCGGCACTTAGACTCAGGTCTTCTGATTTCAAGAGCAACATACTTTCTGTTACTATGGTTTCCTCAAATTAAATGAATGAAGACTAAGAAACTTTCACAAGTGATGCTACTGAATGCTATATTAGTACTTTGCAAAGTTTTGGTCTTGGGCATAATCAAAGTGTCTTTCTTATTGGTTCATTTTTAGCTGAGATCTATTCTTTTTTTATCCCATCTAAATCCATCAGAGATGAAGAAGACCAGAAGAAACGTCACATCCAAGGGGAAAGAAAAACAGGGATAAAAGAAAACATATGCTCTGTTTGTATCTTGTCAAATAATAGGTGAATGATTTAACAGAGCAAAACAATAAAACGACAATTGTGAAGAAAGTGTAGAAATTGGAAAAAACATTTTTTCTGATAATATGGAAATGGTCTAAAGAAGTAATTAAAGCAGCATGGGCATGAGTGTTTTCACTGTGTGTGTGTGTGTCTGTCTGTCTGTGTGGGTTGTGATGGATGGAGAGAGAGAAAGAACATGACCAGAACCAGAAAGGAATAAGCCAAAATAAAATGAGGATATTGTGATTATAAGTAAATGTATTCAATCTCAAATAGTGTTTATTGTTACTATAACTTATACCAACTAAAATCAAGATTTGCTCCTTCAGAAATGTTTTATTTTTTTATATTGTTGTGGTCAAGGCTTCTATATAAGGAAATTTCTTGATGGTTCAGATAATTATCTATAAAAAACATTATTTTTCTGTGCTTATAATTATCAAAAGCCCAAGGGAGAGTAAAACAACAAAACTAAAAAAAAAAAAAAACTGTCTGTATTTGTTAAAACATAATTTACGACAAGTATAGTCTAGTTCTATATACTTTTTTCAGAAAAAAATCATCTTGCCAGAAAATAAGAAACATCATCCAGTGCTTATTGGCAGGTCATGAACAAAGGTGCTCACATTTTCAAACTGCAGAATTTAATCACTGGAAGAAAAAATACACAAGTCTAACATAAGGAAATGAAATGCTCACAGTTTTAAAATGCTGAGTGATTTGACCTGGAATGATAGAGAAAGCAGTCTACTACATTTTCATAGCAGGTAATGAACAATGAAGGTAAACAATTGTTTTGAATCTTTTGGTGGATGCTTTAAAATCACTGTCTAGGTAATAATAAAAAAAAGATTGTCCTGAAAAAGAAGTTTAAAAAAAAAACTTTTCTCTAAACCTCTGAGAAGTATCTAAACATGAGAAGAATAACTCACTGGAGTCTCCCATTATAAGGTTTTTTTTTTAATATAATGGTCAAGGGGGATTATCAAAGATGAAGACCACTCATACAATGGTTCTAGAAAGTATGTATTACTCATTTCATTTCTATACCTAATATGCAATCTCCACTCATTTCTATCAAATATTACACTTCCTTCAAGATTCAACTCAAGTCCCACGTCTCTGATCACACACACACACTCACACGCACAGAAAATCCTGTCCTCTAACTTTCTATTGCCTTTACTGTTTTTAAGCATATTGCGCATTTCCTTGCGCTGTTAATTATACTTATAAGTGTGTAAGTCCAACCTACCACATGCGGAGCCTCTTTATTGGGTTTATACAGCATCTGCTACATTTTTATGTCTCCAGTCCCTTGTACAGAGTAGATGCTTAGTCTACGGAAAAAGAACATAAAGATGTTAGAGGCCCAGAATTTAAACTGAAATCGGAATATTTGAACTTGAGAGAGGCATTTAAACTCTTTGGATCACAAAACAGGATTTTAATGTTGGTTTAGTTGGAAAACTTAGTCCACGGAGTTGTTGTAAAAGTAAATTAGGTATAACCTATGAATTAATTTTCAAACTATAAAAAAAGTATACCTTATCTTGGAAGCTGATTTTAATGCTGTAGAGGGAAAAAAAAGCTTAGGCTACAGAGACAAATAGACATGTTCTAATTCCAGCTTCTGCCACTTACTAGCTGGGTCCTTTCACTACCCTATCATCATCTATAAAATTGTGATAATATACATATCTAGCAAGATACTGTGAAAATTAGCATGTTATAGAGTCTGGGAAACTATGAATAAATGGTAGATTTATCATTATTATTCAAATATAAGGCATTATCATACTTATAATCATGGATGTAGATATCTCAAAAAGAGATATGATGTAGAAAACTACCAATACAATCTAAAGCAGCACCAGAAGTTTGTTGATAATGGGTCTTTATGCCACATTTGTTGTTCCTTGATATTGAAATGTAAGCACATAGGGCCAATTCAGTTAATACTCAGAAACTGGCCAAGAATTGAAAAAAAGAAATCAACTCTGATTTCGCATTACTTTTAGTCTACCTAAATGTACCCAAACTGTCTTTCTATACATCAGAAACCCCTGTAGAATTTCATAAAATGCTGAATCATGTGCCCTGTAAGGTGTACTGAACCAATTATTCACCCACAATTATATCAGAGTTGGTAGGAAGTCAGAAAGTTCTTGCCATTTCTGAATGTAATAATATCTGAATAGGCTATCTTTAAAGGCTTAACTAGTCTAAATTTAATGATAAGGCAAGACCCCAATTTTACAATGAGGATCATATGAGAAAATATGTAACATTATATTGAACACTGTAGAGATTTAGTAAGAGTTGTATAGAATAAACACCTGTTAAAAGCTGTACATTTTTGTCATTGTTATTACCAGTTTTATCATTATTGATATTATCATTGCTATTACACAATATGTGTGCCTATGAGCTCCTCTTAAAGCATCAACTTGAATCCTTTTTTCCCATTTGCCACTTCAGTAAGTTTCTTCTTAACTTTGTTCTCCTCCCCTCCCCTCACCATCTCTAAGACTTTAGAACTCAAAGCAATTATTTGTGAGAATTCTGAAAACACTTATCCCAGTTATTTAATCTCAAAGAAAGAAAAAGCATGCCACCCGTTTTATCTAAAAGAATTATGGCACTACCTTGAATGTTAATCTGGGTATGTCACTTTTAAGGAAAGATGGGTGGCAAATGTAAGATGAGTCAAAAGGTTGACGGTGGGCTGGCCTGGTGGTGTAGTGGTTAAGTTTGTATGCTCCATTTTGGCAGCCCAGGGTTTGTGGGTTCAGATTCTGGGCGTGGAACTGCACACTACTCATTAAGCCATGCTGTGGTGGTATCCCACATACAAAATAGAGGAAGATTGCCACAGATGTTAACTCAGGGATAATCTTCCTCCAGCAAAAAGAGGAAGATTGGCAACAGATGTTAGCTCAGGGTCAATCTTGCTCACCAAAAAAAAAAAAAAAAAAGGTTGATGGCATAATAGCTAGCAACTTTAGATTGACTCTCAAACTTTGGAAGTGATAAGAGATTCATGTTTATTTTGATTTGATCTAATAATAAATTTTACCCAAGTGCACATGTACAACCTGAAATACTCAGAACATTCAAGATACTGAAGAAAGACCTTGACTTACAAGGAAAAAAGGAAACTGTTGCATGTATTAATCAAATGCTAGCTCATTTTTCGTATTTTTATAGTACAAATTCCAATAGAGTATTTGAAATACTGCTTGGTAGTTTGAAAATAGACAACTGCCATATGAATTTTGTTAATCTCAATTTAAGATGTTGAAGGCCAAATTATTTTTATCTTTCTTCTTAGTCCCTTCTACAAAGCCCATATAATTTTTTCATGTTGTCATAGTCCTCCATCCTCTAAAATATATAGATTATTCACATAAAATATTGATTACTAATGTGTTACATGTAGTTGAAGTTTAACATAGTTTTTGAAGTGCATAATTATTATTTTATGGAATATCTGCATTTTTAATAATTTCCTTTCTTCCGCTTAATGTGGAATCCTATTAAAGCAAGGAGATATGCAATTTCTGTTGAAAGGAGAAAAGTCGCATCAAATAACTCACTCACTTCACAATATGACCAGGAAAAAGGGTGTACAATAAAACTTGTCACCTATCTGTCTCAAAGGGGCATTTTGAAAACTGACTAATAAATTATTTGAAAGAGATTTTCACATATTGTGCTACACATATGCTCCATAAACATGAACAAAAGAATGCTGGAATTCCTTCAAACTGAAATGATATAATATACAACCCACAATGTACACACTCCAAACGTTTCTATTCAATAAAGAGAATAGATACTTAGGAAAGTTTTTTTAAAAGATGTAAGAAAATCAATCTCTTTTATAATTTTTCCCATTATTAAGAGTATTGGTAAATAAAACTTTGCGAGAATCCAGGCTTTAGTCTCAAAGACAAACAAAAAAAAGAGCAGAACAAATACCACTGTTACCCACTTTTAATCTGCCCCGAGTTCATGTTCTCTGGTCGGTGATTATTCCTAAAGGGATCTTAAGGAATGGGAATTCTCCTCATCCTCCCAAAAAAAGATGCACAGAGACAGCTCTTGTCTCCCTTTGTCAGATAAGGAGTCATTCAGGTTCCCTGTGCCCCACTGTAACTCTAGATCCAACAGCTGTTTTCAGAGCTTTCAGAAATTCTTAAATTTCACCTCTGCAAAATTCCATTACTGCAACCCAGCCTCTTTGCTTGAGTTCGTCATAGAAACACTTAAGAAATGCCTCTGTGTTTTAGCTCTAGAATGTGTGGAGAAACAAACACAGGGAGAAAAATTCTTGAGTCATCCTCTGCCCTTAGGGCTCATCTTCAGTTAGCTTTGAGGGCCTGTCAATCCCATACCTGAAATTACTCCCAAATTCTTTCCTTTCATTTACTTTCGAATCACTTCTGACCTAGATTTGCAAAATTCTTCTGAAAATCTAAAATTTTCCTGTCTCTATTCTCTCTCTCCTTCAAATGGCCTTGCATTCTACCCCAGGAATTATCAGCCTGATGCCCTGGTCAGTGCCTGGTGGAGGAGAATGGGGCAGCATGTGGACTACCATTCTCTCCCAGACAGACGGACAAGTTGAGGTGATCATCCTTGGAAATGGAAAGGAATGAAAAATCAAAAGGGAACAGATGGCCATTTTTATAGTTACTCCCCCTAAGAAATGTTTCTTTAAATAATTTGCAGATTAAACCAGATTGTTTCCCAATTATCCATCAAAAGCACAAGGTATATTCTCAGAATGAAATAACTTTATAATAGAGTAATTTAAAGCAAGCCAAACAAAGAGGCAGCCAATTCTGTTACTTCTGTTCTATTATAATCTGGCTGAGGACATTTATATTTTTAGCCCACAGCTCTTTTCTCAGTCTCAGACCTACATATCCATCTGTTAACTTGACATCTATACTTGAACATCTTATAAGCATCCCAAATTTAACATCGACAAATATTAACTTCTGAAATTCCCCTTCGAACATGCTCCAAAGATTGGCATATCTACATTTTAGTATGAGATCCTTCTATCCTCGCACTTGAATTATCTTTGATAACTTCATCTCCTATTTGCCACTCATCCTAGTCTTCTTGATTCTACTTCCTCAAAATATTTAGATTCAAACCACTTTCTTTCATCACTACTGTCACAATCCTTGGCCAACACACCACCTTTTCTAAACGGAACTCTGTCAACAATCTGATTACTGTCTCCCCGCTTCCATTCTGGCCCCTATTGTCTACTCTCCACAGAGCAGGAGAAATTTTTAAAGCATAAATGATATTGCATCTCTCACTGGCTCAAACTAATTCTCATTGAACTGAGAATGAAATAAAAGTTCTTAAAGCAGTTTCCAATCTCATCTGGCTGCTCTCTTCCTTTCCAGTTTCAGGTCATGCCTAGGTTTTCAGAAATACTATGTATAACTATGTATAAAAAATTATCCAATGTTTATCTGAAATTTAAATTTAATTGGGTGCCCTACATTTACCTGACAATGCTGGTTATGCCACTCTCTGATTTGCTCATGACATGGCAGTGACAGAAGCCTTTTAAAAATTTCCTTCTGAACCACATTCTTTCCTGCTGTGACGCCTCCTATTCCTAGTAACAGGACTGCTCCTCTGCCCAGCGTTACAACTCTTCTTTCCAGATTTACCTTAAATGCCATGTTGTAAAAGAGTCATCTAATATACCAATCTGAGTGAGGTGACATCATTAAAGTCTCACAGAAATTTTTCTTCTTGCTTTCATAGTTTATATTTTACTTATATGAATATGAATCTGTAAATGTGCGTTTGACTTACCACTGTATCCCCAATGCTAGCAGAAACTCATGGACATAGCAGAGCTTCAATACATATTTTTGAAAGGCAGAAAGAAAATGAGGGAGGGAGAGGAAAAGAGGAAGGAAGGAAGGAAGGAACGGAGGGAGGAAGGAATTCTATCAAAAGCAACTCCTTTATTCTAGTCTCTGTTGCCTATGCAAACTTCTATGCTCTCTGTTCAACTCTATGTTCAGTTTCCTGAAAGCATTTATCCTCTTTGGACCAACGCAACTGACTTTAACCATAAAATATTGTTTGGTCATACTTGAAGATCTATTTACTGTTGGAAATGAAGATGTTGGCACACGGGCTTGCAAATTTCATTTTTATGATTAAATTCTATAGATTTTATCATTTTATTATAAGGTCTGGCCTGATTCCTGGTCACTTCCATTTCCCCTTATTCCCATCATACCAAGGACACTTGATCTCCAGAGGCAGGTTCTGCCTGGTCTCTGGTTCCCTACTCCTAACCCAGCCCCAAAGAAATATAATGAGCTATAGTGCCACATATAATGATCAACTTCTATTCACAATTTACTTTAATTGCTAGTTTAATGTTAATCTGATAATTGATCTTCAGTCTCATTCCAGAGAACTGTGTTAGTCAAGACAGCACAGTAAAAGCTTATGTGTTTTGGAATTAGAAACGCGTATCTCCTGTCTAGTCATGGTAGCTCAGTGAACTCGGAAAAGGTTCTGTAAAGCTTTGAATGTCAATCTTCTCATCTACAAAATAAGCATAAACTATCTACTTCTTGGTACTCCTGTATTGATTATATGAGATGGTTTTCCTCTTCTTAAAACCATTGACCCCAAATCCCATATCCAAGGCCCTGTAAGATTTTGATACTACTGAACTCACCAGCGTCATTCAATGCTCCCTCCCCTGCAATATCAAGGAACAGAAATTCAAATACTTGCAGTGGCCAGGCAGGCAATGCGAATGAATCTGACGGGATGTGGAGGAAAGCAGGAAGTGGTGGGTATGCTGGTCACATAGCTAACACAGGCCCCATCTGAAGAAATCAGCTTACTTAGCCTAGACAATTGTTGCCACATGAGAACACAAGCCCAGCATTTTCAGATCATCTAATTGTTTTAAGAAGCCAGAAGTTAAAATTTTTATATGAACACTTTCAACTTTAAAATATTAGGTACTGGTTAAAATAATTTTAGAACTTGGTATAGAATTACCAATCAAGTTGGCCAGTGAAGGTGTGAATTGATGTATCTTCTCTGCTGCACACACATGGCAAGGACACAAATAATAACTAGAATATAAAAAGGGGAAAAATATACAATTAAGATAAAGAAAAAATAAACAATAATGTCTCTGAAGAACATAAGTGGAGTGCAAAACCAAGGTGGCAAAATTTGCTTCTCCGTGTATGAAGTCTGCCTTTAATTCATCCTATGTAGTTCATTCTGTGGGTCCCAATGTAAAAAACATGTTTAAAGAAGCATCTTAGTTATATATACCAGCCATTGTCCCCCCTCTATTACCGCAAAGATTTTGTCTATCTGTGCAAGGAAGCTAACCCAACCCTTCTTTCATCCTTGAGAGCACAGAGTACAGAGGCAAGCCTACAAGGGGAGCACCTCAAATTCTGTCCGAATTTATAGCCTTTGGTGAATTCCCTCAGATGGCTTTGTGGTAGATGCACCCCCGGAGCTTTTCCTGGGTCATTTTTCCTTTACTTTATGTTTGTATATTTTAAGCTAATGAAACAACCAGTAGATTGGAATAGTGTTTTTTTTAAAAAAGGAAAAAATAGATAAGATAAATTGTTCATGGATAAAATGGTAGGAAGCAAAAAGCTTCAACTGGCTACAAGTGGCATCTCTCAAACACAGTAAGTCAGCTTTCAGCAGCTCAAGGGACTTTTAGTCGATAAATTTAACAAGCTGCAACCCGAGTCTAAGCTTCTGTGCAGTATGTAAATGAAAGTTCAGGAAGCCGACTTCTTCTCAGCCCCGGGACAGAGTTAATAGAGGGGAAATGACAAAATGTGTAAGGAGGATTTGACAGAGTAAGCTTTTTTCTGTTTTTGTTTCTTTCCTGTGTAAATTAAGGGCAAATAACTACAGAATCTTAGTTTTGAGAGACAAACCAAGCTGGAAGGATTAAAAAAAAAAAGCTTCATATATGAAAATATTTTCATGGCCAAGAGGTTAAACGTTTCACATCACAGATAGAGACTTTATGAGAGCATTATTCTAGATATGCAAAAACTAGCAATGATGAAGTTTATAAAAGAGACTAAAAATTTAGCTTATAAATTAATAAAATTTATGATTTGATCTGTGATGTCTCAAAATAGCACCAAAAAATATCTGATGATCAAGCAAAGCTAAGTTTTTGAGACTTATTGCAGAAATGGAGACCACCACCGTGACAGTGTTAGCGGTATCTTGAGATGTAGAAATTAGAAGGGATATCCAATGGGCTTGGGCCACAAGATTTCAAGGCAGATCTTGCAAGGCAGAGAAGTATGGAAATGGGCAAAGTTTACAACAAAAGAGCTTTGTATTGGAGGGTAAAGCAAGCTAGAGTCTTGAAACGAGGCCTGATGATCAAACTACTATATGCTTTTTAAGTTGGTTCATAGCCTTATCTTCCAGGAAAAAGTGTTTCCTGGAGCAAGCAGCTAAGACATCTTTTCCTAGCCCCTGTATTATTTTGCACCAACAATCAAAAATGTGTTTGGTCCCAGAATTTTCAGCACACAGACACAAACATATGTCGGCTGAAGTTTTCACTCCCAAAACTGTATATGCCTCATCATTTCTATACAATTCCTCTAGTAGGAATAAGAGCTATTTTGACTTTAGATATTCCTGACTTTTCTACTCACTTAG